>NC_140947.1:65948895-66516395 GCF_014529385.1 Adiantum capillus-veneris | reverse complement strand
ATCTCCAAAGCCTATAAAATTCAGATAGGTCCTGGTGCATTCTTAGGGTTGATTTTCGATTAGTGCTTGAAAAAACCTAGGTTTAGTGTAATCCCACATACAAATTTTAAAATTTACCTCTAAATTTTATATTTAAAAGTGAGAAAACCTACAAAATTTTAAAAAAATTAGTGTAATTTGATGTAAAAACCTTCAAATTTTGTCAATTTACCTTTGTTGTTTCACAATGTAGGTTTGCCAAGATTTTGGAAGTTTTGTTTTTGACTTACCTTACAACTTTTGACATTTTAGTCCATTACCAACACAAGAAGATTTAGAATTTTTCTCATGCAGGAAAACGGAGTCTTTTTCAATGTTTTTCGTACAATGAATAACATCATGAGCTTCTTTTCGAGAGGCACCGCATACCTAGCTAGGTACGATTGGGGGCAAGGGACCACCGGCCCCGCCCTTGCCCCCCAATCGTACCTACGTGGGGGGCCGGTGGTCCCTTGCCCCCAATCGTACCTAGCTAGGTATGCGGTGCCTCCCTCACATAAGCTCATGATGTTGAGGTAAGTCACAATGTGGGAATTATTGTGAGAATTTGTAAAAAACCTTCTTGTGCAAAATGGCAAAATATTCCGTAACTCCGTTAATTCTCTCTGTCTTTTCCTTTGAACTTAAAAACCCGTGAGGGACTTCTAATAACGTCGTCGGTAGAACCAAGGAAGCGAAGCGGGAGAGAGAGAAAGAGAAAGCGACGTAGAGACCTCAAAAGTATATTCTACGGGGTTTGAACTCAAGACCTGTGTGTGTGTGTGAGTGAGTGGGAGAGAGAGAGAGAGAGAGAGAGAGAGAGAGAGACGCTCAAAAATGCGCAATAGTATTACGGATTTTACACACATACAGATTATACGTAAAATGTGTAGGTACTGCCAATTGGGATGCAGTCTTTGCAGGCTAATTAAGCTAAGCTGCTACAGCAGTCTCCGACGTGGAACTAGCTCGCGTTCTTCCTCCTCGCTTGCCGCTGCTGCCTCTCGACGAACGTCTTTCGTCGATCAAGATTTGGCGATGACGGCATTCCTCACTGCAGAATGCGGTGTCCCCTCTGCAGACAAAACCAGAAAAAACAAAGTCAAGCAAAGGCTCATAGTCTCTCTCTCTCTCTCTCTCTCTCTCTCTCTCTCTCTCTCTCTCTCTCTCTCTCTGTCTCTCTGTATCTGTATCTGTATCTACCTGTATATGTAAATATCCCTCTCAAGCCTCAAGCGCCTCTTGCAATGGAAGCACACGTCCAAAAAATCCACAGGCGACATGGCCCCCTCCTGCTCCTCCCCGAGCTTTCCATGAATCCCATGGCTCATGCTGCTCTGAATCCACAATCCCATCTGGTATGCCATGAGAGATCCAGGGCCCTGCTCTTGCCACCTGGCCTTCATCCCTCCATTTGCTTGCAGTACCATCTCACTTCCTTCCATCATGATATCAGTGTAAACCGAACCAGCCTTCTCGCTTGCGTTCCCGCGCCATGCCATGGAGCTGGCCTGATTATCGCCGCACCCGGGCGCCATCACCTCCATGTCCAAGTCATTGCAAACCACATCCACAACACATGATCCCTCACTCACTTGACATGGCCTCTGCTGTTGTGATGCCAACGCGCACCCCTGCACCATATTTACACCGCCATTGCGCGCATTGGCCCTCCCTACCGCTGCATCAAACTCACTTACATATGCTTCAAAAATCAAAGGCCTTGCAGCTTTGTGTGGCACAGAGTGAGGAGTTGCTCCTTGTACCTTCTCTGGTGTTGCTTCCGCGGTCTGTGGACCGGCAACGCCGGGGGAAGCCGGGCCGAGGTATGACATGCTTGTAGTTCTGCGGAACCGCTTGCCCAACATGTTTTTTGATTGGCTCACTCCCTTGCTCTTCCTTCCTGTTCTCTGGGTTCTCAGAATGGAAGGAAAAAAATCACAAGATGCACGCAAACAAATACTGATCAAAGTAAGCAACACAGGAGCACTTCCTACTCGCTCCTTATGAGGGGCTTTCAAAAAGATCTCCTCCCACTAGAAATGGCACCAGGGACCATCACAAATGTTTCATAGGGAATGTATACTCTCTCTCTCTCTCTCTCTCAGCCTTGAGTGTGTATCAACGACACAATTTGAGCATTTGAGCAAGGAGACAAGGAAAGCAAAAGGGCAAAAGGCAAAAGCAAATGGAGCAGAAAAGCGCCGCAGACGGTAGACCTGGGGGTGGGGGGGGGGGGGGGGGGTGGGGATGCAATGACGAGCAAATTGCGTGAAGGACAGGCTGCGGGTAGTTAAATAAGCGTCCTTCGGCTGGGGAGAGAGAGAGAGAGAGAGAGAGAGAGAGAGAGAGAGAGTGTGTGTGCACTCCTAACGTATGTGAGAGAAATGCGTGTGTCCCGGTGGGTGTGCATGAAAGAGAGGGGAAAGAGACAAGGGTCTAGAGAGAGGATGCTACATGAAATGCATGCAAATAATTTCTGAGAGTAAAAGAATTATAACTGCTGGCGCCTCTTGAGGTGGCCGTCTAGCCGTGCCACACGGCTGCATAGGATTGGAGAAAACATCCACCGCGTCTCAAAATGGGTCCACCAATAATTGTTTGGCTCTTTCCCATATTGCTGGACCTCTCTCTCTCACTCACTCTCATGAGGTCATGACTTTCTAAAGATTCAAAAGCTTTCCTATAGCCTATTCCTATCTTTATTAGAATCTTTTTTATTTTTATTTTTTGGCAATGCTCACTATATATAATGGGCTATGTTATATTAAATAGAATTACAGCACAAGCCCATGGAATGAGCTCACTACAGTGAGCTATGCCATATCAAAATAGAATTACAGCACAAGCCCATGGAGAGATCATAACATTCACTTACAATCACGAAATCGAAAGACGAGGAAGGTAGGCTTTTTACAAGGAAGCCTCAAACGCGATATACATCGCAAGTGTAACTGAACCAAGAGGGTGCCACTACCTACGGCCTCTTCACACAAGAGGATGATCGATGCCCTTGCCATCCAGATGCATGTACAAAAAGGTCCAAACATGAAATAGCGTATACATTAGAGAAGTAAGGCTGGGTTCACACTGGCGCGACGGCAATCACACCTCAAAGATGAATTTTCCAGTCGGAATAGCTTTCGAATGCCTTCTTCCTCCGCCCATCTGTTCACACAGAAGTGGAAGTACCGAGCTCGCTAATTTTCATCTGCCGCCTGTTGTGAACACCGGAGGCCGACGGAAGCAACACTAAAAAGCTTTTGTTTTGAAGGTTTGCAGGTTAATCAAATAATAAAAAAAGAAAAAGTATTGACAGCGTGGCGATTTCAGCAGACGTGGAGGGTGGAAGAGTTTTGGGGCGAGGGGGGGGGGAGGGGGGGAGGGGGTCAGAAGAAAAGCTTGCATTCTCTTCCGCGAGCTGGCAGCCTTTTCAAACAGTGCCTCCGCGCGATGTGAACGCAGCAGGTGATATGGCGCAAGCTGATTGGTTGCAAGCGTGCGTGCTTTGCCTTTCGCCGCCTGCTGTGAACCCAGCCTAAGACAAGCTGTAGAGCATACCTCAACCATCCGCGCCATGTTACACCCTTGAGATCATGTCACCAACGTCCGATCCAAAACCAATAGGAAATCAGGTGAAAAAGGGAGCCTCTTCTCTTCGAGGGATGCCCAACGATGTCACAGTGCTGAACGACTCTTGCCATGAGTCGGCCCGCATCTTGGAGAGCATCCACCAACGTTGGCACCAAAGAAGAGGGACCAGGGATGGCCTTTCCCACAATCAAAAAATTGGGGGGGGGGGGGGAGTGGGAGGGTATGGCAGAGCCATGGGAGAATCAACGAGGCACCCCTCTCTCGGGGTGCCTTTGCTTCTGAAGACGAACCATCCCCAAGCCCCTTCATCAACCATTGTTGTTGTGGCCTGCTCAGCTTGCCCCTTGCCATAGACTTGGGCCTCCCTACCCTGAGCCTCGCAGGCTAGGCAAAATGTTAACAACACGCGATTCCTCGTACATAACTCTCAACCCTTAGCATTGTTTCAAAAATTAGAATCATAAACCTTTGAAGCAACTTTGAAGCTTCATAGAGCCCCATCCCACGAGGCATGACCTTCTATGGAACTTTGGAGCTTTGTGATTGAGAAAGACTGGATACAGGCGATTGGAGGTGACTATAGAGGTTTATGGGGTTATTTATAAAAGTATTACTCCTATTACTAGGTGGAAATCCACCTCTATTGGCTCGAGAAGTGCATTCCATCAAAAAATCTAAAAATCAACAGTTTTATAGTGCTCGCTCTCCCATAGCGCATGCAAAGCCTCAACCTTCACAAGTTGAAGCCCCCCTAACTTTTGAATGGGATGGGGTGATTCAACCTTAGATTCAACAAGCCTAGCAAGTATGTATGAATGATTTTTTATTGGAGAATCTTGGAAGGTGCTATTGGCTCCAGAGAAGGAACAAAGATCCACTTCACTGTAAGAAATAAATTAATCGATGCTACTTGAATGTGTAGATGGGAGAGAGGTGACACATGGGGAGTGTGTGTGTGTGTGTGTGTGTGTGTGTGTGTGAGAGAGAGAGAGAGAGAGAGAGAGAGAGATGGAGGGATATCATATGTGAGTGTGAAGGCGTTGTGTGAGTGTGTGTGTGTGTGTGTGTGTGTGTGTGAGAGAGAGAGAGAGAGAGAGAGAGAGAGAGAGAGAGTTGTTGCCAATGTTTATTCCATGGAGCTCTGTGATGATGCATGGTTGCAATGATGTAGGGCTTGCACCTGGGAGGCTTTTTTTGTTGCTCCACAATAAACAAGATTCACGATGGCTTGGCAGATTGTGTGCGTGTGTGTGTGTGTGTGATGCACGAGTCGCGCATACGTGTAGGTCTACATGATGAGGAGAGTGAGACCGGCCATGCAGTTGGAGAGATTGCGCATGAGGGAGACAACATTGGGAAGTACGAGGTGGAGTGTTATTTTTCCAATGTATACTTTAACCCCCACCCTTTAACCATAACAAACCCTAACCCCCTTGCCAAACTCATGATATGGTGGTACACTAGCTACCACATTTTTGCACTGGTAGCAACAATCACTATTTTGCCAATATCCCCATTGGAAATTGGAAAAATAAACCTAAAAGTATGTATTTGGAAGAAGGATATCAAGCGCCTTTGAGTGACAAACTTCACAAGACACTTTGATTTCATTTGATAGGAGAACTTGGTTGGTGCCTACCACCTTAATACCAATGCCTCTGACACACACATGTATTAATTAGTCCAGCTTATCGTACATACACCTAGGTGGATTTTTGATTTTCAACCCTATCTTTTCCAACGTTCTTTCTAATTTGTATAGGCGTTCGTATCTCCTAATATAAAATTTAGAGGTAAATTTTTAAATTTATAGGTGGGATTACACTATATCTAGGTTCTTTTCAAGCACCGTCGCTAAATGTTTAAGACATGGGAAGATCTGGATGAGCTTTTATTTTCCCAATTCAACTCTTGTTTACAATAGATAATTGTCTAAGAGAAAAACACCTCTCTCTTGTCCACAACGGCCCAGCTGTTTAAGAAACAAAATGTAGAGCTACCTATAGCACCACGTGTCGGCATGTGGTACTACATGAATATTTGGAGGTTTTTTTCCTTAGTGCTTCTCTTGCCCACAATGGCTAAACGTCTAAGAAAAACTAAATTAAGCCCTTGCGGAGCTACATATAGCACCATGTGTTATCACATGGTGGTACATGGAACTATGAAGGAGATTTTATTTGCCCAATTTTTCTCTTAGACACAATGACTAAATGTCTAAGAAGAAAAAATTAAGCCCTTTACGCAGCTACTTGTAGCACCATGTGTCTACATGTGGTGCTATATGGCTCTAAGTAGTTTGTGGAGCTACCTATAGCACCACATGTCGGCACATGGTGTTGTAACAAGATTCATAGGGGCTTTAAGCCCTTTACAAAGTGGCATGAGCAGCACATGTCGGCACGTGGTGCTATAGGAATCTTCATAGGGGCTAATTTAAGCCCTTTTGCCTATCGCACCACATGTCGAAACATGGTGCTATATGAAGCTTTAGAGGTGCTAATTAAAGTGCTTTTTGTAGAGATGCCTATAGCACCATGTTTTGGCACGTGGTGCTATAGGAAGCTTTAGAGGGGTTAATTAAGCCCCTATGAAGCTTGCTATAGCACCACATGCCGACACATGGTGCTACAAGCAACTCCACAAAGGGCTCAATGTTTTTCTTTTAAGACATTTGACCATTCTGGACCTAAGAAAAATGGGCAAAAAAAACTCTTATGTAGTTCCATGTATCACCACGTGCCGACACTTTGTTCTATATGGAGTTCTATAAGGGCTTAACTTTGCCTTTACAAGGGCTTCATATTGTTTTTTAGATACTTGAGATTTTTCTTAGACACTTTAACCATTGTGGACAAGACAAGAATTAGGGAAAAAAACTCATCCAAAGTTTCCTGTAGAACCACATGTCCACACGAGGGTCTTCATACAACAAGATAAATTTCTTTCCTAGTTCTCTACAGGATCCCTCACCCATTGACAATGCTATGTTTTTGTGAATACTCTTACTTTCTAGGCTCTTTCCCTTAAGCCACTGCATAGTTGCTTCTTGTGGCACCACGTGTTGGCGCACATAGCTTTGGGGGAGCTTTTTCTCCCCTATAGTGTTGCTTCTTGTAGCAACACATGCATTTTTTTTCCTTATAAATTTGAGCCCCTATGGAGTTGCTTCTTGTAGCACCACATACCAACACGTGGTGCTACAAGTATCTTCAAAAGAGCTTATTTTTTCCACTTCTCTAGAGGACCCCTTGCCACTTGACAATGCTATGTCATTTTTTAAACTCTTACTTCCTAAGCTCTCCTTATAGAATACGTACCTAGACCTCGGTACTCATTTTAAACATTTTCCAAGGCCTTAAAATCCTCTTCTTTGAAGCATCTTATTCATGGAGGTGGTCTGTGATGGCCATGCTAAGGACCGCCGACTACACCATCTCCAAATGGATACACCACGATTCTTGACATCCCTCCCGCTTGAGACCAACACCAAGGCAGGACTCCTCCTACTCTTCGATGCCAGCTCAAGGGGGTGATAAAATTCACTTTTTCTCATATGGAATCCTTAAGCCCAAAATATCTTTCTCTTATCGATTCAACTTTCAAAATGAAGCACATCCTCAGCCCATCATACTAAATTTGAACTCTACCTTTTAGGGTCAACTAGTGAGAGTTCTCTAATTCACCCTTGGTTCAAGGTCACTGATGCTTTTTTCATGGTTATGACCGAGCACATCCGTCAATGCATTCCCCTAAAACGAGTGTGTTTACTAACTACACAAATCCCTCGTTCCCAAGTTTGATCCCCACTCCGTGGATCGCAATCCTTTCTGCCATTCTTGACTTAACTTAATGGACAACATAAAATTGGGTTCAACTTTCCGGCGCAAATTAACCCTCCGAAATCCACCCTCCCACCGAACTGTTTGTTGAATGTACCCTTTCAAGGTAGTACTATGATACTAGAAAACAATATTCCAAACATGTCGAACCAAGAATACATTTCAAGCATTTGAATGAAGTATGCAAAATGTTGCATACCCTTGCAAGTGTGCATTTATCATGTCATTCCCACCTTTTTTCTTTTCAGAATGTTTTACTTCCTTTTTTTTGTAATATTATTAAATTTATCTAGTTATCTTTCAAGCAATCACATATACTTCTCCAGCATATCCCTATCCTCGTCCTAGGACTCGGGTATCATTAGGAAAAGTTTGGACTCAAATTGGGCCTTGTAAGAAATGCCATGTCAACATAGAGAGAGATAATAGAAAATTCATTTTAACCCTATTTCATACATGTTTTCTAAAATCTGGATATCTTATTCATGCAAGGTACATTTATTAAAAAACCCAAAAAGTATTCCGGTCATGATAACACTTCACTGTGCACGGCGGCTACTAAATTCAATGCCGAATATCTCAATCTTCTATGTTTTTGAAACTAAGCTTTGTTTCCTCACCTCCTTCTCCCCCCCCCCATTCCCTCCTGCGTTCTCTCACGCGCACGATATTCAAAAGTCCATTCTTCTATCGCCCCCACCTCCTTTTGCACACAATTTTGATCAGTCATGTCTCAGTCGACACTTGTAGCTTCTCCACAAAAAACTTCTACGAGGAATAAGAGAGATGTGTATCACATGCACATAGATCTCTCATGAGAGTATGAACCCCTCTGCAAGAAAAACCAACAACAGACGCTTTCTGAAGCTTCAAAGGAGAAATTAAGATCACAGGGCATGAAAAATGTGGACCTTTGGCTGGACGGCAGAATGTATGTCAAAGATGGCCATCGTGGCTTGTATGGCTACGTTAAGCAGTTGATTGCAAGAAATGATGTTCTGCAAAAAGAGAGAGATATTGTATACAGCAAGAATGTCCGCTCACACCAGAAAGTCTTGCAATGTGCTAAACAGGTTGAAGGCACCAAGGAGACCATCAAAGAGCTTACACAACAATTCAGAGGAAAAAAAACAGCGCTAGGTCTTTGCCAAAGAGAAAGAAAACTAAGAGACATCGAGGACTTGAAAGTTGGCTGGGGAGGAATCAAGAAAGAGTGCAAGCTATCAAGTGAGGTCTTCTATCCTTCTTAAGTTTATTCACAGATCTACATTCCCTTGTCTTCCTTAGTGATATGGTGAAGAAGTCAAGGAAGCGAAAGAAACATGATGATGGTAAGTTATGTTGGCTATCTAGGACTTGGCTCCCTACAGGCATTGAATGATTTTTATTGATGTGTCTATTTATGGTGCAGCTGCACAGTCCAAAAATACCTGAGTATCAAAGATGAACCGCTCAAAGAAGCAAAGTAACAAGGCTGAGGAAGAGAATGATGGTGAGACCTCTTGTTATAAAATCTAATATCTAACCAACCCAAATGATTTTCTCATATTAAATTGATCACTTAATGTGGGAGAATAAATGGGAACAAGTGTTTAGATATAGATATGTGCTTATAGATCTATCTCAACACGGGGCCAATAGTAAAGGGGCCCAAATGGGAGATGGTCTATCAAGAGCAAGGCTAACCAATGGAGCATAAGACCTTAGGGTTAGCTTCATTGAAGACCTCCAATAATGTGTGTAAAATTCCTTTGACCTTAGGTAAGCTAGGGCGGAGCTTGAGGTGGGAACCCGGCCCAAGCTCAAGGTGCTTGTCGTGCTTGAGGTGCTTGTCCTGCTTGAGGTGCTTGTCATGCTTGAGGTGCTTGATTAAGATGCTTGAGGTGCTTGACTGGCTCCATGCTTGAGGTGCTTGACTTGGTGCATGATTAAGGTGCTTGAGGTGCCTCGAGAAGCTTGCCTGAGATGCTTGTGGGAACACCCCCTACTTCAAGTGCTTAGTCATGCTTGATGACTAAGGGGCTTGCTCATCCAAAGTCAAAAAGATCCCTACAAGGAGGGGGGCGAGCCTACAAGGGGGGGGGATGAGAGAGAACACACACACACACACACACACACACACACACACACACACACACACACACACACACACACACACACACACACACACACACACACACACACACAAGGGAAGCCCCAGCTTGAAGAGGCAGCAAGGACACTTGTCAAGTTCCTCCCCATGTTGCCCTCATGGTGTGCCTAAAGCCTATTGGTTGGCCACCCAAGGGGTCCAATGATAATTTAGGATATTTAATTAATTGATTTTGCATTTATCAAGTCCTCTCTCTCAAAGGGGAAAGGGGGACACTTGACCCAAGGCTACCCATGTTGCTTGTAATGGCTCCTGCTTGTGATTGGCTAGGCCTGGAGGGGTCCAATGAGCTTCAAGCATGAGCTACAAGGGGGGGTCGACCCAAGCAAGCTAGGGGGGTGCTTAGGGGGTATACTCACCCACACACACTCACAAACACTCTCATTGTGTACTATGTAAAGTGCAAAAGCTCCCTCTCCTTCTCCAAGCAAGTAGAGGTTGAGAGCCTACACCAACACTCTTGGCTATGGAGTGCAAATCCATCCAAGAGCCATGCTTCAATGCTTGAGCTTGCCATCTATTTCTTCTTCATTACTATGCTATTATGTATGCTAGCACAAGAGTTATGATAAGTGAGGAACTAGCTCTTTCTCGTATGAAATGTTTCCTCTTCCTCTTCCCTACCCTCATTCCCTGCTAGCTCTCTCCACCTTCGAAGGTGTTTGAGGTCTTGGGACTGAGGCTTGGTATAGTTAAAGCTTTCTTCACGTTTAGGTTATGCTATGATGGTGATGCATGAAGCTTTCCATCTTCATTGCTTCACCTAGGTCACAAGGAACACAAAGAATGTATTGTAACAAGTCTCTCTTTATGGGAGAAATCATAATACAAATGCCTATTGGAGGGGGGACCGGCTCCACATAAATCCGGTCCTCAACTGTTGTCATGTTCTCTAAATTCTCTCTCTTACAAAAGTATTGTCCATGCCAAGTTAACTAATTGCTATAATTATGTTGCTATCTTCAATTATGTCTACCCGCTATGCTCACAAAATCATTTCTTGAAAGTACTCTCATTAAATTCCTCTACTCTCAAATTGAATAGGCAAATTCCATTACACCTCTTTTACTCATGGCTTGTTTAGGAAAAGCATCTCAGCACATAGAGGAAGTTTTTAGGGTCAATCTCATTGATAGTTTTATCTCTATAGCTCATGTTCATGCTCATCAGTGTGTGAGTCGCTTGGGTTTTGGTTTTCGTCGGAGATGGAAAAGCGATGAGCGAGGAATTTCCCAAAGTCACCACCTCCTACGAAGTTCCCCAAAAAAAGTACTCCCCTCCAACATCCCAGTATTATTTCCCACCCCCCAAAGCCTCCTGTTTGCAAGAAACCGTGACATTGAACACACTTCGTGTCTAGAATTTTATGTTGGCCTCCATTTATCTGTCCCTCAATTTATTGCAATTGTCACTCTTGTTTCGGTTAAAAAGTGCTTAGTCTATTCCTTGAAGTATGTAAAACCCATGTCTTTTACAGAAATACCAAAAGAAAAGGGGACTCTCAAGTTGCTTGTCGAAGAAATAATAATTATCAGAGATCCAACCCCCTATATTCCAAAAACCATCACATCGCTTCCATTTGATATCCCCTCACGACCAACATTAGTGTTTGATCTTAACAATGTCCTCTGTACTTCATGGATTGAAGATCCTGATAACCTGGATCCTCAGCCACTTGATCTTGAAACTGCTACGGAGGCTTTGAAGTATTTTTTTTGTATGTATGATTTGTGCATGCCCACAGAGCGGGAATTGTTGTTCTTCAGGTACCTGTACATTCCCGAAGGATGCGAAATAGTTCTTAGCTTGGGATGTGGGTTGGGCAAATATTTACATATGGAGTTCAACAATGCTGAATAGAGTGAACAAAATAATCAAGGCAGCTTTTGGGGGGCTTTGTGACTACTTCAACAGATGGGCTGGACAACAATTGTGTGATGTAGCCACATTCAAAATGGTAGGTGGAAAACCAGTCTTTTTCAAGAATCTGGGAAATTTTCTAAAGTGGTTTCACTATACGGTACAAGAAATGTGCTATTGATTGACAACAGTCTTTATAAATGCCATTATAATTTTCTTGGTTCTTACATCATTGTACTTGGCCTAGAGGATTGGAGTAGTGAATTCTTGTCCAGGGATTTACAAGAGGTTTGTCCCAAGTGGCGTGATGCTACAGATCGGTCAGTCAAAGCTTGCACCTTCAATGTGAAGCCTACATCGGAGGACAACTTTGTTAAAGATGCACTCAAGCGACGTGGAAAGACGACTAGTTATGGAGAATACTTGATGGGGCCACATTTGATGCCAATGGTCTTTTAGCCCTAGTATCTCATCCTTAAAAAGCTCATGTAATTTTAGGAAGCCAAGCTTTGTAGCAAACCCTTGTACTACCATGTTTTGTCATTACAGCTTAACGCTCTCTACTAACCCATGTATATGCCTACTTCCCATGAGGGATGATTTTTTGGATAACATTTTGCCAATGCCTATATTGAGTGATTAACTATCTGAATAGCTAGGTTTCTGGATGCCCAACTGGTCTTCTCCTCCCTTAGCTTCTTCAACTCCTCTTGGGTCTACTGAAGTTCTTGTTGCAGTGTTGTGTTGGTAGTGGATCTAGAGGTTTAAGCCTCCATCATTTGACCAATGGCATTTACTATCGTGTTCCATCTAGAATGAATGGTTTTTGAAGAGCCTTGAGTGGTTACATTTGGATCTATGTTATTGGTTTCGTAGGCTGTCATTGGAAACGGATATGGTAAAGCAACTCTATTTGGTTTCTTTATCACCACTCTTCTCATTTGGATAGCTAGAGGCTAATCAATTGCCAAATTGAGTAAAAGACGCTAACTTTTGCACTTGGAGTGCGTGCAAGATTAATGGAAGCCAATAAATCACCACTAAAGAAGAAAAGACTCGCCTTGAATGACATCATTGCGACGGCAAAGTCCTTCATAATTCCCAATGAAACATTGAACTCTAGAAATGGAGGGCATAAAGCTGTACCAAGGGACCTTCCGAAATCCACAAGGCAACACAGTGGATGTACCGATGATTCCAAGGAAACCCTTTAAATATGAAAACAAAGAAGGCATCAGCAATCACCTAGAAAGGGTAGATCTACATGGATATTCTACATTAGTGCCAACATTTGTTGACTTTTAAAGAGTCTATGAGCTGACTACTACTATCAAGAAAGATGGCAAAACATTCCTCACTACACTTGAGGGAGAAAGTAAAGAAATAACAATTACACCTCAGCTCATAGCAGATGCTTTGAGGTTACACAATGATGGCATATCAGTCAAAGAAAGAAGAGACACGGAGGAGGTATACTCTCAAAAGAAAACCAAGCCCATCTTTGGCGACATGGTGGACCCAAGAGCCAACATAATCTGTAAATTGTACAACCAATTTTTCCGTATTTGCAACAAGAGGCCACAAAAGTACACTACACCACCTCATTCCATTGCCGCCACCTTCACTTGAGCTCTAAGAAGTAATGTGCCAAAGGATGTGAATTATGCTCAATATAATGAACAGATAGTGGGCTTGGGAACTGATAAGCCCAAGTAAATTGGTAGAGAAAAAATATTAACCAAAATTGCATGTGAAGCTATTGGAGCAAGACGACAATCGCCAAAACCACCAACTCAGAATGAGTGGCTAAGGCTTAAAGAGGATGCATAAGATGAACCAACAGTGGCACCGCTTGTCTCAACAAGGCTCATAAGAAAGTTGGAGACAACGCAAGAAGAAAAATGGAAGAGCCTCAAAAGACGAAAGGAAAGACTATAATGACCAGGGAAGAGAAACTAAAAGAGACCCCAAGTCAACAGGCAGCCCGCATCGAGAGACTGATCGAGCAATTCAAGGCTGAAAGAGCACTAAGGGATGATTTTGTTACCATATACATGTGGTAGTGATGTGTGTGAACACACTAGGACCGCCGGGGCATTTTTTCCCTCTTTAGGAGGTTTTTTCCCCCGTGCATTGTATATACGCCCATCACTCTAGGGCTATCTATCTTTCCATTGCATACTAAGTAACACACTCTCTATTGTGTGCCTTGAGCTTCCTTCATCTTCTCCAAGCTGTGTGTGTTTCTCTGCAACCCTAATTCCAACAATTGGTATCAGAGCAAGTCACGTCCTCCCGGGCTTAGTCGTCAGCTGCTCCAGCACACGCCTGCTCACTTTCTCCGATTTCAGTGAGCTTTGGCGAGCGTTCGCGGGTCGACAAATATTTTGGGAAAGCTCGAAGAGCATGGTCTGCTCAGAATTTTGATTTGGGCTCATTTCGGCCTCCGTTTCCACTACGGGCAGTACTGCACAGGCTATTTCGTCATTTTGTGCAGATTTTCTGTCAGTGCTGTTTTCTGCATAACAGGTGCCTTATAGTCTTCTACGGTTTGTGCTATATAGCACAAGTTGTTCCCGCTCCATTTCTCCTATTTTCGGGCAGTTTTCACATCAGGTGCAGCATTTACCATGGCTGACAACAACAACACAGATGTGTTCAAGATGTTTGCTGCTGAGGACAGGTTGGATGGGGACAACTACCCTATGTGGGCTTATATGATGCAACATGTTCTTGTGTCAAAAGGTGTCTGGAACATTGTGCAGGGCATTGATGTACGTCCTGGTTCTGAAGATGTAGGCGATATTGAGGATGTTGCAGGTCTTGCTGCAAGGATTGCAGCTGTTATAGTTGTTTTGCCTACGGCAGAACAAGCTCGTTGGGATGTTAAGGATGCGCAGGCTCATGCATTGATTGCGTTGTCTGTGAAGCGCACCATTATTCCTCACATCCGTTCAGCAAAATCTGCAAAACAGGCTTGGGATATTCTAGCAGGTCTTTATGCAAGCCGCAATGAGGCTAAAATTGCTTTGCTGCGTAAAGAGCTAGAGTCGAAGATTATGCATGAGGAAGATGATATGGACACTTTCCTTGCTAGTGTGAAGGATATCAATGAGCAACTCATTTCTGCAGGTGAAGTCATTTCGGACAGTTCCCTTGTGCAGACTGTTCTTGATGCCTTACCAGATTCCTACCAGACTTTTGCTAGTACTTGGAGACTGATGACCCAAGGAAATCCTGAAGTTGTCAAGTTTGATGCATTATGCACATTGCTGTTGCAAGAGTCACTTTCTAGAAAAAACAGGACTACGCAGCGTGCAGTTGAACAGGCTTTTATTGCTTCTCAAAGAAAGGGTGGTAACAGTAATGCAGCCACTGCGAGTGGCAAAAATTCTGTTCCTAATGCTTCTGCTGGCAGCACTTCGTCTGGCAATTCTGGTGATAAGGGCAAAAAGAAGATGCGTTTCCATTATTGTAAAGCCAATGATCACTTGATCAAGTCGTGTCCTAAGTTGAAGGCCAAAGAGGCTAAGAAGAAAGAGGGTGGTTCCACTGCAAATGCTGGTTCCACTACAAATGCAGCCATTGTTGAGTCTTCTGTGAAAGGAGATTGTGATGCTGATGTTGATGTAGAATGGGCTTTTAGCGCATAGTGCACTTACAATCCTGCTGTCCATGATGCATGCTTGTCAGTTGCTGCAGATTCACATGTGTGGTATTTCGACAGTGGTGCTACAAAGCACATTACCTCACATCGTGAATTGTTTACCTCTCTCGAGTCTGTCCCTCATGGGAATTCAGTCACTTGTGCCAACAACGCCTCTTATCCAGTTCAGGGAGTTGGAAATATTGTGCTCACTGTTGCTAATGGCAGTTCCTTCACACTTGTTGATGCACTTTATGTACCTGGGATCAAGAAGAATCTCTTGTCTGTATCCGCACTTGCTAGACTTGGACTTGTAGTCAAATTTGTGGATGACAGATGTACAGTTCATGATCTCAGTTTTGGTGATGAAATTGTTGCATCTGGGCTTTTGTGCCGTGGGCTGTATAAGCTCACTTTGTATGACAAGTGTGGACAAAATTTTGCAAATGCTGTTGCAGATTCAAGGGCTATTTCAGATGCAAAACTTTGGCATGCACGTTTTGGTCATCTGAATTTTGCCAGTTTGCTGCGTTTGCAGAAATCTGATATGGTTGCTTCTTTGCCGCCTCTTGAAGCACCTGTCAAACATGTTTGTGAAGGCTGTATTCTGGGTAAAATGCAGCGTTCTAAGTTTCCAAAGGATGGTTCAGTTAGGGCCACACGCAGGTTGCAGCTTGTGCATAGTGATGTTTGTGGGCCCATGCAGACTCCGTCCTTGGGCAATTACCTGTACTTCGTGACTTTCATTGATGATTACTCCAGGCATGCATGGGTATTTCCACTTAAAGCGAAGTCCGAAGTTTTTATGTGCTTCAAACAATTTTTGGCTATGGCTGAAAATGTCTCAAAATGTACTATGGGCACCCTCCGTTCCGATCGAGGGGG
This sequence comes from Adiantum capillus-veneris, assembly GCF_014529385.1. Lineage (NCBI taxonomy): Eukaryota > Viridiplantae > Streptophyta > Polypodiopsida > Polypodiales > Pteridaceae > Adiantum > Adiantum capillus-veneris. Next base: position 66,500,398 of record NC_140947.1, on the reverse strand, counting down.
GGAGTATATGTCTCATGAATTTAATGCATTTCTGGCTAGTCGTGGGATAAAACACCAATGTACAGTGCCTTATACACCTCAGCAAAATGGTGTTGCTGAGAGGAAAAACAGGTCACTAACGGAAATGGCACGATGTATGGTCAAAAGTCAAGCTTTGCCGCATTCTTTTTGGCTTGAGGCCATCATGTGTGCCACTTATGTACTTAACAAGTGTCCTATGAAAGCTTTGCAGTCTATTACTCCATATGAAGCATGGCATGATAGAAAACCTTCTATTGAGCACATGCGTGTTTTTGGCTGTTTGGCATATGCTTTGGTGCCACAAGTGCAGCGCAGAAAATTGGATGATAAGGCTGTCAAATGTATTTTTGTTGGTTATAGTGCTGAAAGCAAAGGTTACAGGTTGTATTATCCGCAAACAAAACGTATTCTGGTTTCACGGGATGTAGTGTTTGTGGAAGACTCTGTTCAGCCCTTGCTGTCATGTACTAGAGACAGTAATGTAAGCTCACAGGACATTTATGACACTTTGTTGCCTCTTTTTAGTGGTGGAAATACGAATGTAAGTTCCAATGAGGCAAATGTACAGCCTATGGGGGTTTCTGAATATGTTTTAGAATAGCCTATTACTGATGCAGATGTACATGATGTACTTGATGAGGAAAGGGCTGAAAATGAGCAGGCTAGAGGTATGCCAAAATGGCTAGTGCACACTTTGCGTGACAGTAAATTGGATGCACCTTTATCTAGTCGTACTCGTTCAGGCTCTCGCCATGCATCTTATGCATCAGATTGTTATGCTTTGGCTGTGTCTAGTTTACATGATGTTGAGGAGCCTCTGTCTTTTGATGAAGCACAGAATTCAGAAAATTGGATTGCTGCCATGAAATCAGAATATGATGCACTTATAGAGAATGACACATGGACTTTATGTGATTTGCCTCCTGGCAAAAAGGCCATTGGTACGAAGTGGGTTTACAAGTTGAAACGCAAGCTGGATGGTGAGATCGATCGCCATAAGGCTCGACTTGTTGCAAAGGGTTATGCACAACAAAAAGGCATAGATTATGAAGAGACTTTTGCTCCCACTTGTCGTATGACTACTGTGCGTTTTCTATGTGCATTGGCAGCTCATTTTGGTTGGGATGTACATCAATCAGACATTGTTACTACTTTCTTGAATGGTGACATATTTGAGGAAGTTTATGTAACGCAGCCTCGCGGTTTTGTCATAAAAGGACAAGAGGACAAAGTGTGCAAATGTAAGAAGGCTTTGTATGGGTTGAAACAATCTCCTCGTGCTTGGTATGAGAAAGCTGACACTCATTTGGTTAAACGAGGCTTTCGTAACAGTCCAACAGAAAGCACATTGTATGTAAAGCGTGAGGATGATGTATTTCTCATTGTGGTTCTTTATGTTGATGATTTGCTGATCACTGGACCAAATGAGAGACATATTGCTGAATTTAAGGCTGATTTGAATGCTACTTTCAAGATGAAAGATTTGGGGCTGTTGCATCATTACTTGGGTATACAGTTTAAGCAGTGTGATGGTGGTATTGCCTTGTGTCAGAAAAGTTACATAGAGACATTGCTATGTAAGTTTGGACTTGAGGATTGCAAACCTATTGCCACTCCCATGGAAACAGGTTTGAAGTTGAGTCTACATGATGCTGGCGATCCTGCTGATGTCACTCTTTACCAAACTGTTGTTGGCTGCCTCATTTATGTATGCAACACGAGGCCAGATATTCAGTTTGCAGTCTCGCAGGTTAGCAGATTTATGCATAGCCCAGGGTCTAAGCATTGGCAGGCTGTCAAGAGGATTTTCCGCTACCTTAGTGGCACTTTACATCTTGGCTTGTTTTATCCCAAGGGGGGATCATTGCCGCCAGACTTACATGCTTTTTCGGACTCAGATTGGGCTGGTTGTTTTGACACGCGAGTGTCCACAAGTGGTTTTTGTTTCATGCTTGGCAGTTCATGTATATCATGGTTGAGCAAGAAGCAACCTACTGTGGCCACTTCGAGTTGTGAGGCTGAGTACAGGGCAGTCTTCACAGCTACGGTTGAGTGTGTATGGCTCAGACGCCTTATGGCTGACTTGGGTGTTGGACAGGACACTGCCAACACTATCTACACTGACAGTCAGAGCGCATTGGCAGTTGCGAGGAACCCAGTTTTTCATGCTCGCACAAAGCATATTGAGGTGCATTACCACTATGTCAGGGAGAGGCTCTCAACAGGAGAGATCAGCTTGGCTTATGTGCCAACACAGGACAACCTTGCAGATCTTTTCACAAAGGCATTGTCTCGTGAGAAGCTTGAAGCTTTCCGCAAAGCTTTGGGCTTACTCCCCTTTGTGGACTGATCCTGTCCTCAGGGCATGGCACTTCCCTTTACTCATGTGCCAGCTCTCGTTCACCGCATCACTCCAGGGGGGATTTGTTACCATATACATGTGGTAGTGATGTGTGTGAACACACTAGGAGTGCCGGGGCATTTTTTCCCTCTTTAGGAGGTTTTTTCCCCCGTGCATTGTATATACGCCCATCACTCTAGGGCTATCTATCTTTCCATTGCATACTAAGTAACACACTCTCTATTGTGTGCCTTGAGCTTCCTTCGTCTTCTCCAAGCTGTGTGTGTTTCTCTGCAACCCTAATTCCAACAGATTTGAAGGAGTATTGGAGGATCAATTTGATCATTATATCCGAGCATATGAAGAGTCCAATAGGGTGATAGAATAGAAAAATCTAGAGCCCTTCACTACTGAGGAAGTGCATGATATCAAGAGGAAGCTGCAAGAGCAGTCTGAAGCATAGGGAGAACAAGAAAGAGAGTCCAAGGTGGGCACAACACCACCAATATCTCCCCCGAGATCCACCCAACAACCTCCAAGCCCAAAACCCTCAACGTCTCAACAAAATAATTCACCAAAGAAGGCATCAATAACTGAGCCAACGTCGAAAGACAAGGAAAAGACCAAAATATGCACCTATGACAATCTCATCAAAGATGGATATATATTTGAAGATGCACATGGGTAGATCAATCCCTCCCTGGGCTGCAAAGAAGACAAAAAAGCCAAGGAGAATTCACAAGACCAAGGTACTCAAAGAAAGGAATCAAAATTGCATTTATCACCACGTGGAGTACCGGTATTGGTATCGATCCCACCGGTGCCAAGATGGAGGCCTCTGGAGATCCCATGGTGCTCTCGTCCAGCAGGAGTTCTACTAAGTATGGGCCACCAAGTTCCCTTGGTTGGACCTACCCAGGCCAATGGCACAAAGTGTGGTAGAAGAAAATGAAGAAGATGTGAGTACTGCCCACCAAATACTGGATAGAATCAGAACGTGGTCTCTCACTATGGTTGAGGAAAATGGCATGCTCAAGATGAGAGAGGAAAACTTAATACGAGAGCATGAAAACCTCACCAACAAAGAACTACAAAGATCTATTTAGAGATCAGAGATTGCACAAAGAGAGCAAGAATCACAAGGCCAAATCTTGAAAAAAGTAGAAGCAAAAAGGGATACCCTCACCCTTCAGATGGCTGAGGTATCCAAAGAGATTTCCAATTTACAAGACGGGAAGAAAAAGATAGAAGATGAGCTACAGTTAGCTCGTGATGAGATAATAGAGCTTAAAGAAAAATTAGAGCTCTAGGAATTGACCATACAAAGGCTAAGAGCAACCCCAAGGGCTAGAAGAGCAAGTGCAAGAGAGTATAGCCAGGCCATACAGGCCTTGGAAGCTCAAATCATAGGACTTCAAAAAGAGCTTAAGTTAGAGCAAAGACAAAGAGTTCACATTGCAGAAGGCTCATTGGCAGCTAAAGAAAGGCTCAATGAAGAGCAACAAGAGATCTAAGAAGAGAACAACCAGCTAAATCACCAATCAGAAATGCTGCAAGAGTTGTTAGTCAATAATGTAGAAGAAGACACAAGAAGGGACAAGATGATACAACAATAGCTAGCAAAATTAAGACAAGAGGTGAAGAGAGAAAGAGGTCAAGTTACAGATCCGGGTCCAAGTGACTCCGGAGTCAATGCCCAACATGAGCCAATGGAGATTCCACATAGCTCTGAGGAACTCATACCGGTGGAGATACCTCCACAAATTCAAGAAGAATTGTAGGAGTTGACGGCGAAGGAGGAGGCCGTCTCCGGAGTTTGATAGAGCAAGCCACTAAAGAGAGTGTTAGAGCAGCCATAGACTAGAAGCAAAGGATACTGCACTCTGTGGGGGTGCTAAGGCTGGATACAAATGTAATCAGAGAAGAGTGGATATAGCCATCCCTCCCTTAACCTTTGCTCAAGTATGAAGTGATCACCATGAATAAAATAATTCAGGTAGAGGAGAAGACGACACTGCTCTTTGAAGGTCACATAAAAATTATGTCTCCTTCTACCCGGTACCAAGGATGTGCACATGGAAGGACCACGCTAGGCTTTTGGAGAAGCATACAACCTGGTTGAATTAATCTAAGCTTACACCACCCAAAGAAGGAGAAAGAATAAGTGGGACTTACATAGTGAAAACCCTAGCAAATGCCATTAAGCTCTTCACTCGCGTGATGCTCCAAGAAGATTTGCAAGACATTCCTAGACTGCATCGAGGTGTTCGCATCTCGCACAAAGCTGCAGCCTCAAGTCTACTGTCAACGAGCGACACTCTCCTCAAATTGGCCTACGGCCTCTCCACTCAACCCCTCACCACAAGTGCTACACCACTTCTACCAATGGTTGATGTTTTTACCTACCTTCCACATGCAAGCCTTTCAAGAGGTCTTCTACACAAGATTTTTTCACATATGATAGCAAAATCATTGGTTGACCAACGATGAGCATCGGAAACATCAGATATCAATCTTACTTAAAGATGATTAAGCCACCGGGGTTCTATTGAACAAAGACCAGACAAAGACATGGACCAATCATGTCATGGATGACATGGATGCAGAGGGAGGAAACTGTTGACTAGAGGAACACTAAGAAGAATCACCCATTTTTTGTAACATTTAAAATTCTAATAGATTGGAGAGACTATTTTTTATGAGAATGTAGAGTAATGTATAAAAACCAAATTTTTGTAACCCTAAGAGACTTTTAATTAATTAATCTTTGCATTTATTGTGTGCCATGTCTGTGTGACTGAGAGAGAGAGAGAGAGAGAGAGAGAGAGAGAGAGAGAGAGAGAGAGAGAGAGAGAGAGAGAGAGAGAGAGAGAGAGAGAGAGAGAGAGAGAGAGAGAGAGAGAGAGAGAGAGAGAGAGAGAGAGAGAGAGAGGTCTTATCTCTTCAATAAATGTGCTACAAAGTAGCCATTGCAAAGCCAAAACCATCAACGAGTTAGCAACAGCGAGGGCTATGCTCCAGCGCAAAGCTTGCAAAATTTCAATTCTATCGCAAGGCGAGATCCCACGAGCTTCTAAGTGAGTTATCTTGAAAATTGTGTGTCTATTTTGTGAATTCTTCATACCAGTAGGTTCATGGAAAGAAGAGATACACATTAGGATCATGCAGTTTGAGAATTGGTGACTTGTAATAGACTGTTTGTCTTCATACTTGTTTTTAACACCGAGTGGTTATGGGTGGGATATAGGGTCAGAGTCCATAGGGTAGCAACCACTTGGTAAGTAGAGGATTTCCTTGTGAGGCTCAAGGCAACTTGAGGACTTTTGGTCTTGATTTTGGTAACGTGACCGTCATAGGTTGTATTGTAGTCATCATCATATCTGGATTCGATTTCCTCGAGTAACAATTGTCTTTAGAATGTCGAGTAGGTGATTGACAACCATCTACTTGCTTCCATGTGCCTGCAGGTTGAGCTACATCCTTGGCCAACATTTTGGTATGCTGGTTTAGTTCTTGCTATGCTAGCATCTTCTTGCCACATATCTGCGAACATTCTTGAAGGGGTCATAAAATCTAGGGACTAACTTGACCTTGGGGTGCTTTTCAACGTTCTTCAAATGAAATTTTTCAATACACAACCAAACATAATCATTTAATATGAACTCAACGATCTTACACTTTTTGTTTGCTTGTGCAATGTACCATGCTTGAGATTTTTGGATAGCTATGGTGACTTCTTGCAAAATGAGAACGTGATCTTGTGCAAGGGTGTTGGCCGCAAGAACATTACTAGTAGTGATGGTGGTCATAGGGACATGCAACTTCTTACCATAAACAATCTCAAAGAGAGCTTTGCTTGTGGCACGGTGTGGAGTGTTGTTGTAAGAAAATTGGAGGAGAGGAAGGTGTTGGTCTCAATTTGCTATATTATCTATTGTGTAGCCCATGAGGAGGTCAAGAATAGTACTATTGGTAGCTTTGGTCTGGCCATTACTTTCAGGGTGGAAAGCAGACATGAAATCCATTTTGGAGCCTAGGTTAGTGCACAATGTAGACCAAAAATGATTGCAAAATCGACCATCACGATAAAAAATAAATACTTTAGGAAAACCAAGGTGAGGAAAATGAGATTAAAAAACATTTTTGCATGTTGAGGTGCAGTGAGACATTTTACATGGAGTAAAATATGCTTGCTTGTTGAACCTATCTATGCCAATCCATATTATATCATTGTGCGGAGAGGCGGGTGGAAAACCTGTGATAAAATCCATGGAAATCTTTTCCCAAGGGCCTTTTGGAATAGGAAGGGGCATAAGCCTAGTCCATGAGCTTTACCATGGTGCCTCTTGACACGCTGACAAACAATGCAGTGTGAGAGAGATCGTGCAACATCGTGCTTCAGGTCATGCCAAAAGAAGTAGTCAATGCAAGCAGAGAGAGTGCTTTGAATGCCACGGTGACCCATATTGTCAGGACAAGGAAAAGGCCGGACTAGAAAAGGGCAAGGCCGGGCTAGGCAGTGTGGAAAGGGAGTCCAACTAGGGCAAAGGGCTAGGAGCCATGCTATATAGTGGGTGGTTGGGAGGTGGACTCCTAGATTCTAGTTCCCCTTGTCTAACATTGGTATCAAGAGCAAGGTTACTATTTTTGGGAAGGCACAGTCGTGGAGGAGGGCAGCCATACAATCCTTGCATGTTTTTGCATGTCGGGGTCACTGAGGCCGTGGAACTCACCCCTTGTGAGGAGGACGACAAAGACAAAGGCGTGGGCAACACCTCTTGTGAGGGGAAGCGGCCGACAGGCGACCTGCATGGAATTGCACCCTCTCGGGATTGAAAACATCGCACCGGTGTGAGGACCACTTCACGTGCCTGTAGCTGGCACCCTTGACCCTCATACAAGGCGGGGTGAGCAAAGCTCCCCCCCTCGCGCTGTCTGCGGGCTGCCATAGCTAGTGAGCAGGGTTGTTTTTCACACTCGACGGGCACCCAACCCAATTGGGGTTAGCGGCCATGAAATTTTTTTCACAAGCTAAGGGACGGTACCCGCAGTGGGGTACCCCCCCTCCCTCTTGTGAAGCTTCGGGCGAAGCTAGGAAATCCGCCAGAGCCAAGCAAGGGCAAGGTTGGGAAAAATAAAGGTAAGCTTCTATTTTCTGCTGCATACCCTAAATATTATTGTTTCATACCTTCCTTCAAGTCATCGGCAAGGTATCCAACATACACCAACCAAGTGCAGTACGAGTGCTCAAGGCAAACACACCTACACTATTGCATTGTTTTCTTGAAAGCCGGACCAAGATTACATCCTCAATGGCAATTGGAGCACGAATGAAATTAGCAAGGCTAATTACCGGTATTTTTCTTTACGACCGCTGGCAGAGTTAGCACGACTAATCACCGGCCTCTGCTACGAGTTTCTGTGTTTGATACGGCTACGAGCCTTTCTCTAATCCAATGTATTGTTTTCTCTTTTGTTCGCACAACACGTTTTTGCCATAAAAGCAAACATTGATGATCAACACATGTTTGACTTCGAATACTTGGAGTCTGCTTCACTTGTCGATGCCGCGGGGTCGGATACTCTCATGGAGGGTACCCACGTGGAAACCAGGACGGATGATGCATACCCAAGCAGTCTATCTTTCTCTCCGCGAGGATGTACACCTCCTCCTTAGAGCGTGTTTGATATTATGGAGGATGATAGTGACTTGCCGGATGCCAAGGAGTTTGTCACTCGATAGGACTGGCAAATTTTTGATGCCTGATTTTGCAAGCTATCTGTATGGGTCCAAATATTGGCTACACAAGTGGAAAATCTCACGCGATTAATTTACAATATGCTACCAGGATCAACTTCTCACTTGTTGGAAACCCAAGATGTTGTCTACCCACCAGTTATGACCAAAGAGGTCCAACATGCACAAGATAATTCGGTGGTAGGAACAGATCTAGTCATGACCAACGTGGTCAAGAAGCGACTATCACAATCCGAATTTCGATGTGAAGACAGTCAAAAATTATGCTTTATTTGCTTAGGAATGCATTAAAAAAGCCAGTGTCCACATGTTTGACATCGTAAGCATGATGCACTAGTTTGTGATTTGACATAAACTCCAGTTTTGGTGCAGGGCACAATAGTTATATGTCGTCATACGTGAATGTGTCTTTTCAGAGTATTGTCCGTTTTTTGAATTGGGTAGCGTTATGCCCCAATTTCTTTTCTGATATCATAAATTTGGGTACGACCAGTCCATACTCTCGGCTTATATGCTCAATTGAAAACATTATGAGGTGCATGCAGGATCAGTGACTTAGGGTGTATATGATACACATGTCACCCAATTTTACATTCCGCATTTACTTTGGACAGTATTGTTCGTTGTGCAACGCCAATGCTTGATCAATTTCACATGAGACAAGCCTTCTAATTTGTGCTACAACTGATTTGGCGTCAAGAGTAGTGGCAACCAAGTTGGGAGCACCTACATTAATCGGGATATCATCTCAATCAATCCCTACCAGTCCAGCCGATGCAAGGCACTTCTGGTATTAACTTTTATGTTTATGAAGGTCACGGTAGCCATGGGCTTCCACTTTTCTATGTAAGGCATGCTAACCGGGTGGTATAAAGCACGCTTCCGTCCTTACACAGTCATCACAAACCACCACTACAAGGAACCTAAATCTAGGACTTATTTTACGGGCAAAGTGCCAATGCTAAGTCGTCTCATACAATCACGATCCCTGCATGATAGGTGGGTCGGAAGGAGTTTTCTATTTTTTTGTTACCTCTCTTGATGAGAGAGTCATACTGGACAATTGTGGAGTGCTTATATGATAAGCTGCAATTTAGGCATCAGATGCGTAAGAGCACATAGCTTGGGTACACACTCTAAAACCTTAAGGAAAGTTCCTCAGCCCAGCATGATATTTTCTCTCTCTCTTCAAGGGAATAATGAAAATCTTCTAAGAAGCTTCTTGATACATGTTTTGCTTGTGAGTCAGCCTGAGCCAAGGTGCTCTAACTCTCAGCTAACACATGGCTAAGGTGCTACTCAAATTAGTCTTCATCGGTTCGTCCATTGAACACTAATTTGCATAATGGCTATGAGCCACACTAGCTAAGAGCCATTGTCAAGCCAAGGGTAAGACCTAACTATTGGAATTCTTTGGGTGATTCTTTTTAAGATTGAACAGATCTACCCAGGGAATTACACATCGAAATTACTGGACAAGCAAGAGTCATGTCATTACAGATGTTTAGGGTGTCAATTTTGCACTACATGTTTTCAGTGCGACACTCAAGTTAAGTTTTTGATAATCTTCAACTCTCAACAGCTGATCTCTACAAGGAAGTATTGATGCAGCAATCAGTTGAGACAGCATGGCTGTCCATACGAACTAGGCATTTCACTTTTGTTGATTTCCTGCTCCTTCTATAGTACTACGGAGTGTCTATGGACATACTGTTTTGGGGTAAGACCCGGCGGGTGATTGCTAAATCTCCCCATAGGCATTGAGGATCATAGCTTGATCTATCCCAGTTCTACTTTCACGGAAAGAATCCGTCATCTACCATGGGGTAGCAGACATATTCAACTTTAAGTTAATTCCAATCATTCTGTACACGGTGGTCTATGTTGGTTATCGTTACCTACTCGTTCAACAATTTCTACAAAGGGTCTTACCAAGGGGTTTGACTACATAGATTCTAACCTACGGGGTTGAATTGAGAAGGCAACACCCAGGGTTTCTAGTGCAATGTTTCTTGGTTTTTTCTCAGGTGGGCGACATGCTCCTCTGCATTTGCATATGATTAAGTGACCATTAAGTTCAAATCTCCAGGTATGGATCTATTGATTTGATGTTATTCCATTTTTTGGTATGCTTTGCTTGGTTTCTTCAAGTCGTATAAATCTGCTTGAATATTTTTGAGCCATGCCAAGGGCATGTCGGAACAAAGTATTTTGGGCCGTAGTGTCTAATATACATTATGCTGTTATGAACCCACTTGTTGGGTTTGATTTGGCACATGTTGTCATATGGGATACAACATGTCTAGGAACTCAAGGAGTTCAGTTTAGCCAATGTGAAGCAATGATAATGAGGGTCCCTCTCACTCTTGTCACGGAGTGTTTTGCAGTTACCTCCACACACAAGTACATCGTGTACTTCATGGATGTCGCTTTTTTCGGCCATCCTTATTGGAGACATATTCCACATGTGGAGAATATGAGTCTCGGGGACTGACACTAGCGCCTAATTCCTAATGATGTGTCGCGATGACGTCCCTACGTGTTGGTCGCATTCATTTTCTAGACCATCTGAAGCATCAGGAACAATTTCAGTGGCCAGAGATTGTCAGGTATTGAGTACAAACTTGTTCCGACAGACTTGTTCCGATTACAAGTGTTGTTACCCCACCTTAACGGAGGGTCGTTTCTACATATAGCCAAGTATGCTATGTTCATGAGAATGTCTCATGGTTGGTACCTAGGTGTGACTGGGTTGACACATTCCATTATGGTCCAACGTTTGTTGCCAGGCTTTTCCGTATGCACCATGGAAAGTCTCGTCATGGAATTGAGGTTTGGATAAGTTTGTGTTAAATGCATGCACACTAGGTGTTATGGGCCCTAGTGTTTAACAATGATTTATTTGGAGCGGCATGCAAATTCATGGACTTTATTCTTTCTGCACCTTTTTGCATTGCAAGTGCAATCTCTACTACAGATTTATTATGAGTTTACACCCTGCCATACAAGGTGCTGGCTCAGGATGGGTGTCTGTGGTTGGATAGTCTAAAATCTATGAGCTTACTCCAATCCAACCCGCTTTCAACCTACTTGGTTGTCTCCACTCGATATCAAACATATGACTGGATATTCAATAGTTGAGTCCTAGTTTATCATCAGTCGTGGAAGACTGTCTGTAAGTGGTTGGGGAAAAGCACCTCACTCTTATTGCTGCTATTTTTTGCTAAAGGATCTGCTAAGAGCATACGTTAGCACAACGTATTTTGAATGGGCCATTCTCTTCCTATTCTAGAACTTTCTTAGGTTTTCAACTTTGAACACCTACTTGCAATAATTTCATAAGTCAAGGACTTAGTAGGTGTGCTGCCAAAGCATGTTGGCATGTAACCTACATTAGGGGTGAACATGTAGTTCTCTGTGTTCCAAAATGGTCAAAAGTATGACATGAGGACTCTCCCTATTTTATTATGTAGGAGCTATGAGATTTTTAAGATACTCACACGAGTTGGAAATCTAGCTCACAACTTCATGGACAGTTGCGCCTAGGTTTTCTTGCATTATTCTAGTACCTTCAGAAGATTTGAAACCTGGTTATGCCTTTGGACAACTCTTAGTTGTAGTTACTCCTTTACAGTACTCAAGTGAGTCATACACGGAGTTACCAATTAAGACCCAAGTGCTTGCAAAAGGACAACAATGTTGAAGATCAAGAAGTTGCTCTTGGTTTCGTTGAACCTCCTACCTTACCGCATGAACCTGAACGCATCTCCACTATCATGAGTTACGTACGCGTCATCATGAGTTACGTACGCGTCATCATGTACGTCAACAAGCCTTAATCAAGTGGAAAGATCGACCTGAGGAAGGTGCCATTTGGGAAAACATTAGTGTTCTTGAGAAGAAGTTCCCCACTTTTGTTTTCGAGGACGAAAACTCTTCTTTAAGGGGGGAGAAATGTCAGGACAAGGGCAAGGCCGAACTAGACAAGGGCAAGGCTGGGCTAGGCAGTGTGGAAAGGGAGTCCAACTAGGGCAAAGGGCTAGGAGCCATGCTATATATTGGGTGGTTGGGAGGTGGACTCTTAGGTTCTAGTTCCCCTTGTCTAACACATATACCTTGGTGCATGCATTTTGTGAATAGCAAGCTCTCTAAAGTGTGCAGTGACACAAAGATTTTTACGATAAAAGACAAAACCATTTGCAAAATATTAGTCACTAATAGGCAAATAATTATTGGCAACCAAATCAAACCAAGCATGTGAAAAATCCATATTTGTTCATAAGCATCAATCATAGCATCAAAGGATTAAATTTTAGCAGCTGAAAGATGATTAAGATACACCTCTTGAACGTTAGCAAACGTGTAAGAGTGAAGAGTAGAGGGTTTCTCATTATCTTCTGGCCTACGACTAAGGGCGTCGGGTAGAAAATTGGCTTTGCCAGGTTGGTACTGTATTATTGGGTGAAAGTTTTGAATGAAGCTAGCCCACTTAATGTGCCTATCAAAGATAGTAGATTGAGAGAGTAGGTGCTTGATAGCCTGTTGGTTAGTCTTAATGAGGATTTTGGAGCCCATAGAATATTTTTTCTAGATATCTAATGCATGAACTATGGCAAGGAGTTCCTTATCATATACATTGTAGTTGGATTCACTAGGTTTAAGCTTCCTACTTTCATATGCAATTGGGTGGTCATTTTGCATTAACACAACACCTATTCCAAATCCACTAGCACCACTGATTACAACAAACAAAGGTTGTGAGAAAGTAGGTCATTGCAAAACAGGTGTATTTGTGAGCAAATACTTGAGTGTGTCAAATGCTTTTTACTGATTGTTGCCCCAACAAAAGTCGTATGCTTACGTATGAGAAGGGTGAGAGGGAGTGCAATGCGAGAGTAATTGTTTACAAATTTACGATAAAAGCTAGAGAGACCTAAAAATGATCTAGCTTTGTGCATGGTCTTGGGGGTTGGCCAATTTTGATGGTCTCTATCTTCTTGGGGTCTGGTCAATACCTTCACTAGAGATGATGCGACCTAAATACTCAATTTTTGTCTAAAAGAAATGACTCTTGGTAGGGTTATCATAGAGATCATGGTCATGTAAAATCTCAAAGACAGTTTGCAAATGTTGTTCATGTTCTTTTTGTGATTTATTGAAAATCAAAATATCATCAAAAAAGACAATGAAAACATGCTGGTGCTCCAAAAATATTTTGTTCATCATGCACGAGAATGTTGCTGGTGCATTGGTGAGACCAAAAGGAAGTAGGACAAGTTCATAGTGCCCAAACTGTGTGCAAAATGTGGTTAATCATTTTGGTGCATACAAATTTGATGATACCCTGATTTTAGGTCTATCTTGCTAAACACTGAGGCACCTTTTAACTTGTCTAGGAGGTCATCTACACGGGGAATAAGGTAGCAGTTCTTCACAGTGACCTTGTTGAGAGCCCTATAGTCAATGCACATCCTAAATGATATTTTCTTATGGACTAGTAGGATGGTGTGCCAAAAGCAGAACAACTAAGTCTAATAAGTTCTTTTTATAGGAGGTTAGAGACTTGTCGTTGAATCTCATGTTGGTGCATGGGACTGTGATGGTATGGTGCATGGTGCGGTGGTTGCCAGTGATGATCTCTATTGTGTGGTCTATGTCGTCGTGAGAGGGAGGCAAGTGAGGTGGGTAATCGTGAGCAAAACAATCATCATATGCATGCAAAAACTGTTGTTGTTGAGGGGAGAGAGGGGGTTGCTTCTCATCCTCAACTTCTGTAACATACACCATATGTGCTTTGTGTTCTTTCCTAAGTGCACGTTTAACTTGAGTGTGCGAAAGGAGTGGGTATGTCTCAAGTTTGGGGTTGCCTTTGAGAGTGATGTGTTGACCATTAAAAGTGAAGTAAATTGTCTTGTAGTCAATGTTGGGGTTATGCTCATGGCAAAAAGGCAGCATTGGTGCAACAAGAAAATTGCACTTTTGAGTGTATGCATCTAGTCATCAACCATGTAAATGCCATTAAACCTTGTGCCTTGGAGTGCACTCTTCACTTTAAATAATGATTTTATTCTAGTTAGATTTAATTTGTGTCGTTCAACATTAAAATCATGGGTGATGCCATCATGATGCAAAAGAGAGACTATCGTATTGTGTATAGAAGCATTCATGCACAACAAAGAGTGTATGGTGATAGGAGTACCTATTGCATTGGTAGATTTGAGATTAGCAGGTGAGTGATTGTTGGTCCAGTCATCATAGAGTTCCGTATTTGGGTCGAGATTATGAAGCTGGGCCACATGATTTGGGCATTGGCAGTTGAGAGGGAAATTGGCCATGACATGGCCAATCCTATGACAATGATGCCTCACTATGCGAGGACAATTGTTTGTGGGATGTGTGGCGGTGGGTGCAGCATGTTGCAGTGAAAAATTGTGAGGTGGTTGCCCAAATGTAGGCCGTTGTGGACTAGAGTTAAAGACACTACGTGGAGGTGGTGTTTTGTGTGGAGCATTGAAAGCACGTGCAGGTGCAATTGTGAGTGTGCGGTGTCTGATAGTTATACCTGCAATTATTTTTGTTGCATGAAAAATTGTTGAAAGGAGGTGCTTGATGTCGTGGTTGATTAACTTGTAGCATATGCATGATTGAATTGATCTCCTTTCAAACATCATGTGCATAAGAAATTGCCTCGTAGAGAGATGCGGGCTTCAAAGAATGGACCTTGGCTTGAATATCGCGGTGAAGTCCATTTTCATACTTGATTTGGAGCGTCTCTTTTGGGACATCCTCCATCATGCGCAAGAGTAGCAGGCGTTGCCAAAATATTTCAGTGTATTGGACCATTGTGTCGCCTTTTATTAAAGACAAAGGGGACTAGTCACATTGAGCTTGCAAGTGGAATTGGGGTGGGAGAAAGTTTTTCTTGATCTGATCTTGAAGCTCTTGCCAAGTGGTTGGGTGTTGCATACTATTGCGTGTGATGTTCCACAGTAGCGATGCCTTACCAATCAAGTGGTTTGTGGAACACTTGACCTTGTCCTTCTTGAAAAAGGATTCATCAGCAAAGTAATCATCAAATTGGTCAAGAAAGGACTACGTTACCAATTTTGCGACAGTCATAGAGAGAGAAGGTGAAGGCATGGCGACTGATTTTTTGGTCTTTATTACGATCCCCTTGGTTGTCAAAAGTTGCCTTGAGGATCTTTGCAAGTCTCTCATCGTTGAATTCTTTGTCTCGATCATGTTTCTTACATTTTGCAAGTTGGTGTTTGAGTTCTTGGACGTCTTGTTGTCGGAGCATGATCTAGTTCTCGATAGTGAGTGGATCAAGGAGAAGGGAGTCGTCATTTGGCATGATGCATGGCTTCAAAGTTCGTGATCTGATTTGAAGGTGTTAAGTCCATGGTGAGTCAAATCCAAAAGATCCCTGATTAAGGTGATTCACGGAGAGCTCAAGGCAGTAGATGAAGATTATCATAGGATGGTTTGGCAGCAATCAAAAGATGTTGATATACTCATTTTGAGCATGGGTGCACATGTCATACATCTTCATAACACTCATATAAAAGAGCTGTCAACTATTGAGGATGATTTTATGGCACATCATAAAGATCTGATGCTGATTGTCAGCTTCTTTTCAATTTCACCCGAGACATAATTGGAGTCTCCTTCACAAGCAGCAACTCGCACAAAGTTCACAAGTCCTTGATGGGTGAAGAGGCAACCTGTTCTACATTCAAATAAAAGTGTGTGTGAGTGTATGGGAGAGTTTTTTTGGAGATAGCCAAGAACTACTCATGGTAGCGTCCCCATTCTGTGCACTTTGCATGTTGCACCATCAGCTGATTAAAGCGCGAGAGAGTTACTTGACGATTGGTTCTAGGAAGAAAGAGAAAGAGGGTATCATGGCTGTGCATGTGCATGTGTGTGTGTGTTTTCGGTTGTGTGAGTTGAGAAAGGTGCATGCACCACATGTAGCACCATCCCTTCTTTTCTTTTTAAAGCTGCCAAAAATAGAAATAAAGATTGTGGGCGCTACCTTGGAGTGCGTGATGTGAGACAGACAACATGGGGATATGCAAGGTTTGGTAGGGAGTTGGTGTGGAGATAAAAACTCACACTAAACAAAAGAATTTGTGCAGCTTGCATGGCAACAACACTATACACTTGCATGGCCTTTGATGGGCGGCCGCATCTAGAGAGAGAGAGAGAGATCACTTGACCATCTATCATGCATGTAAGTTCAACACCTTTGTCTGCAGTTTGAAGTTGATTGGCGGGAGAGTGTGAAAAGGATGGTGGGAATGAGATGGGCACTCCGAAGCAGAAGGGGGTTGTGCCTAACGCACATGTTTGAATGGATGTCATTGTTGGATGACATGACACCATTGTGGGTCCATGTTGGATGAACGCTACTGCTATTGTGTTGGTGCATGAGCGTATCCCTATAGTGGTTGGTACGGTGACCATCTACTACTACGGATTTTTGCAATGTACTCAAGTATCTCAATGTTCTTGTGTTTTGAAAAGTGCACTCTCCTTGAGCTATACTCTATTTGTAATCATAATCAAGCCATTGTTAATGCAAAAGGGAAACAATAAGGCATAGATTAGGTGTAGGGTTTCAAGTGGCATTCAGTTGTTCTGAGATAGATTTATCCAGGTGAGAGTGAGAGTAAGGTTATGGGGTTATGATTTTATTAAAAGACTCCTAATTATAGCGGATAAATAGATTTATCCAGGTGAGAGTGAGAGTAAGGTTATGGGGTTATGATTTTATTAAAAGACTCCTAATTATAGCTATACTCTATTTGTAATCATAATCAAGCCATTGTTAATGCAAAAGGGAAACAATAATTCATAGATTAGGTGTAGGGTTTCAAGTGGCATTCAGTTGTTCTGAGATAGATTTATCCAGGTGAGAGTGAGAGTAAGGTTATGGGGTTATGATTTTATTAAAAGACTCCTAATTATAGTGATGCATGTGTGTGTGTGTGTGACCATAAACAAAATGATTTGTGTGAACCACACACCTATTGACTACTACAATTAGTACTCACTCTACTTTACATAAAAAAGATCCATTCCTTTAAAAAAATCTAGATTCTCCTAAGGTTAAAAAATGGTATGCCTCTACATCCTCCGCTTTAAAAAGCTCCTAGCACTATCGTGACTCTGCACCTCTCTCCTCCCATGTACAAAAACCTTCCTCCAGCTTGTCGTCATAAGTTGCTTGTGGGCTTACCTCCCAAGTGCTTTCCATTCAACAATCAATATGATTCCTAGACCCCAATAATGATCAGGGGCCTGCAAGGAATCCAGATCAAACTTGTCTGCTATGTGGGCTACACATGAAATGCATGAAAGACAAGCGAGCATGCACCCATGGTTTTGTTCAAAACTAAACTCTTGCTTTATGGGTGAGTGAGGTGATCATAATGAAGGGTGCGGTTTGCATGTGAGGAATTCCATGCAATAGAGATTGCACACGTAGACCACATGAGCACACTCCTTTCCTCGAGGTTTCTCCCCTCTCCAAAAATCGGGCCTCCCTAGTGACTGCTTAAGTGAAGATTTTTTTTCTGATCCAGCTAGCCTTTGTTGATTATATGCATCATCATCCGATGCAACTACCTTTGCTGCTACAAATAGGTCATTGCTTTGTGTTGATGCATGTCATCATCATTGTCCACTATTGTTTCTCATCACCGACATGTTCCCTCCTATTGCTTGCAAAGAGCGCCATGGTGTTTTTGTTGCAGGTCACTTTGGCATGTCTCAAGTTATGGTCTATGGAGCACATAGAGTGGGTAAGCGAGGAGCTCCTCGCTTAGGAGAACGATCAATTGTATGTACCATGCCGGATGAGACCAAACGAAATATTATCCTTGATAAATGTTGGATCTATTTGAGGGGTACAAAATGTTTTGTATGTGAAGATCACACTATTAAGCAACAAAATATGTGTCACAAGGCAAATGAGGAAAAGATTTATAAAACAAGAATATCTCTCACAAAGAAAATGTACCCAAGGAGGAGGCTCAAGTCCCTCGAGCAAATAGGGATGCGTGACCTATGAGGCCGAGTTACAATTGAAAATATGCTTTTGGAATTGTAATGGATACCCATGGAATGCGAGGGTTGGCATTGATGAACTAACAAGCAAAGCCAATGTTGTAATTCTTGTTGAAACTTGGGAGCATGATACACAAAGGATTAACGGCTTGGAGGATTACAATGTACATTCACTGATGTGGTCAAAGAATCTCAAGCAACAAAGAGGGCAAGGAGGGGTAGCATGTATGGTTAAGAAAGGATTGGAAGAATCTGTATCAATTGTGAAAGATGAAAGGTACAAACTTTATGTATGGCTGAAAATTATGACACCAAAAAGAGTACCAATTTTTGTAGCCGGTTGTTGCTGCATTCCTCATCATGATTCCCCCTTTTATGATTGCATGGATAGAGATCAACCATTTTTTAATTTAGAAGAGGACATTGCTTATTTCAATGGAGAAGTTGATGCTATTGTATTTGGGGATATGAATTCTCGCACAAAAACATTGCAACATGATACTCAACAATTTGATATGCCATATATTTCAAGGAAGTTGGAGGAAGTTCTCTTGTATGATCGTACTTCAATGGATGAGAAAGAACCGGATCACTATGAAAAGTTACTTTTACACATGTGTAATAGCACGGGTATGCTCATTGCCAATGGTATATCTTTGTGGAGTGGAACCGATGGATTTACATGTAGAAAACATAATGGGGATAGTGTGATTGACTATATGCTACTCTCCAAAGCCATCATGTATTGCATAAAGAGTTTTATGTTTGACCAATGGACCCTGGAATCAAGCCATCAGCCAATGGACCCTAAAATAGACCATCGGACCTTGTATAGTGACCTTGCATGTGGATAAGCAACTAAGCATGATAATCTCAACCAAAGGCAAGAGAAGTTATCACTATGTATGGATTTCAAACGGGCACCAATGTACATTGAAATGGTTGAGCAAAAGTTATCGAATGATAAAGCTCCAATATAACTCACCATTGGAAACTAAATGGGAAGCTTTCAAGAAAGTTATTTGTTCTTGTGCCAAAGAATGCTTTTCCATAAAGCATCTCCATGGTATCAACAAAGATAGATCATGCAAAAGGTGGTTCAATAAAGAATGTCAAGATGCTCGAAAGTCCTTGATAAATTTTGATGCAACTATGGACAAAGACAACTATCAAAGTCATTTGCATACATACAAGGCATTGATTCAAAAGAAAAGAAGAAGATGGGAAGTAAAGAAATAACTGACTTAAGTCTAAGAAAAGGCACGTGCATGTGGAAGATTTTGGAGAAACTTGAGGGACAAGCGGGTTGAGAATTTTGGTAGCTTGAGTCTTGTGGATATGTACACACATTGTAGGCAATTATATGAGCAACCAACTGCTGAAAAAATGCCATTTTATGGTTCACTCCCATGTATGCCCTCTTTTTTTACTATTGAGGATGTATGCAGTGGGGTTGAAAAGTTTGCCACTCGCAAAGCGGAAGATCTCAAGTTATCAAGCCGGAGATGATCAAATGGACAAGAGATTTTACCCATGAGTGGATGTGTGATATGTTCAACCTTGCACTTCAACATGGTATGCCTTATGATTGGAGTACTAATTGGGTTAAGCCTTTGCATGAAGGAGGGGATGTAAAGAATGTAAACAATGGACTATAATGATTGGGTCTCTTATGAAAAAGTTGTTTGGGTGCATAATGGAGATGAAATTGAGTGATTGAGCTGAAGAGAATGACAAGCTTGCAAAAGAAAAAGTGGGGTTTTGCCAATGCCATAGCACCATTGATCATCTTGTCACTCTTCGTGTTGTCATGGAGGAAAGGCGGTTGAAAGGTAAGCAATTGTATTGTTGTTTTGTGGGCTTTAAGAAAGACTTTGATATGATTCCATGTAACAATTTGTGGAGAAGGATGTATTACAGCTTGGGAGAAATCCGGTGGGTCACGCTTCATACATTACACCACCCATATTGCCCCCAACTACAAAACCATGTTCTTTGCTGAAAGAGGAAACCGTACTCACACTTGCATGCTCGAGCGTATCCCCTTGTCAGCAATACGCACTATCACAGCCATTCGGCTTAGCTCCCATTCCCTTCAATGCGAGACAGGGCATTGGGGCAATGGAGAAGAGTCAAATCGATTGTGCACATTATGCTCACTGCAAGTTTGAGAGTCTGAGTACCACACACTACTAGAGTGCTGTAACATTTAATGGCCTAGTAACTTGTTTGTAGCAGAAAATAGCATAAACATAGTGAGCATTTCAATAGAATAGATTCCTAATGAGCATAGCAAGAGTGCTTGGATGGAGAGAGCAAGAAAAATCATAACACCTAGTTAGATAGGGATGAACAATACTTCAAAATAGAGAGAATCTAAGCTATTTACTCAACAGTTGAGGACCGCATTTACATGGAGCCGGTCCTCCCTCCAAAAGACTTTGTATTAGGGTGAAAGCATGATTAGGTGATACAAAAAGTGATGTCTTGGACAACACCTTGCATAGGTGAAAAAAAGGCATTTATACAATTGTTTCTTGGAATTTGAAGTCACTTTATTGCATGTTAATTGGTTTTAAGTTGGCTGCAGTCCATGCTTGCTATCGACCACCTTTGCAGTTCCCACTTTTTCCTAGTTTTAATCATTTCTTCTTCATTTTCCCTCTTTCTGTGGGTTGCAGTGATTCTCCATTCATCACCTTGCTTCCATGCTGCTTCCCCTTCCCTTGATCCCTTGCTTCTTGTCTTCACATTTTTTGAATGCTTCAACCCTTCTTCCCCTTCCCCCTTCACTGCTTCTTCTTGCTTCAATCTGACATCTTCTTCTTCTTCTAAGTCTTCTTCTACTCGTACATCTTCTTATTTTGAGTTTCTACATCTGGAATGGAATTCGATGGTTGTAGCAATGACTAGAGCAACACGAATGACACATGTCGTGAGATTCAACCACTACCTCCACCGATTTTCATTTAGCTAATGTCATTTGAGCCTCATGAACCCTTTCATAATCTACAATAGAGTAACAAGGATATAAAATCAGTGGCCATTTCTAAGATCAGAGAGTATTGGGCTGAAAAGAAACGAGAAGAAAGAATCATGAAGAAGGGAGTTGAAATGTGTTGTGATAGTCATGTTATTAAGAAGAAGGCTGCCAAGATAGTTATCAGCTGTTGGCAGTAGGTCACAAGAGGGATGGACAAAGACATAAAGAAGGACATATTCAAGCTAATACTGCAGCACCCTAGTTTCATGAACATTCCCAGTTTTGCAACATCTACAGTTGAGCGGTCTATTTTATCCAACATTCAAAACACCATGCGACAGGTCAAGGTTCCACAATCTGCAGCAGCAGAGCTGGCTCTTAAAAGATCTGCATGCTTGATGATGCTCAATGGAAATGATTCAACACGAGTCAATCACACCCAAACTGCAAATTTCTTAGGCTTGCATCAGAGAAATTTAGTTGCTATGGCCGCCCATCTACAAGTCTCAGAAGATGGGGAGTTACCCTTGGAGTTGTGCCAGAAGCAACCTAAGGTAGGCCATGTCATATCTGGTCAAATGAAGGACCTAGTGCTTGCCTCTTGGACGAACCAGACACACATGTCTCCAAAAAAAAAAAGATGTCTGTAGAAAACGAGTTGGAAGAGGATCTTTCATTGAGTATGTGATTCACATATTGGATAAACCATAGAAACATACCTTAGCACGTAGTAAATTTTTTTGGTTGATTATAACATATATTTTACTCTTCTCTATCTATTCTTTTAGAAATGGTATTATTCACCTTACCTAATAGGTGAGAATTTCACCCGGAACATGAAAAGAAGCTCCTATAGGGTAAAACTTTAATTAATAGGTATGCTGTTAGGTGAAGATTTCATCGAGTGAAACTTCTCTTAAAAAATGAAAAGTATTCTTTTAATGTTTTCCTAATAGGTGAAAATTCCACCTGGAACTTAAATTGAGAACCTATAAGGTAAAACATCACTTCTAAAGGTGAAAGTTTTTACTATTAATTTTACCTAGAACATGAAAGGAAGCACCTATATGTTAAAGCATCGCCTAATATGTATGCTATTAGGTGGAAATTTCACCTTCTAAGTAAAGCTTTTCCTAATAGGTGAAAAGTTTTTCTTTAATACTACGTAATAGGTGATATTTTTGCCTAGAATCTAAATGTAGCAACTATTAGGTAAAACATCACCTATATTAAGGTGAAGGTTTTTCCTTTAGATTTCTCCTAATAGGTGAAATTTTCACCTAGAACTTGAGAAGGAGCACCTTTTAGGAAAAACATCAACTTTTAAGGTGAAAAGTTTTCCTTAATATATTTTCTAATAGGTGAAAATTAAACCTAGAACTTGAGATGGAGCACCTATTAGGTAAAACATCACCTATTAAGGTGAAAATTAGAGGTGAAAGTTTCACTAGAACTTGAGATGGAGCAGCTTTTAGGCAAAACCCCTCCATTAAAGTTTTCTTACCACCTAGACTCGATTGCCTAAATCCCATTCACAAATTTATAGGGTATAAGGATGTCTCTTAATCACCTAAACCCCTTTCAAGAACACATAGGCTAATTTTTAACTATGTAGACCCCTCCGATGAAGTCGTATGTACCTTACCTTTTTTAGTGCGATACATACTATATTGTAATGAATACGTATTGATCGTACATTTCCCCCTCCTTTCATTCCCTCTGTTTTGGGGTCATCTATACAAATCTGTCCAGTGCTCTGTAATTAGTTTATAGAGATCGATTCAGCCATCTACATACACCTAGAAACATCCAAAATCATCTTCGAAGGTTGACGACGTCCCCTCAGCTAAGGTCCTCTCCAAAACAGTCAAAGCTTTCTTTTCAGCGAGTAAAATATTTTTATTTCAGTTATCATTGAAGGTGCATGCTTGCATAAGCATCAAGTATCTAGTTGTACAGTCAATGTTTATGCAATCTAGCGCTAATATCTATATACATTAGACTTTAGAACTAGAATTGTCTCTATGTAGAATTATGTAGAACTAGGATATGGTATAAGGTTGAATTTTTATGTATATTGGGATTTTTCCTACTATATGTTTTTTAAATGAATATGATGCACCTAAAAAATTCTATTGCACAAATACACAAACAACACGTACTGAATACTTGCATATGGTACGTACTAAACCACCTTGGCAAATTCTCAATCACCAACCCATTTTTATCTTGTTTTGACAGGTTGAGCTGTATAAAAGATTTTTGCAGCAATATCCAAACCTCAAGATTTCCTTGAGGTCCTTCGAAATGATGAAGCCGTTCTATGTTCGTAAATTGAAGGATAGGTATACATGTTGCTGCATTGAACATGTGTAGATGCTTTTCTTCAAAGATGCATTCAATCGAATGAGGTAGAGTAAATTTGGCCTGCACCTATCCTGTAATTGCAGATGTGATATTTGTCTCCCTTCACCATGTCATGCTCATTGTGTTGCTAGCCATGCTTCATACAGTAGTGTTTCAGAGATGGGAGTCCTTCTTATGTAAGAAGGCAAAATCATCGATGCTCCATGACTTATCATGTTTATTGGGAGAGTGTGCTACTTGTCTGTCAAGAGGAGACGTACATGTCCAAAGGAGATTTGTGAAAACAATGTGATCCTCTTTGTGAATCTTTTTGAAGATATAGAAACTGGCTATATTAATGATGCGGGTGGCAAGAAGAGAAGGAAGGATGTGATCATCAAGCATCTCCATTCCAAGCAATTCTTACCCATGTTCCAGCAGCGTGTTCAAAGATTCATAAAGAAAAACTTTATTGCACGGTGGCAAGCTCTACAGTTTAAAGAATGCTTGACAAAGTTTCCATCTGATGTGGTGGTTTTAGAAATAGACTTTACTGAAAAATATTTGTTCAAGGAGCAGAGTGAGATTCAATCAACGCATTGGTATTCAACACAAGTCACAATACTGGTTCATATTACATACATGCGAACACCAACCCAAGATATACTGAAGGTGATACACTTTTACATATCGGATGACAAAATGAATGATACACTTTTCATGTAGCATTTCACTACAAATGTCTGAATAAGAACTCACTTAGTGAATTAAAGTGACATTGGGTTTGGTATGACGGTTGTGTTGCTCAGTTCAAATCGAAAAGGCCTTTTTATTTCATCGGTGGCAGGTAATTTGCATCATTTGAACCAGTTATCACTGTCCTTGAGTCACCTAGCAATTTAGTTGAACTGCCTAATGTGCTATCTTTGACAGTTTTCAAAACCACTTAATGCTACCTAGAAACTTTTTTTATTTGCAAGGTATGGTCACCTAACTGGTCTTCAAATGACATGAAACTTCTTTGCGTCCGAGCATGGAAAGGGGGAGCACGATGGGGCTGGAGCTGTAATCAAAAGGACGCTGACACATGAGCAACTGAAACCTAATGCCTAGCCAATGAAGTGTGCTTCTGATGTGGTTTCATTGTTGAAAAAGAGGTTCGGGGGAGCATTAGGATAGCTAGGAGTGAATAGATTATTTTGGGAGATCAAAACTGATGAGGTACCACGAGAAACTGAGTGGAATTGAAAAACAAGTGCCTGGTTCAATGTCTCTACATTGTGTGAATGTGTATTCTTCCTTTTCAAAGCATGAACTCAGGGTGGAAGCAATTTCATGCTATTGTGAAGCCTGCATGCATGAAAAATGGAGGAGATGTAACAATGTAGGTCATGTATAGGACTGGCAGTACATAACTTTAGAGCCTATTGCAGACAATGAAGCAGAGCGTGATGAGCCAGATGAAGAGGATGAAGTAGACATACCTCTATATGCCAGGCACCATGATGCCTTGAGTGACGCGCTATGCGTTGGCGACAACTTTGCCACCAATGCTGCTGAAATGGAGTATGATTTTTACATACTGAGATGCCACAAACCCAAGTACTTAGCAATAAAAGTAATGAATGATTCTTGGGGAAATTGTATAGCTGCTAATACATATGTCGTTGAGGGTCACTATTATGAGAAGGTTGAGGGCACTGCTGACGTCTACTACATTCTTGACAATCATCCCAAGGTGCTTCGGCGTTCCCATCTTGTACAATCTATAAAGTTCCCCATGCCTCCATTGCCTAGAGACAAAAACAAGTACATATTTTCGTCCGAAATTTATGAGTTGGTTTATAAAAGTATGCCACCGAATATGTAATAGTATGCCAAATTGACCGGGAGACTGAGCAACATCAACCATTTTGGCCTTTTGATGACGTTAATATATCATTTCATTTCACTTCATATCTAACAAGTTCCAACATGTCTCCAATGCATCAGCTAGTCATATGCATACCTCAAACAGAGCTCCAATAAAGAAACACACTCTCTCCAAAATACACAAATGAAATACACACAAGTCTAGAGCAATACTCGGGTGTTCAAAAATTTCACTTTGATATATTTGTGATTATGATTACATCTCCAGTACAAACGGCTGCAACAATTGAAATTTAGGAAGTACATGTAGCATAATGAGTAGCAGCAACGGCTATGTACCGGAAAAGACATTCTTTATATTTACCGTTTTGCACATGCTATAAACTGTAGATCAAGAATGTACATTACACAAACATACGATGTCGCAATAGACTTCAGTGGGGAGACTGTTGCTTCCTTTGCCATGTATTGTATTTCATCCTCCATCCACTTCCATGTTTTTGGTGACAAAAGAGTCGTCCTGATTTTGGCTTGGCTCTTCCCAAGACATCACAAATCTCGGTCCTCAGCAACCACCCATTGTTCTAGCCACAAAAGCAATCTGTCTACCATATAATCAATCTTCTTCTTTGTTGGAAATATGACATATGTACTTGTCCTATTGTGCATATGCTTGTACCAAGAATCATCAATGGCCAAAGTATTGCCTTCATGATATTTACCCCTATGTCTTTCAAAAAACATAGGTAATGCCTTGAAAAAACTGGCTTCCCTTCAGAAAAATTTTAAATCTTGTAATCTCACAACATTCTTGGCCAAGCCAACCACTAAGACATTTAATTGCAACAGGAAAACAACTCTTTAACTTCTCTTCCAGGTTGCAAAGCTTCATCGAACTCCAAATATAGACATCTGCTATTTGGCTAGCCCAAGCAAGGAATCTTGCTACATCCTTACGCACATAGTTTGTTCTGTATTGCTCTTGTACTACATAGTGGTCATTTGAGTCCAGATCAAGGGGTTGCTCTTTCAAAATGAGGGCGACAAGTGTGTACAAGCACACCATTCAAATCAACTAGTAATGCAGGCCTGCCTGGAGTCTGGTTTGTTTGAACCGTGCTTGGAACCACTTTGGGTAATTCCCTGATTATAACTTGTTCCGGCTGTGCACATGGTTTTCGCTTATCTATACAAAGACACAAGGGAAAACAATCATGGAAAATAATTGAAGATGCCTTGTAAAACCAGTGACAACTCATACAAAATGAAACCGTATAAAGTTAATTAGCATAACTTTAAAATGGTTACTCCAATAAGGGCAAAAGGCAAAAATCTTATTTCCATAGGCTAATTTGACAATAATTAGAGAAATGGTCAAGTATCGAAAGCACATGGATGTTCACAAAAGGAATGATGTAAACCAAGGGCAGAAATACAAGCACACATCCAAGAAGTTACAACTTCTTGCAAGCACATGGTTTTGGATGGGCATCGTTCGAGTCAAATGAAGGCACAGTACAACTGTCAGTTTGTAGATAAATACCAGCATCTTTCTGCATAGCAGACCTTGTTTTCTTTGATGGGCCTGCATTTGCATTGCAAACCAATTGAAGTTAGATGACTCACAAGTTTCCAAGAATGCCAAATTAGCTAATTGGTAACATATCTTACCTTCTCCAAGTGCAGTAGTTGTCGTTGTGTGCTTGTTTGATTTGAACCTCTTCACAAACTCCACCAAAAACACAAACTCTCCATCCATGTCGCCACCCAATATGGCTTCTACGCCCACCTCAGATGTTGGGGGGATAGTATCATGCTCAACATTCTTTGCTGCTTTGCGATCACTCCATGACTTCTCTGCTCCACCTGAGCTAGCTATTCCAAGATAAAAAATATTCCCTTCTTCAACACCAACAACATTCTTAGTGTAACCACGACCAATTTCAAAGCTCATATGATGTGCAACCTCTACATCATACCATCTTGCAAAATGGTGAAAAGAATAACTCACAACAGTCAACAATTCCACATAAGCAAGCTTGTTAGTAATACCTGAAACTTCTGTCTTGACATCAGAAACTGTTGGCTCTTGAAAGTAGGGGGAGGCTCTTGGATTATGTCCGACCAGCATAGAATTAACAGTCTCAGTAATTCTTTCATTGCAACCCAACTGCACACAAACTTGCTTAGAAACTAGTGTAGTTGCAAAACACATACTGTGGTATTTATGACCACATGCAAACATGTACACTCCAATGGCATTTGTGGAAGCAAGCAGTTCACCATAAGCAACACAGTCTGACTAAAAATTTTCCCTATTTGTACGGCCCTCCTCACAGGCATAGAAGTCAAGACTCAAAAGCAAAGTACAACCATTGGCCAATTGCTTCATCATATTCTCAAAGAATGACATATAATGCAAGGAACATGATAATTTGCTTTCCAAGAGGTTGACGTCTCTCTGCAAGACCACAAGATTTAGTCAGATATGAGGTAAACTACAACACATAGAAATTTTCCTTCAGAGCTTACCATAAGAAAATTTATCTGATGGGAAAAGTTTAACCAAATAGATGAAAGTTCACCAAACAGGTGAAATTCTACCTTACAGGTGGAATTTCACTTTATAGGTGAAGTTTCACATGATAGGTGAAATTTAACATATTAGGTAAAGCCACACATGATAGGTTGAACTATAGAATGGTGAGTATTTCACCTAGTCTTAAATAAAAGCAACTAATAGGTGAAATTTCATTAGGTGGTACTATAGATTGGTGAGTATTTCACCTAGACTTTTATAAAAGCACATAAAATGTTAACTTTGAATAGTTTTTCAATAGCACCTAGAATAGTTTATAACAACTACAGAACACCTACATATTATGTTATAGGTAAAAATTCCACCTATTAGGGAGCTTTCAAAACTATGGTAGGCTCTTACAAAGCACCTAGTGTTAGATGCCTTTCTAGGTGAAATTTCTTCTTTTAGATGGTACTATAGGATATTTAGTATTTCACCTATAACTTTATGAAAGCACCTACTAGGTGAAATTTCACCTATTAGGTTGGTGAGAATTTCACCTAGTCTTTTATTAAAACACCTAGAACTATTTTAACCTAGAACTATTTTTTAATAGCACCTAGAACAGTTTATTGTGCCACCTAGATATATTTAGAACACCTAGAGAACAACTAGAGATTATATTTTAGGTATAAACTCTACTTATCAGGTAGTTTTTAAAACCTTGGTAGGCTCTTACAGAGCACCTAGTGTTTGTGGCCTTGGTAAAATTTCATTTAGGAGAATTAAATATTAGTTATTATGACA
The DNA here is from genome assembly GCF_014529385.1 of Adiantum capillus-veneris. Classification (NCBI taxonomy): domain Eukaryota; kingdom Viridiplantae; phylum Streptophyta; class Polypodiopsida; order Polypodiales; family Pteridaceae; genus Adiantum; species Adiantum capillus-veneris. The sequence goes on along the minus strand of NC_140947.1, from coordinate 66,471,675 downwards.
TTACCTCTCTCTTGCAATCATAGTCGTCCTCGACTATGGGGTAGAGAAGATAAAGCCTATTAATTAGTCCTTTTTCTAGCGGGTAGAGGATCCCTATCTTACCCTACGACATCGTTCCAGAATGGATGACTAATCCATTTGGTGCTTGAGAACCTAAGCTGCCACAAGCATGTCTGCACATTAGTCCTATGAATCTTCCATAGTAGAGTGACAAGCTCTACTTGGTGTTTGGGAGACGTCGTCTCCGCAAACTTGATCCTAAGCATGCATACTACTTAACATTTGTGCACAATAAAGAAAAATAAAGTCTTATAAGACAAAAACTTTGTTCATTTTAAACATTTGTACATTTGCTTACTCTAGGGAAGCATTGTAAGCATTGACAAGGTTTAGGTTATCCTTTAATTGTATGCCTTGCATCCATCTAGCATCTTCAAAAGGATAATTCTTAATATTAATTAGATACCATTGGATAGTCTTACCGCCTCTTAATACCTTGTTTTCATGTAGGAGAATGGACTCGGGCTGCAACACCTCTTCTTGGTCCTCAATCTCCTATGGGTCTTCAATAGTTGGTTCTTGAGGTGGCTCTCCTTTGTAAGCCTTTAGTAGGCTCACATCGAAAGCATTGTGTATGAGCCAATGACTGGGCAACTTGAGTTGATAGGCCATCTCAATGATTGGTCTAAGAATGTGGAAGGGACCATAGTACCTTTTTGCTAACTTAGCATAATACTTTTGGTGTCCCGTAGGATTCTTGCCCGTCGTGTGCCTTAATCGAGCCTTGGGAAATTCAAGTAAGACCCAATCATTTTATTTAAAGCTTGGGCTCTTTTGTTCTTATCAACAACAGCCTTTTGCCTTTTCTATGAGACAGAGATAGCATCTTAATCTTTTGGAAAGATTCTTGTAGGTCTCGGCTATACTCATCTACAAAGCGAAGATCTTTCCATGTACTTAAGTAGCAGGGGACTTTTTTATCTTCCCTCAATTACCTCAAAAGGTGCTTTTCCCGTGGAAGTATGTACAGTGTTATTGCAGGCATACTCCACTAAGGGTAAGTACTTCTGTCATTGAGATCTTTGATTACATAGGCTTTTAGTAGATCAAGAATTGTTAGTTTAGATATTTCATTTTGGCCATGCGTTTGCGGGTGATAGGCTGAAGAGAAATTTAGCCTTGTCCCTAAATTCTCAAAGAGACCTTCCAAATATTACTGGTCATTCTAGGATCTCTATCCAACACTATAGAGATTGGCAAGCCATGGTACTTGAAGATTTATGATATGAAGAGGGTTGCCATTTGATGGGATTTGATAGTCTTTTTGAAAGGTATAAAATGATCTTGTTTGCTGAACCTGTCTACTATTGTCCATATTCCCGTATTCCCATGGATAGACTTAGGCAATCCAAAGATAAAATCCATGGTTATGCTCTCCCATGATGAATTAGGGATTGGCAATGGTTGAATCAATCCAGATTGCTTCCCTCTATCAAACTTCGTCTTTTGGCATCTCACACAACTAGAAACATACTCTTGTATGTTTGCTTTCATGGTAGGTCAATAGAAATATGTTTCAATCTCTTTTAGGGTAGACTGAATCCCTCTATGCCCCGCATAAGGAGGAGCATGAGATTCATACATTACTTTCTCACGTAGTGAGTTAGTAACACATAGTCTATTGCCATAGAGAAGATAACTATCTTGTAGAGTAAATGGTTTCTCTTTCTTCCCTGATGCAAGGGATGAAATCACATCTCTAAAATTGGAATCAATAGCGTACTCATCTATCGTAGAATATAGATCATTGTGAGTTGCTATGGAAACTGCATTCACTCTTTGCGGCCGTCTTGAGAGTGCATCAACTACTTCATTATGCGCCAGCAATGTGAGCAATATGAAAATGAAATTGCGAAAGGAAATTTTCCCACCTCATTTGTTTGTCGGAGAGCTTGGTCTGCATCATGAAGTAATTAAGGCTTTGGTGATCCGTCCGCCCGCAGGATAAAAGGAGTCCCCAATATATAGTGCTTTAATGAGTCTAAGGCATGTAGAATTACGAGGAGATCCTTTTAATATATGCCTAGAGATTTCTCAACAGGGTCAAGCCTTCTACTTTCATAGGCTATGGTGTTCCCTTCTTGGAGCAATACAGCTCCAAGGCAATCACCACAAGCATCACATTGGACCTCAATTGGCTTTGAGAGATCCAGTAGTGTAAGCACAGGTTGAGAGATAAGCTTTTCAAAAGAATTGTTCTCCTTGGCAGGAAATGTATACCTAACATTTGTCTTTGTTAGGCCATGTAATGGTCCTGCTATTAGTGATAACTTTTCTATGAAGCATCTATAGTATGCACACATACCTATAAAGATTCTTAGTTCATGAAGATTCCTTGGATTAGGCCATCCTTTTATTACCTCTAACTTTGATGGATCCATTTGGATGCCATCTTGAGAGATAATGTGACCTAAATACTAAATCTCTTGTAGGAAAAAACTCACTTTTCTTTCGATTAACATAAAGTTTATTCTCTCTTAAGACTTGAAATATTACCTGGAGGTGTTGCTTGTGTTCATCTAGTGAATTAGAGTAGATGATAACATCATCAAAGAACACTCCAGTAAAGGTTTGGTGAGGCTTGAATAGCTTCTCCATCAAGTGCTTAAATGTGGCTGGTGCATTGGTCAAGCCAAAAGGGATGACAATGTATTTGTAAAGACCAAACGTAGTGCAAAATGTGGTCTTTACAGTATCTTAATCAACTATCCTTATTTATGGTAGCCACTTTTTAGGTCAATCCTACTAAAGTAGGTCGACCCTTGCAGCTTATTAAATAGGTCTTCTACCCGTGGAACGGGAAACCTATTTTTGATAGTGATCATATCTAGTGCTCTATAGTCAACACACATACGATATATGTCATCTTTCTTTTGCATTAATAACACGCGTGAGCAAAATGGATATGAGCTAGGCCTAACCATGCCCTTCTCAACTAACTCATTCACTTGCCACATAATCTCCTCTTGTTGAGCTTGAGAAACTCTATAAGGAGGTTTATTAGGCGGTGAACTTCCTGGAAGAAGTTCAATTGCATGGTCATCATTGCCTCGTTTAGGAGGTAGTTCACAAGGGATGTCGTCAATAAAAGCATCTTGAAATCCCTTGAGAAAATTGGATAACTCTAGTTCCTTGTGATTGTTTATATTTTCTTTTGCTAAAGCATTAGGTTCATTTTGAGAATCTTTAACAAAAATCATGTACATGGAAATAGAGCTCTTTATTGACTTATTGAAAGCTTGCATATGTACAATGGGTATGGTGTTACCCATCTCTTTGGCATCTATGTACATATCTTTTTTCTTGTAGTTAAAGTAGATTTTCCTTTCAGGGAATTTAACATTGGTAGCCATGCTATCAAACCATCGTGCCCCTAGGATTACATCCTCGTGCTTGCGAGGAGAGATAAAGAAGTCCTCTTTGTCCACATAACTTTGGACTTGGAGCCTCAATTTCTTGATTAAGGGAGTGACTGAAGCTTCTTGCCCCTTGAAAGCACCATTAGCGGGTAGGACATCTCCCATCTCATAGGCTTGGATGCCTAGCTTGGTGGCCAACTATGTGGATATGAAATTGTGAGTAGAAGCAGGTTTAAAGATAATAAAAGCATCATGATCTCTTACCTTTTCCCAAGCATGGCATAGAGGAGATCCTTTGTGGTGAGCTTCCTCTTCTTGGATTTCGACCAAGGTAGCTCTAGGAGGCTCATGGCGGGTGTTCTTTTGGGGACAAGCACGGTACGCATGCCATTGCTTGCCACATTTGAAACAACGGTTATCGTTGCGATAACGCTCAAGCTCTTTAGGAGAGAGTTTTTTTTTTGCCTTTGTAAACTCCCTTCTCCTTTGCTTTGTTGTTATTGGAATTGCCCTTAGGAGATTTTTGGACATTGTCCTTCCCCTTAGGCTCATTAGAACCCTTGTTTTCCGTGGGCTTAGGATTTCTCTTAGCCCCTATTTGGAAATTGATTCATGAAGCCACCATGGTACGGTGTATAACTGCAGATATGGTGCATGGCATTTGGGAGTTAACATACTCCACCATTTCTTCAGTTAAACCCGCACAAAATTGTTGTTTTTGCTCTCCAAAATCCATCTCTTTGAAGATAGTGGCTTTGAGATGTAAGTCCCAAAACTTGTCTACATATTGTGAATGGATTCGTAGGGAGAGAGCTTCAAGATTTGCCATTCGGTGAGTACTTTGCCTTTGGTATCGGTGGCCAAAAACTGCTTCATAATGGAAGCTCTTAAGGCTTTCCATGTTTGTGGAGCTTCACCGTTTGCCTGTAGGCTAGACCGCCATTGCCTGGTAGACTTTTGAAAATGCATAGCTACATGATGTAGCTTAGAGGACTCCGTGAAGCCCTCATCTCTAAACGCCGCATCAACTTGTTGGATGAAAGCCAAGACTTTGTCCGTAGCACCAAAAGTGCCATCGTAGGTAAGGAAAGAGATGCTCTTTCCTCCCTCTTTGAACTTCTTGATCTTGGACGACCTCTTCCACGCGGCATAGGATTTCCTATGGCCTCTTCTTTTTGATGGTTCAAAAGTTGCACCATCGCTTTCTTCAGAAGATGAAGAATTTGAGGAAGATGTAGAAGAGGGTGATCTCTTTTTTGCCTTTTTCTTGCCTTGGATTTCCTTGTTTGCACCATCACTTTCATAAGAGGAAGAAGATGAAGAAGATGGAGAAGAGGGTGACCTCTTTCTCACTCTTGTTTTTTATCATCCCTCTTTGAATTATGGTGTGGAGAGGTGTGTGATGGTCTTCTTCTTTTGGAAGGTGATGGAGAGTGTTTTGCCCCGTCTTCTTGGAGACATCTCCGCCGAGGGGGTAGGAGACTCACTTCTTTCTGGTTCCTTTGGTGGGGGCTCTTGAGTTCTCCTTTGGGCAGGAGATGCGTCATCAAGAAGAAAATTTTTGAGCCCTTCGTATGGATCCTCCTCTTCTTCCCAAATCGGAGAGAGGCCTCTTTTGGAAGTCTCACAAGGAGGCTTCCTAGGTTCTCTCTCGTCATGGTGGGGAGTTTGGAGAATCCCATGAGCATGAAGCTGCCATTGCACTTCACTTTGGAGGGATGGATTTCCCATGGCTTGTTGAAGCCTAGAAACAAGGTAGTTAACAAGCATAGGGGCATTATTGGTGGTCTGCTCATTAGCGAAATCAAAGCTATCAACATTAATTTCACTCTCTTTACTATTGTTAGCCAATCTAACAATTTTTAGGTGTACTTTGGCACTTCAAGCCCTAGTTGATGCTACTCTTTACCCCTTTAGAAAAGCACTCAAGCTCTTGTACCAGTGGCTCGAATATCATTAATTGTAAGGAATAGGAGAGAGGGTCTTTCAACACCAAAACAATACGGACTCTTGTCAAGCTTCTAATAGCTCAATAGTGGTTAAGCCGTAGGCAAGTCCCATAGGACTCCACTATTAAGACCATAGCTCTTGATGATGATGCCCTGTTATCTGCACAAAGGCAGGCACACTACAAGGCTGAAAAATCCCTATTCTACTTACTCAATTGAAATTAATAATACCAACCATTTATAGCTAGCTTGCGGACCTCCCTTCTTGAGCAAGAAAAGAGCAACCTTGTGCTCTGATACCAATGTAACATTTAATGGCCTAGTAACTTGTGTGTAGCGGAAAATAGCATTAACATAGTGAGCATTTCATTAGAATAGATTCCTAATGAGCATAGCAAGAGTGCTTGGATGGAGAGAGCAACAAAAAGCATAACACCTAGTTAGATAGGCATGAACAATACTTCAAAAGAAAGAGAAATTAAGCTATTGACAATAGTTGAGGACCGGATCTACATGGAGCTGGTCCCCCCTCCAAAAGGCTTCGTATTATAGGTTTCCCACATCAAGGGAGACATTTTACAATACAATCCTTTGTGTTCCTTCAATAACTAGCTAGTGCAATGAAGATGGAAGCTTCAAGCACTAAGCAAACACTTATAAAACACAACATCAATTCCCTCACGGTCTCAGACCCAAGACCTCACACCTTTGAAGATGGTGAGAGCTAGCAGGGTATGAGAGTAGATGGAGAGGAAGAAGGAGTAGTCTTACGAGAAACAAGTATATCTCCTCATCACTCATAATGGCTTAGCATAGCTTCATAAGTAGCATGGTAGAGGAGATGAGCATGCATTGAAGCTTGTCTCTTGGTTGGATTTGCATCACAAAGCCAAGAGTTGTTGGTGTAGGCCTCTATTCTCACAAGGTTGGAGTAGATGATGAGCTTTCCATTAAAATTTCCCTCCTTTGGATTCCTATTGTGGCCGGTTTGCGAGCTTAACCAATATTCTAGCTTTTTCTCGCTTGGTATTTTCCCATATTAAATGATCAATTTAACATGAGAAAATCATTTAGGAGAATTAGATATTAGTTATTACGACAAGTGATCAGCTTTTGGTCACATCCGAACTTGCTTCTCTCACATTTTCAGCCGCCGTGACTTAGACCTACACACTTTCCTCTCCCAGTCACAGTTTGAGCTCACCATCGCGACTCTCATCACCACAATTTTGGAGCATCGAGAGTCACTTCTCAGTCATACACATACTACATCACATGTAACCTTGGTCCCATAGGTCATATTTGACCTCCTCTGAGGACAATAATAAAATCTATCTATCTATCTCTCATTTCCTCCAAACCTACTGCCTTTTGAAACGTGGTGGGTTTGTGTGAATGAGTCTGGAGCTATTTTGTGTGGTTTTGAATGGGGAGTCATTCCCTCCAGACCTACTACGTTTCAAAACGCGGTGGGTTTGTGAAGATGAGTTTGGAGCTTTGTTGTGTAGCTTGACAAGTCCAAACCCACTGAGTTTTGAAATGTGGTGGTTTTGAGTGGAGAGAGAGAGAGAGAGAGAGAGAGAGAGAGAGAGAGAGAGAGAGAGAGAGAGAGAGAGAGAGAGAGAGCTTAAGAACCCTTTTTGTTGAAATAGAGATTTGCATTATGAGTTGTGATTGAGGTTTTTTTTTATCATGATCAAGATCGGTGGCGTCCAACAAGGCCTTGCTGGTGAGATTATATCTCAATTTGAGAGGAAAAGCTTTGTCTTGAAATCTATGAAGTTCCTGCAACTTGAGAAATCGTTTGTAGTGAAGCAATATGAAGATTTAGTAGGAAAGCCCTTCTTTGATGTGTTAGCAGCAAGCTAACACGGACACCATTTTTTGGAGTTCTCCTTGTAAAACAATTATTATTTTAATAAATCGAGAATATTGTAACTCCTTTTTTCTTGGTAAACTTTGTAATTAATGAGCCGGGGCTACAAGCTTCTAGATTGTATCAACCAGTGAATTCCCAGCTTTGGTAGAACTCCAGATTATTAGTTTTGACCACCCAAAAACCTTGGCTAAGGTATAAAAGCCAATTTTTTGTAAGTTTTTTGATAAGAAATACACAGCGTGAGCTAGCGGTGCTCACTTCTCTCCTTCTCGCGCTTTCTACTCCCTCTTCGGTTGTCACATTGCGAATGCGTTTGTTGCATTGAAACCGCAGGTAAGAGCTCTACGCATTGATGTAAGCCATTCACAGTATTTTGTAGCTTTTGGCGTCGCCGACCCGCGGCCTAATTTCATCATAACTAGGAATTTATACTTTTAAATCGAAAAATAAGCATAGGCGGGGTATTGGAGCATCATTGCTAAGAATTTAAATGCATTCTGGGTCGAAAACGACAAGGTAAAAAATCCACTACTGTTAATAATTGCGATTTTGGAACTTGACCTGGAGTGGGGTTTGAGGCCATAGGCATGCGTGCTTAGGTTTTATAAACTTGTCCTAGAAGTTTCGTTACGTTTGGATGTCATTTGATGCTGTAACGGATGTGATTTGCTTGCCGACGAGCGATTGGCTTTTGGTGATTTCAGCCACTTGAGTGTAGCTTGAGTTAGATGCGAGTTGTTAGTTGTTTTCCGAGAGATTGACAACCTCTTGTAGCCTCTATGCACTAGTCGAGTCAGCTTCGTCCCATGGTTTGACAAATTAATCGTGGCTCTCGCTAATACTGCAATAAAATAGGATAATCGTGGTTCTCGCTAATACTGCAATAAGATAGGATGGTGAGGTTAGACATGCGTCCCACATTTGGGGCCGCTGCCCGGAACAAAGAGACCTAAACTAGAGAAAAACACGAGCGTCTTGAGTTGTTGTCCTTTAAATTCCTCTAGGTTCACCTAGAGTTCAAAACTTTCTTTTAGAAACCGCATAGCTTAAAATTGTCGTCTTTTGTTGTGTAGAGGTAGCTTGGAAGTAATCGTACTTGCTGAGTACCTTTAGGCCTGTAAGATTGTAGATTTAGATTAGGATTTGGAGAATGATTGATAGATGAGGCAAGTCTTAAGATCGAGACTCTGAAAAACAAAAAAACACAAGAAAACGAGTATTTGTGGACACTTACCACAACCTCATTGCATGAGAATCTAGGAGTAGGGTAAGTAGGATCCGAGGTGGAGAAAAACACGAGCGTCTTGAGTTGTTGTCCTTTAAATTCCTCTAGGTTCACCTAGAGTTCAAAACTTTCTTTTAGAAACCGCATAGCTTAAAATTGTCGTCTTTTGTTGTGTAGAGGTAGCTTGGAAGTAATCGTACTTGCTGAGTACCTTTAGGCCTGTAAGATTGTAGATTTAGATTAGGATTTGGAGAATGATTGATAGATGAGGCAAGTCTTAAGATCGAGACTCTGAAAAACAAAAAAACACAAGAAAACGAGTATTTGTGGACACTTACCACAACCTCATTGCATGAGAATCTAGGAGTAGGGTAAGTAGGATCCGAGGTGGATTTTAGAACATTGCTCACTCCAAATGAATCATGTGCGAGTTGTTTATGTAAAGTTGCAGAATTTAAGGTCTACAGCTAGAAATAGCTTGAAAAGACTCGAATTCACTCAATCCAACTGGAGAGTAAGCCTAAGAGTTGTCCGAACCAGTGGGTAAGCTCAAAGACACTTTGTCATAATAATCAATATCTAATTCTCCTAAATGATTTTCTCATATTAAACTGATCATTTAATGTGGGGAAGTGCCAAGGGAGAAAAAGCTAGAATATTGGTTAAGTTAGCAGACCGGCCACAGTAGGGATCCAAAGGAGGGAAAATAGGGATCCAAAGGGGGGGCCATCTGCAAAAGAGCCATGTGAAACAACGGGCTAAAAAGACCCTAAGGTTCAGCCCATTAAGACTTCCAAAATGCTAAGGTTCCAAAATTCAAAGGTTGTGTCCAAAGGTCAACCTTAGGGAAAATTGGATGCTTAGTGTGTGTGCCCAAAAAGTCTTTCTGCATCCCTACATGGGAGGGGGCGAGCCCCAAAGCTAGGGGATGAGAGAGAAAACCACACACACACACACAGGCTCCCTTTACACAAAGGGAATGAGGGACACATGTCAGCTCCCTAGGCCAGATGCCCACAAGGTGTGCCCAATTCCTATTAGAAGACCCTTGAAGTGGACCAATGAGAATTAAGCTAGAGTAAATCTAGTTTAATTAATTTAAAAACATTTAATAAAAGAAACCAATAAGAATTAAGTGTCCTAGAAGACTATTGGGCAGTCTCCCAAGGGGTCCAATGAGCATTCAGAAGCCCCATGGCTTGCCTGATTCCTATTGGCCAGGAGGCAAAGGGGTCCAATGAGAGTTTAGTTTAATTATTTAATTATCTAAAGCTCTCACAAAAGGGGAAAGGGGGACACATGTCAGAAGGCTATCACTTATGCTGCTTAATTCCTATTGGCTTGACCTGGGGAGGTCCAATGAGGAAAAAGCCAGCCTAACTTAGCAGCTAGGGCTCGCCCAAGAGAGAGGGGGGGCTGATTTTTGCTGGGCATTCACTCTCACACTCTCACACTTGACCATGTGTGAAGGAAAAACACTCTATCTCCTCCCAAGCTTTAATGGAGAGCTCATCACCTACTCCAAGCTTGTGAGATAGAAGCCTACATCAACACTCTCTTGGCATGTGGATGCAAATCCAACCAAGAGCCAAGCTTCAATGCATGCTCATCTTCTCTACCAAGCTAATTACTAAGCTAAGCTATGCTGATATGAGTGATTATGTGAGGAGATGTACTTCTTTCTCGTAAGATACTTCTTTTTCCTCTCAATCTACTCTCATACCCTGCTAGCTCTCACCATCTTCGAAGGTGTGTGAGGTCTTGGGTCTGAGAACGGGGATAATTCAAGTTGTGTTTGATTAAGTGTTTTGCTTGGTGTATGAAGCTTCCATCTTCATTGCACTAGCTAGTCTTGAAGGAACACAAAGAATTGTATTGTACAATGTCTCTCTTGATGGGAGAAACCATAATACAAAGCCTTTTGGAGGGGGGACCGGCTCCATGCAAATCCGGTCCTCAACTGTTGTCAATAGTTTAATTGCTCTCTCTCTTTTGAAAGTATTGTCGATGCTATCTAACTAGGTGTTATGCTTTTTGTTGCTCTCTCCACCCAAGCACTCTTGTAATTCTCATTAGGAATCTATTCTAATGAAATGCCCACTATGTTCATGCTAATTTCCGCTACAAATAAGATTTTAGGCCATTAAATGTTACATTGGTATCAGAGCTCAAGGTTTCTCTTTTCTTGCTCAAGAAGGGAGGTCCTCAAGCTAGCTACAAATGGTTGGTATTATTAATTGCCTGTGAGTAAGTAGAATAGGGATTTTTCAGCCTTGCAGTGCGCCTGCCTTTGTGCAGTTAACGGGGCATCACCGTCGAGAGCTATGGTCTTAATAGTGGAGTCCTACGGGGCTTGCCTACGGCTTAACCACTATTGAGCTATTAGAAGCTTGACAGGAGCCGGTGCTGTTTTGGTGTCGAAAGACCCTCTCTTCTATTCCTTGCAATTAATGGTATTCGAGCCGCGGGTACAGTAGCTTGAGTGCTTTTTCTAAAGGGGTAAAGAGGAGTAGCAACTAGGGCTTGAAGTGCCAAAGTACACCTAAAAAGTTTACACCTAAAAATTGTTAGAATGGCTGACAATATTAAAGAGAGTGAAATTAATGTTGATAACTTTGATTTTGCTCATGAGCAAGCTACTAATGATGCTTCAATGCTTGTTAATTATCTTGTTTCTAGGCTTCAACAAGCCATGGGCAATCCATCTCTCCAAAGTGAAGTGCAACGGCAGCTCCGTGCTCACGGGATTCTCCCAGCTCATCACCATGACGAGAGAACACCTAGGAAGCCTCCTTGTGAGACTACCAAAAGAGGTCTCTCTCCGATTCGGGAAGAAGAAGAGAATCCATATGAAGGGCTCAAGAACTTACTTCTTGATGATGCATCTCCTTCCCAAAGGAGAACTCAAGAGCCTCCACCGAAGGAACGAGAAAGAAGCGAGTCTCCCGCCACCTCGGCGGAGATGGCTCCACGAAGACGGCGGGCTAAACGCTCTCCATCACCACCAAAGCGGAGAAGACCATCACACTCTTCTCCACGCCATAATTCAAAGAGGGATGATAAAAAGCAAGAGAAGAAAAAGGCGAGAAAGAGGACACCCTCTTCTCCATCTTCTTTATCCTCTTCCTCTTATGAAAGCTATGGTGAAGACGGCAAAGATCAAGACAAGAAAAAGGCGAGAAAGAGGTCACCCTCTTCTCCACCTTCTTCAAATTCTTCATCTTCTGAAGAAAGTGATGGTGCAACTTTTGAACCATCAAAAAGAAGAGGCCATAGAAAATCCTATGCCGCATGGAAGAGGTCGTCCAAGCTGAAGAAATTCAAAGAGGGAGGGAAGAGCATCTCTTTCCTTACCTATGATGGCACCTTCGGTGCTACAGACAAAGTTTTGGCCTTTATCCAGCAATTCGATGCGGCGTTTGGAGATGAGGGCTTCATGGAGTCCTCTAAGCTATGCCATGTAGCTATGCACTTTCAAAAGTCCGCCAGACAATGGTGGTCTAGCCTACGAGCCAACGGTGAAGCTCCACGAACATGGAAGGCTTTAAGAGCTTCCATTATGAAGCAGTTTTTGGCCACCGATGCCAAAGACAAAGTACTCACCGAATGGCGAAGCTTAAAGCTCTCTCCCAATGAATCCATCCACAAATATGTAGACAAGTTTTGGGACCTACAACTCAAAGCCACTGTCTTCAAAAAGTTGGATTTTGGAGAGCAAAAGCAACAATTTTGTGCGGGCTTAACCGAAGAAATGGCGGAGTATGTCAACTCCCAAAGGCCACGTACCATATCGGCGGTAATACACCATACTATGGTGGCCTCGCGAATCAATTTCCAAACGGGGGGTAAAAGAAATAATAAGCCCCCGGAAAACAAAGGTACCAATGAGCCTAAGGGGAAGGACAATGTCCAAAAGTCTCCTAAGGGCAATTCCAACAAAGCTAAAGAGAAGGGAGTTTACAAAGAAAAGAATAAACTCTCTCCTGAAGAGCTTGAGCGTTATCGTAAAGATAACCGGTGTTTCAAGTGCGGCGAACAAGGGCATGCGTACCGCGCTTGTCCCCAAAAGAACAACCGCCAAGATCCTCCTAGAGCTTCTTTGGTTGAAATCGAAGAGGAGGAGATTCACCAAACTCACCACAAAGGATCTCCTCTATGCCATGCTTGGGGAAAGGTAAGAGAACATGATGCTTTTATTCTCTTTGACCCTGGTTCTACTCACAATTTCATATCTATGGAGTTAGCCACCAAGCTAGGCATACAATCCTACGAGATGGGAGATATCCTACCCGCAGACAGTGCCTTCAAGGGGCAAGAAGCTTCAGTCACTCCCTTAATCGGGAAATTGAGGCTTCATGTCCAAGGATATGTGGACAAAGAGGATTTCTTTATCTCTCCTCTCAAGCATGAGGATGTAATCCTAGGGGCACCATGGTTTGACCGTTTGGCTGCCCATGTTAAATTTCCTGAAAGGAGAATCTCCTTTAAGTTCAGGGAAAAGGACATGTATATAGATGCTAGGGAGATGGGTAACACCATCCCCATTGTACATTCACCAGCTTTCAACAAGTCAATAAAGAGCTCTATTTCCGTGTACATGATTTTTGTTAAAGATTCTCAAAATGAACCTAATGCTTTAGCAAAAGAAAATAAAAGCAACCAAAAGGAATTAGAGTTATCCAATTTTCTCAAGGGGTTTCAAGATGTCTTTATTGACGACATCCCTTGTGAGCTACCTCCTAAACGAGGTAATGACGACCATGCAATTGAACTTCTTCCAGGAAGTTCACCGCCTAATAAACCTCCTTATAGAGTTTCTCAAGCTCAACAAGAGGAGATTATGCGGCAAGTGCATGAGTTAATTGAGAAGGGCATGGTTAGGCCTAGCTCATCTCCATTTTGCTCACCTGTGCTATTAGTGCAAAAGAAAGACGGCACATATCGTATGTGTGTCGACTATAGAGCACTAAATAGGATCACTATCAAGAATAGGTTTCCCGTTCCACGGGTAGAAGACCTATTTGATAAGCTACAAGGATCGACCTACTTCAGTAGGATTGACCTAAAAAGTGGCTATCATCAAATAAGGATAGTTGATCAAGACATTGTAAAGACCGCATTTCGTACTACATTTGGTCTTTACGAATACATTGTCATGCCTTTTGGCTTGACTAATGCACCAGCCACATTTAACCGCTTGATGGAGAAGCTGTTCAGACCTCATCGAACCTTCACTGGAGTGTTCTTTGATGATATTATCATCTACTCTAATTCATTAGAGGAACATAAGCAACACCTCCAGGTAATATTTCAAGTTTTAAGAGAGAATAAACTTTATGTTAATCGAAAGAAAAGTGAATTTTTCTTGCAAGAGATTCAATATTTAGGTCACATTATCTCTCAAGATGGAATCCAAATGGATCCATCCAATTAGAGGTAATAAAAGGATGGCCTAAACCAAGGAATCTTCATGAACTAAGAAGCTTTATAGGTATGTGTGCATACTATAGACGCTTCATAGAAAAGTTCTCACAAATTGCGGGACCATTACATGACCTAACAAAGAAAAATGTTAGGTATATGTGGTCTGCTAAGGAGAACAATGCTTTCGAAAAGCTTAAAGAAAAGCTTATCTCTCAACCTGTGCTTACACTACCGGATCTCTCAAAACCATTTGAGGTCCAATGTGATGCTTGTGGTGATTGCCTTGGGGCTGTTTTGCTCCAAGAAGGGCACGCCATAGGCTATGAGAGTCGAAGGCTCGACCCTGTTGAGCAAGCTCTAGGCATATACGGAAAAGAACTCCTTGCAGTTCTACATGCCTTAGACTCATGGAAGCACTATTTATTGGGGACTCCTTTCATTCTGCGAACGGATCACCAAAGTCTTAAGTACTTCATGACGCAGACCAAGCTCTCCGACAAACAAATGAGGTGGGCAAATTTCCTTTCGCAATTTCATTTTCATATTGCTCACATTGCTGGCAAGCATAATCAAGTAGCCGATGCACTCTCAAGACGACCGAGAGTGAATGCGGTTTCCATAGCAACTCACAATGATCTATCTTTAATGATAGATGAGTATGCTATTGATCCCGATTTTAGAGATGTGATTTCAGCCCTTGCCTTAGGGAAGAAAGAAGAACCATTTACTTTACAAGATGGCTATCTTCTCTATGGCAATAGACTATGCGTTACTAACTCACTACGTGAGAAAGTAATGTATGAATCTCATGCTCCCCCATATGCGGGGCATAGAGGGATTCAGTCTACCCTAAAGGGAATTGAAACATATTTCTATTGGCCTACCATGAAAGTGAACATACATGAGTATGTTTCCAAATGTGTGGTATGTCAAAAGACAAAATTTGATAGAGGGAAGCAACTTGGATTGCTTCAACCCTTGCCAATTCCTAATTCACCGTGGGAGAGCATATCCATGGATTTTATCTTTGGATTGCCTAAGTCTATCCATGGGAATACGGGAATATGGACGATAGTAGACAGGTTCAGTAAACAAGCTCATTTTATACCTGTCAAAAAGACTATCAAAGCCCATCAAATGGCAACCCTCTTCATTTCACAAATTTTCAAGTACCATGGCTTGCCAATGTCCATAGTGTCGGATAGAGATCCTAGAATGACCAGTAATTTCTGGAAGGGTCTCTTTGAGAATTAAGGAACAAGGCTAAACTTCTCTTCGGCCTATCATCCACAAACTGATGGCCAAAGTGAAATAGCTAACCTAACTATTCTCGATCTACTAAAAGCCTATGTAACGGAAGTAGATCAAAGATCCCAATGGGAGAAGTACTTACCCTTAGTAGAGTATGCTTACAATAACACTGTACATACTTCTACAGGAAAAGCACCTTTCGAGGTAATTGAGGGAAGATCAAAAAGTCCCTTGCTACTTAAGGTACATGGGAAGATCTTCGCTGCAGATGAGTATAGCCGAGACCTACAAGAATCTTTCCAAAAGATTAAGGATGCTATCTCTATCTCACAGCAAAGGCAAAAGGCTGCTGCTGACAAGCACAGAAGAGCCCAAGCCTTTAAAGAAAACGATTGGGTCTTGTTAAAGTTTCCCAAGGCTCGCTTAAGGCACACGACGGGCAAGAATCCTACGGGCCACCAAAAGTACTATGCTAAACTAGCAAAAAGGTACTATGGTCCCTTCCAGATTCTTAGGCCATCAATGAGATGGCCTATCAACTTAAGTTGCCCAATCATTGGCTCATACACAATGCTTTTCATGTGAGCCTCTTAAAGCCTTACAAAGGAGAGCCACCTCAAGAACCAACTATTGAAGACCCACCGGAGATCGAGGACCACGAGGAGGTGCTGCAGCCCGAGTCCATTCTCCGACATGAAGACAAGGTATTAAGAGGCGGTAAGACTATCAGACGATATCTTATTAAGTTTAAGAATTATCCTTTTGAAGATGCTAGATGGATGCAAGGCATACAATTAAAGGATAACCTAAACCTTGTCAATGCTTACAATGCTTCCCAAGAGTAAGCAAATGTACAAAATGTTAAAAAAAATGAACAAAAATTTTTGTCTTATAAGACTCTTTTTCTTTATTTGTGCACAAAAATAAAGTAGTATGCATGCTTAGATCAAGTTTGTGGAGACGACGTCTCCCAAACACCAAGTAGAGCTTGTCACTCTACTATTGGAAGACTGATAGGACTAATGTGCAGACATGCTTGCGGCAGCCTCAGGCTCTCAAGCGCCAAATGGACTAGTCATCCATTATGGAATGATGTCGTAGGGTAACATAGGGATCCTCTACCCGCTAAGAAAAGGACTCATGCATATGCTTTATCTTCTCTACACCATAGTCGAGGACGACTATGATTTCAAGAGAGAGGTAATGTCATAATAATCAATATCTAATTCTCCTAAATGATTTTCTCATATTAAACTGATCATTTAATGTGGGGAAGTGCAAAGGGAGAAAAAGCTAGAATATTGGTTAAGTTAGCAGACCGGCCACAGTAGGGATCCAAAGGAGGGAAAATAGGGATCCAAAGGGGGGGCCATCTGCAAAAGAGCCATGTGAAACAACGGGCTAAAAAGACCCTAAGGTTCAGCCCATTAAGACTTCCAAAATGCTAAGGTTCCAAAATTCAAAGGTTGTGTCCAAAGGTCAACCTTAGGGAAAATTGGATGCTTAGTGTGTGTGCCCAAAAAGTCTTTCTGCATCCCTACATGGGAGGGGACGAGCCCCAAAGCTAGGGGATGAGAGAGAAAACCACACACACACACACAGGCTCCCTTTACACAAAGGGAATGAGGGACACATGTCAGCTCCCTAGGCCAGATGCCCACAAGGTGTGCCCAATTCCTATTGGAAGACCCTTGAAGTGGACCAATGAGAATTAAGCTAGAGTAAATCTAGTTTAATTAATTTAAAAACATTTAATAAAAGAAACCAATAAGAATTAAGTGTCCTAGAAGACTATTGGGTAGTCTCCCAAGGGGTCCAATGAGCATTCAGAAGCCCCATGGCTTGCCTGATTCCTATTGGCCAGGAGGCAAAGGGGTCCAATGAGAGTTTAGTTTAATTATTTAATTATCTAAAGCTCTCACAAAAGGGGAAAGGGGGACACATGTCAGAAGGCTATCACTTATGCTGCTTAATTCCTATTGGCTTGACCTGGGGAGGTCCAATGAGGAAAAAGCCAGCCTAACTTAGCAGCTAGGGCTCGCCCAAGAGAGAGGGGGGGCTGATTTTTGCTGGGCATTCACTCTCACACTCTCACACTTGACCATGTGTGAAGGAAAAACACTCTATCTCCTCCCAAGCTTTAATGGAGAGCTCATCACCTACTCCAAGCTTGTGAGATAGAAGCCTACATCAACACTCTCTTGGCATGTGGATGCAAATCCAACCAAGAGCCAAGCTTCAATGCATGCTCATCTTCTCTACCAAGCTAATTACTAAGCTAAGCTATGCTAATATGAGTGATTATGTGAGGAGATGTACTTCTTTCTCGTAAGATACTTCTTTTTCCTCTCAATCTACTCTCATACCCTGCTAGCTCTCACCATCTTCGAAGGTGTGTGAGGTCTTGGGTCTGAGAACGGGGATAATTCAAGTTGTGTTTGATTAAGTGTTTTGCTTGGTGTATGAAGCTTCCATCTTCATTGCACTAGCTAGTCTTGAAGGAACACAAAGAATTGTATTGTACAATGTCTCTCTTGATGGGAGAAACCATAATACAAAGCCTTTTGGAGGGGGGACCGGCTCCATGCAAATCCGGTCCTCAACTGTTGTCAATAGTTTAATTGCTCTCTCTCTTTTGAAAGTATTGTCGATGCTATCTAACTAGGTGTTATGCTTTTTGTTGCTCTCTCCACCCAAGCACTCTTGTAATTCTCATTAGGAATCTATTCTAATGAAATGCCCACTATGTTCATGCTAATTTCCGCTACAAATAAGATTTTAGGCCATTAAATGTTACACACTTCGAGGTAAAAATTTCAAGAAGTTGACCAAAACTCGGATGATTTACTTTTTCTTGACATTTTAGGCCAAATTAATTTTTGACTTGAATTATAGGCTGAAAATACATCATAAAAAGACTGTCTTTGAGATAATTGCAAAAAAGTACTCATTTCAAGCCTAAAGTTAATAATCGTGATTATTAACTTTTTGCTCTAAATTGGCCAAGGTTGATACCATTGACTCATTGCATGTGTACAAACAACTTTTGTGAAGGCCCAAAAGATTTGAATCACTAAACTGACAAAAAACATGATAAAATTTAAAGTTTGTACTGACTTTTTGAATCTTGAGTATAAATTTGGAAAAAATTTGTCCAAACTTGTTGAAATTTGATTCATAGGCTTATGTTGAAGTGGTAAGCATGTGTATATGCTCAGTTGACCAAAAATTTGCTAAAATTTGTCAGAAGTAAATAATCGTGATTATTTACATCTGCCCTAATTTTCAATTTTTTGACCAAGTCAGCATACCACTAGCTTCACCATGTTGTAATAAGCCCACAAATCAAATTTGGTAAGAATTGGGCCATTGGAGTGAAATTGGTGACTAAAATTACAAAGTTAGTCTACGGACAGATAATTGATGACCATTTGACCAAAAATTATCCAAACTTGATGAAAATTGGCTAGTGACCTTAACTTAAGGCGCTTAACAGATCTGTGTCAAAGTTGGGGCAAAAATTTGCAAAAATTTATCAGAAGTAAATAATCGCGATTATTTACATCTGCTTTAAAACTTGATGATTTTGCAAATTTGAGTATACCACAAGGTCAAGCACATCAAGTAGACCTCACAAATCAATTTTGGTGAAATTTGGACACCAAAGGTGAGACTTTGGCCAGATTCTCGAAATCAGAGTCTGTAGACACCAAACAGTTGATAAACTTGATCAGAATTGGTCCAAACTTGTTGAAAGTTTCCCAGAGACTCTAACAAGTTGTATACTTGCGAAAACTATAAAAAAAGTGCAAAAATTTGACGAAAGAAAAATAATCGTGATTATTTACTTATGCTATCCCGAGACATCATTTTGGACTTTTGAACTCATACAGTGATAGACCAACATAATATAAGGCCAGAGGGCAACTTTGGGTTCAATCGGATCAAAATTGGTACAGGTACCCTCAGTTTACAGGTTGCAGATTAGACCTTTGATTTTTGCTAAAGTCGAATCTGAAAGTCAAATTTTGACTCCCATAGCACGATTTGCAGTGATACATAACAACCAATCACGAGAGTTCTCAAGAGCTCTACTATCTTTATAGAAAAATAGCTAATTTGATTAATTTTGTACAGGAATCAGGTTGCAGAGACGAGGAATCAGTGGCTTGACAGAAAGTTGCAATTGAATCGAGTGAAAATTGACGACAAGTCAATCCAAAGGTGAGTACCCTATCCAGGGCTTCATAAGTCTATATGAACCTTAGATCTGGTTGTGTACTAGGAAATCAGAAACCTCCAGTAGAGTATCTATCAAAGAAAGCGTGAATCAAGGCAATTCCTTGCACACAATTCCCGAAGAAGTCTCAGACACTTTTTCAGAATCAACATCCGAAATGTCTTCTTACTCGAATCACTCAAAAACTGGAACGACAATGCGCTATGAGCATATACTATCTTTTTACAAGACTAACCATCATGGAGCCCAGGTTTACTTGGACCCTAATGAGGAGTATGCTATTCGCATTGATGACCATGGTATTGAGTTCGAAGAAGAGGTTAGGGCAAACAAACAAGGAAAAATGTACATGGATCGAAACGGAACTCAGTATTTACAGGTCGAAAACCCTGACGTGATAGACAAATGGGGGTTAGAAGTAAACACTATAATCTTCGATATGTTAGCAAAAGAAGGACCACCAACTTTGGAATTCAATGGATACGATCAAGTAGACTTGAAGCCATTGAAACAGCTTAGTACGGATAATCCTAGGATCAGAGTCTATTGTTGGGAAGATAGAAACATAAAAGATCTTTTGTGGACTTCTCATGCCACACCAGGAAGATTAACGGCCATGAAGATCATCCATATCTTCAAGATCAAAGATAAGGGATCAACAGACCTACCATCCTACCTGTTTAGGGATTGTTATAACAACAAATTTGTTATGATGACTCCTGAGGAGGTAGAACAAACCAAATACCAAGGGTATTCCATAAAGGATTGGATATTGGGGCAAGGACCAGAAACAATTCCAAGGGATGAACACCGTGAGAGATCATCTGAGAGTAATGTGAAGAAACCAGAAACTGCCTCATCACGTAGAAAACCGGGTGACACTAAGGCCAGTCCAGGGCTACATGAGTCACTATTTCCAACAGCCTGGTTTGAAGGTCTCGGAATAGGACCAACTCCCAAAAGACCTGGAGTTGAACCAAATAGACGTGTCAGACTAGCTGATTTTTAAAAATGGGTCAGAAAATACAGTGGATCAGGATATCCATATGACCACTTAGCAAGCTTTTAGCAAGTGCTACGAGCAGAGCATATATTGGATTTCCATACTCAATTCGAGGGGTTTGGAATGACATTGTAAAGAAAAGATTTCACATGGTTCCAAAACATTCCACCAAGGTCAATCATGGACTTGAACACATTAGCTCAAGGATTTGTATCTGCTTGTTCCAAAACGGGGATTAAACATCGGTATCTCAAATCTATAGCTTTAAACAGAAACATGGTGAGTCTGTTAGGGATTGTGTAACTCGAATGAAACAATACATTTCCAGATGCCCAGAGATAGAGATACCTGCAGAAGAACGACTTGTATCCTTGTTTTTGGAGGGACTGCTAAACAAAGAACTTCATGCTATACTCTATAGTAAAAAGCATACAACCCTAGAAGCGTGTGTGTCTGATGCGATTGACCTAGGAGACAATTTGCGAGATCTTCAATGAAGAAGATGTTTCTAAGGATAACCAAAGCGAGAAAACAACATGCACAAAACCGGCACAAGTGGGAACGGTTGCTGCAGCACCACTCTCAGCCATAGAAGATATGCTAAAAAGGATAAACGACATGATGAACAATATGCAAAAAGCACCTATAAGAGGACCAGGACAAGGGATACCTCCACTGGGACAACCAATTAGGCCACAAAAATGGTGTCCAATCGAGGCTAAATGGACCAACCATGAGACCCATGAGTGCTACTTCATACCAAAGTATGATGGGAATGTTCAGTACGTGCCCATGAGGCCCCAAGGACAATCCATGTACATATATCAGCCTAATATGGCCCAAGCTCAAAGACCACCAATGGGTATGGAAAGACCTCAATCTGTGTTGGGACAACAACCTCCGTATCCAGGACATAATTCAGTGCCTGTAAAGTACATGCACTCGGAAGGAGTCATAGATGAACAAGCATTAGTGTCTGTTACACCCTATGTAGAGCCTAGTCCATCTACAGTAATGGTAGAAGGATATTGGTATAGTCCACACCCACCACCAATGGAAGAAACCATGACTTATGCTCCACCAGAGCTTGCATAAGTGTATTATGTAGCTAATCAAGGTGTCAGACCTCCCATGGGAAGACCCATGATGAAGCCTAGAATAGGAAACTGTCATAACTATGGTGCTGAGGACCATTGGAAGAACAAATGTCCAGAGCCTGACAAAAACCTTAATCCAATTGAAGCCTATTGCATACAATGTTGCAAAAAAGGGAGGACACTTTCCAGAAGATTGTCCTAAGAATCCTTTAAACAAAGGAAAAACTGTTGTAAATGTAGTCCAAGTGATGCCTAGTAGCTCATCAGAGAGTGAACCGATTGTTCCAATCAAGGTAATCACAAGAGCCCAGGCAAAGAAAAAGAAACACAACTCCTCTGATGATTCAGAGAACACGAAAGTTTCTTCTCAAAGAATCAAAAGGAGCAGAAGCAAAAGATATGAGATGAGAAAACAAAAACAACGGGTTGAAAAAGAAGAGAAAGCAAAAATGCTAGCCTAGGACAAGTTGAAAGAAACAAGCAATAAATTCAAGGAAACAACCGTGAAAGCTAGAGGATCCATTCTGGTTGATAAAGTTTTTGAGCCTAATAATGCTGCCTTGGAAGCCTACCAAGCAGGACTTAAAGCAGGCCAAAACATGGAAAACAAATGGAAAAACTATCCATCTCCAGACATGGAAGCAGCAAAGCTGGAGGCTTGCCTTAGACGGAATTCCATTCGTAGAGGAAGACTAGCCAGGACACTTATGGGAAAAGGTGAGAGAGATCAATGATGGGAGCCTAACTTTAAAGTCAGCTCCTATAGAGGAAATCTGGTTGGATAACCTACCATCTGATATGAACATGGATGTACAATCCTTATACGAGGATTGCGGATCGGAGGCTTCAGGAATATCTAAACCATTGACATTAAGGACATTACCTTCTTACTTGGTAGATAACGAAGATGAATCCATCGTGTGCAAAACCACTCAAGCAAAAAGAGCCAAACAGACCCTAGAAGTAGACAACATTCATTCAATCATGTCTACACCCATCCAATGCACTCTTACTTTGGGAGAACTGTTGAAACTCAGGCCATACTTATGGAACGATTTACAGAAAACCCTAGAGAAGGTGGGGATAACGGGGTTAATCTCTAAGAATTTGGGAAAATTGCAAAATGAAATGGAAAACAAAGAGATTCGATCAATTCCTATGAACAAGGTCGGAGAATATTATGAAGGGGAAGAAGGAAACATCACCCTCCCAGTGAAATATAATGACATTGAAACCATGGCAATACTGGATAGTGGATCTCTCATAGCCATAGCCACTAAAGCAGTATGGGAATCCTAGGGACAGCCAGCCATTAGACAAACACGAATGAAATTGCAGTTGGCTGACGGACACATTGAGAGACCACTAGGGCTACTTGAAAAAGTGATAGTCAATTCCTATGGAATAGAATATCAACACACTTTTGCCATAGTAGACTTTGGGAAAAAACTCAACTATGAAATCATATTGGGAAGGCCTTTCATGCGACATGTACAGCTTAAGATTGGGGAAACAACTATCTGTACTTGAAGCAGGTGGGATCTCTAACAAGAGTCAATCTAAAAGATCACACTTATAGAGATGTCTTGAAAATACCTATCCAAGAGTTTGATTCAGTCTCTTCGGCTGAAACTAAACTCCCATCCTGGTTAAACAAAGACACTCCTATTTGGATGTGCGGAGCTTCAGAAAAGGGAAGCTTAAGACGAGAGGAATGTATCCTAAAAAGGGATTGTACAGACGAAGCCTACATACCTGAACCCTTTTCAGAGCATTTATTTGAATCATTTGAGTGGACTCAAATTTTAGCGACAATGGATGTATGTGTTAATACGTCTATGTCTACTCAATTTTGCAATGAGGATGGCTACGACATAATTCCCATCCAAATGGTGTCAATCCTCAATATTGAAAACAAAGATGAGGAAACCAAGGACTTGATGAAAGCTCAACAAGTCTTTTCTGACCTCTATTACGATGCAACTGATGAGTTAGATGAACACTCAGCTACCTCATAAGATTCGGGGTCAGAAAAAGAGCATACGAGAGCTCAGTTGCTCTTAAGGGGAGGGGAGGAAATTTTTTTCGACTTTCCAAACCAGAACTCAAGAAGAAAAATGGTATAGACGAAAGAGAGACACCAATAAAACACAATTCTTGATGCAGATAGATGCTAATGATTGCGTCAAGGACAAAATAACAGGCAGATATCCTTTAAAAAAAAATTCAAAAATGTCTCAGACATCGAGAAAAAACAAGGAAGGGTACTCAAGAAAAATCACAGAATAAAAAACCACTCATGACCAGAGTCGAGCGGAAAAAGAAATATCAAGAGTTGAAAATATCTCTAAAGGAGATATACACAACCAAAATGGAAACCACAGAAGAGGATGGTAAGGATATAATGCATGTTCCATCCCATTACATAAAGTATACTCTCTAAGATCAGAAAATCATAATTGAACAACCTGTTAGGGAACTACGGAAACAAGGCGAATCTTACGAAGGGCTTGAAAACGCTAAAAGGGTAGACTTGTTTGAACCAGGAGAAGAGCCTAGACCTGCTTACATTGCAAACGACCTAACTGAAGAAGAAGAAAAGATTTTGTTAAGCTTGTTCAGGAATACTGGGATATCTTCACTTGGTCTTACAAGGATCTCAAGGGTGTTGATCCAGAAATCTGTCAACATACTATACCCATGAGAGATGATGCGAAACGAAGTAGACAGAGACCATACACTTATAACGAAACATTTTCCAGGAAGATCAAAGAAGAGATTTAAAAAACTAAAGGAAGCTGAATTCATTTACAAAATTGAACACACATATTAGGTGTCTCCAATTGTGGTAGTACCTAAGAAGAATGGGAAATTACGAGTGTGTGTTAATCTCAAAAAGGTGAATGCAGCTACCATTAGAGACAACTTTCCTCTTCCGATAACTGAGCATGTTTTAGAATGAGTGGCAGGAAAAGAAGCTTACAGCTTCTTAAACGGCTTTTCTGTAAAGAATGAGGATGCAAGAGAGCTACACAAGACAAGCACAAAGCACACAGAGATGGAAAGCTTCTTCTTCTTCTTCACACAGAAAAGAGAGTACAAAATGACTAAGTGCTAAAGCTGAAAAGTAGCACATATGTACATGCGATCACTAAGTGTGAACTTGCTAGAAGCGTACTAGGCTGGCACTTTATAAGTGTAGTCCAGCTGTAGAATCACTGGCAGAGATCCTCCGTGTCGGTCACCTAACGTGCCAGTGAGTAAATGCCATAAGCGGCCAAGACCCGTAGTGGATGCCAGCTCAAGGTGTAGAGCTCGACATCTCAACACTCCCCCTTGAGCTCTGCATGTCGCAGAGTCCAAGCATAGTCTTGAAACGTCGAAGCTTCTCAGCTCCGAGGGCCTTGGTAAAGATATCCGCTATCTGCTCCTCTGTGCTGACATAGACCAAGTCGATGTCGCCCACCAACACTTGCTCTCAAACGTAGTGGTAATGGACCTCTATGTGCTTGGTCCTGGCATAGAACACTGGGTTCCTAGCCAACTGCATGCTGCTGAGGTTGTCACAATGGATGACAATCTTTTGGTCCAACTGCACTCCCCAGTCCTCAAGTAATGTGCGTAGCCAAGCTACCTCGCACGCCGCAACTGCTGCACCTCTGTACTCGGCCTCTTTGCTCGATAAAGCAACCATAGGCTGCTTTTTGTTGCTCCAAGTAACAACAACGCTCCCAAAAGAGAACATGAAGCCACTCGTAGATCTCCTATCAACAATGCTACCTTCCCAATCTGCATCTGTATACCCATACAATGCTAATGGTGCATCTGCTGCATAGAACAATGCATAGTCAAGAGTCCCTTGCACATACCGAAGTGTGAGTCGTACTCCATCCAAATGTGGCTTCCTCGGAAGCTGCATGAACTGACTCTCCAAGCCTACTGTGTAGCTCAAGTCTGGCCTCATGATAGTTAAGTAGATTAGACTACCCACAATCTTCCTATACATCTTGACATCCTCAACAACATCACCCTTCTCTACACTCAGGTTTTCATTCACATCCAAGGGAATAGAAATTGGCTTACAATCAGCCATACCATACTTTGACAACATGTCCAAAGCATACTGTCTCTGTGACAACCATACACCCTCTAGAGTCCTGATCACCTCAATGCCAAGAAAGTAGCGCAACTCGCCCAAATCTTTCATTTCAAACTCCTATTTGAGAAAACCCTTCACATGGTCAATCTCCATAGCATTGTCACCCACAATAATAAGTTCATCTACATATATGGTAATGACCACAATCCCCATATCACTCTCCGGCGTACATAGAGTGAATGATCAGCATGAGCTCTCCTAAAACCAATAATGACAAGATACTTGGCAATCCTGTCATACCATGCTCTAGAGCCCTGCTTCAAACCATACAAAGCTTTGAGAAGCCTGCATACATAATCTGGGTAACCTGGATCGACATAACCAGGTGGTTGATCCATATAAACTTCCTCTTGCAACTCACCATTCAAGAAGGCATTCTTTACATCCATTTGATGCATAATCCATCCTCTAGATGCAGCCACTGCTATGACAACTCTCACAGTCGTCATCTTTGCCACTGGAGCAAAGGTCTCCTCATAGTCTATGCCATACGTCTATGCATAACCTTTTGCGACCAGCCTTGCCTTGTGACGCTCAATGTTACCATCAGCCTTATGCTTGGTTCTATACACCCATTTACAGCCAATGTCTTTCTTGCCGCTTGGCAATGGCACCAACTCCCATGTGTCATTTGCTTCCAATGCAGCCATCTCTTCATTCATTGCATCATCCCAATGCACATTTCCAACTGCATCCTCAAAAAATGTGGACTCCACATCCTGTATCACCTTAGCCATGCAGGCTTGGTGATGCGCTAGATACCCATCATAAATCAATTTTTGAACTGGATTTCTGACTCTGTTAGATCTGGGCGGTCCTCGGTCACTCCAAATAGCTGCAATCTACAAAAACCTGCAAGTCTGCTGAACCTGCTATCGTGGTACCTGTAACGCTTTCTACACTCAACGAGTGTCCACAATCAAGCGTACAACAACCACTGTACTTGTATAGTAAATCTCTGTGTACTGTACTTTGGAGACCTGTTCAGAAACTTGTACGAACGAAGAGATTGTGATTCTCTTGCTCTCTTAGCCTCTCTTGCCTGCACTAGGCTCTGATACCATGTAAAGAATGAGGATGCAAGAGAGCTACACAAGACAAGCACAAATCACACAGAGATGGAAATCTTCTTCTTCTTCTTCACGCAGAAAAGAGAGTACAAAATGACTAAGTGCTAAAGCTGAAAAGTAGCACATATGTACATGCGGTCACTAAGTGTGAACTCGCTAGAAGCGTACTAGGCTGGCACTATAAGTGTAATCCAGTTGTAGAATCACTGGCAGAGATCCTCCGTGTCGATCACCTAACGCGCCAGTGAGTAAATTCCGTAAGTGGCCAAGACCCGTAGTGGATGCCAGCTCAAGGTGTAGAGCTCGACATCTCAATATTTTCGGGATACAATCAACTTTTGGTTGACCCAAAAGATCAGCATAAAACTGCTTTTGCAATAGAATGGGATATATTTGCCTATCGGATTATGCCATTTGGGTTAACTAATGCTCCAGCCACATTTCAGAGGTTGATGAGCCATGCTTTCAAAGAGTATCTTTGAAAATTCTTAGAATTATACATGGATGATCTATGCGTAGATTCATTAATCTGGGATGATCATTTTGAACACCTCAAAAAGGTATTCAAAAAATGTAGAATTTATAGGATTTGCTTAAATTCTAAAAAGTGTACATTCATGGGAAGACAAGGGAAAATTCTTGGACATATAGTGTCTAAAATTGTCATAGCTACTGATATTGAAAAGATTCATGTCATTGCTGATTTGCCTAGACCAACAACAGTCAAGGGGGTACAAGCCTTCATGGGACATTGTGGATATTACCAATGGTTCATCTACATATATGCTATAATTACAAAACCCATGTATAGCTTGATTATGCACTTTGAATGGACCGAGACATGTGAAGAATCCTTCATGAAGCTTAAGCAAGCTCTCACGTCAGCTCCAATATTAAAAGCACCAGATTGGGATAAGGTATTCCACGTACATGTAGATGCTTCAAACTTTGCTATTGGTTGTATACTAGCCCAACTAGAAGATGGGAAAATTGACTTTCCTATTTCTTATGCTAGCGGACAATCATTAGGCAAAATTTGGACTCACAAAGGGGCCCTTCAAGGAGTTTGACTTTACTTCTCTCTACCAAAACAGATGCATGGATAAATTTTTGCAAACAAACTTCAAATTTGGCGGAGGTTTGACAGTTAGAATGTCCTCTTCAAGCACTATCTACTGATATATAGCACGCCATGAGATTCCTCATATTTTAGAAGATTCTTTTTTTGATTCACCTATGATGTGACAACTCTTCTAAAAAAAAGAATCTTCTAAAATATGAGGAATCTCATGGCGTGCTATATATCAGTGGATAGAGCTTGAAGAGGACATTCTAACCGCCAAACCTCCGCCAACTTTGGAGTTTTTTTGCAAAAATTTATCTATGCGCCCGTTTTGGTAGAGAGAGGTAAAGTCAAACTCCTTAAAGAGCCCCTTTGTGAGTCCAAATTTTTCCTAATGTGAACATGGCAGAAAGGAATTACACCACCACTGAAAGAGAAGGACTAGGAATGATCTATGCCATTAAAAAGTATAGACATTACCTATTAGCCAACAAGTTCGTGTTCTTTTTGGACCACCCAACCTTGTTATATTTGGTCAACAAGCCATGCAGCACAGGGAGAATAGTGAGATGGTTCATCATTCTTCTTGAATTTGATTTCACCGTGGTTGTCAAAAAAGACACTACATGTAACATTTAATGGCCTAAAAACTTGTGTGTAGCGGAAATTAGCATGAATATAGTGGGCATTTCATTAGAATAGATTCCTAAGGAGAATTACAAGAGTGCTTGGGTGGAGAGAGCAACAAAAAGCATAACACCTAGTTAGATAGCATCAACAATACTTTCAAAAGAGAGAAATTAAGCTATTGACAACAGTTGAGGACCGGATTTGCATGGAGCCGGTCCCCCCTCCAAAAGGCTTTGTATTATGGTTTCTCCCATCAAGAGAGACATTGTACAATACAATTCTTTGTGTTCCTTCAAGACTAGCTAGTGCAATGAAGATGAAAGCTTCATGCACTAAGCAAAACACAACATCAATTATCCCCGTTCTCAGACCCAAGACATCACACACCTTCGAAAATGGTGAGAGCTAGCAGGGTATGAGAGTAGATTGAGAGGAAGAAGGAATATCTTACGAGAAAGATGTACATCTCCTCACATAATCACTCATATTAGCATAGCTTAGCTTAGTAATTAGCATGGTAGAGGAGATGAGCATGCATTGAAGCTTGGCTCTTTGTTGGATTTGCATCCACATGCCAAGAGTGTGTCGATGTAGGGTTCTATCTCACAAGCTTGGAGTAGGTGATGAGCTCTCCATTAAAGCTTGGGAAGAGATAGTCTTCTCTTTCTTCACACATGAGATTGTGTGAGTGTGTGTGTGTGTG
This sequence comes from Adiantum capillus-veneris, assembly GCF_014529385.1. Taxonomy (NCBI): domain Eukaryota; kingdom Viridiplantae; phylum Streptophyta; class Polypodiopsida; order Polypodiales; family Pteridaceae; genus Adiantum; species Adiantum capillus-veneris. Next base: position 66,442,563 of record NC_140947.1, on the reverse strand, counting down.
ATAATGCCTTCCAAAAATCAGCCCCCCCCCTCTCTCTCTTGGGCGAGCCCTCTTGCTATTTGCTCTTGCTCAACCCTCATTGGCCCTCCGCAAGTCAAGCCAATGACAATTAAGCAGCATAAGTGATAGCCCTCTGACATGTGTCCCCATTTCCCCTTTTGTGAGAGCTTTAGGTAATTTAATAATTAAACTCAACTCTCATTGGACCCCTTTTCCTCCTGGCCAATAGGAATCAGGCAAGCCATTGGGCTGTTGAATGCTCATTGCACCCCTTGGGAGACTGTCCAATAGTCTTCTAGAGACTTAATTCTCATTGGTTCTTTTATTAAGTGTTTTTAAATTAATTAAACTAGATTTACTCTAGTCTAATTCTCATTGGTCCACCTCCAAGGCCATCCAATAGGAATTGGGTACACCTTGTGGGCATCTGGCCTAGGGAGCTGACATGTGTCCCTCATTCCCTTTGTGTAAAGGGGGCTTGTGTGTGTGTGTGTGTGTGGCTTTCTCTCTCATCCCCTACTCCCAAAGCTCGCCCCCTCCTATGTAGGGATTTGAAAAGACTTTGTGGTCACACACAAAGCATCCAATTTCCCCTAGGGTTGACCTTTGGACACAACCTTTGAATTTTTGGAACCTTAGTATTTTGGAAGTCTTAATGGGCTGAACCTTAGGGTCTTTTTAGCCCATTGTTGCACATGGCTCTTTTGCAGATGGCCCCCCCTTTGGATCCCTATTTTCCCTCCTTTGGATCCCTACTGTGGCCGGTCTGCTAGCTTAACCAATATTCTAGCTTTTTCTCCCCTGGCACTTCCCCATATTAAATGATCTGTTTAACATGAGAAAATCATTTAGGAGAATTAGATATTGATTATTATGACATTACCTCTCTCTTGAAATCATAGTCGTCCTCGACTATGGTGTAGAGAACATAAAGCATATTCATGAGTCCTTTTCTTAGCGGGTAGAGGATCCCTATGTTACCCTACAACATCATTCCACAATGGATGACTAGTCCATTTCGCGCTTGAGAGCCTGAGGCTGCTGCAAGCATGTTTGTACATTAGTCCTATCAGTCTTCCATAGTTGAGTGATAAGCTCTACTTGGTGTTTGGGAGACGTCTTCTCCACAAACTTGATCTAAGCATACATACTACTTCATTTTTGTGCACAATAAAGAAAAAGAGAGTCTTATAAGAGTAGATGCTAAGGAAATGGGTAACACTATCCCCATTGTACATACACCAGCTTTCAACATGTCAATAAAGAGCTCTATTTCCGTGTACATGATTTTTGTTAAAGATTCTCAAAATGAACCTAATGCTATAGCAAAAGAAAATAAAAGCAACCAAAAGGAATTAGAGTTATCCAATTTTCTCAAGGGGTTTCAAGATGTTTTTATTGACTACATCCCTTGTGAGATACCTCCTAAACGAGGTAATGATGACCATGCAATTGAACTTCTTCCAGGAAGTTCACCGCCTAAAAAACCTCCTTATAGAGTTTCTCAAGCTCAACAAGAGGAGATTATGCGGCAAGTGCATGAGTTAGTTGAGAAGGGCATGGTAAGGCCTAGCTCATCTCCATTTTGCTCACCTGTGCTATCAGTGCAAAAGAAAGACGGCACATATCGTATGTGTGTCGACTATAGAGCACTAAATAGGATCACTATCAAGAATAGGTCTCCCGTTGCACGGGTAGAAGACCTATTTGATAAGCTACAAGGATCGACCTACTTCAGTAGGATTGACCTAAAAAGTTGCTATCATCAAATAAGGATAGTTGATCAAGACATTGTAAAGACCACATTTCGCACCACATTTGGTCTATATGAATACATTGTCATGCCTTTTGGCTTGACCAATGCACCGGCCACATTCAACCGCTTGATGGAGAAGCTGTTCAGGCCTCATCGAACCTTCACTGGAGTGTTCTTTGATGATATTATCATCTACTCTAATTCATTAGAAGAACACAAGCAACACCTCCAGGTAATATTTCAAGTTTTGAGAGAGAATAAACTTTATGTTAATCGAAAGAAAAGTGAATTTTTCTAGCAAGAGATTCAGTATCTAGGTCACATTATCTCTCAAGATGGCATCCAAATGGATCCATCAAAGTTAGATGTAATAAAAGGATGGCCTAAACCAAGGAATCTTCATGAATTAAGAAGCTTTATAGGTATGTGTGCATACTATAGACGCTTCATAGAAAATTTCTCACAAATTGCGGGACCATTACATGACCTAACAAAGAAAAGCGTTAGGTATACATGGTCTGCTAAGGAGAAAAATGCTTTCGAAAAGCTTATCTCTCAACCTGTGCTTACACTACCGGATCTCTCAAAACCATTTGAGGTCCAATGTGATGCTTGTGGTGATTGCCTTGGAGCTGTTTTGCTCCAAGAAGGGCATGCCATAGGCTATGAGAGTCGAAGGCTCGACTCTGTTGAGCAAGCTCTAGGCATATACGAAAAGGAACTCCTTGCAGTTCTACATGCGTTACACTCATGGAAGCTCTATTTATTGGGGACTCCTTTCATTCTGCGAACGGATCACCAAAGTCTTAAGTACTTCATGATGTAGACTAAGCTCTCCGACAAACAAATGAGGTGGGCAAATTTCCTTTCGCAATTTCATTTTCATATTGCTCACATTGCTGGCAAGCATAATCAAGTAGCTGATGCACTCTCAAGACGACCGAGAGTGAATGCGGTTTCCATAGCAACTCACAACGATCTATCTTCAATGATAGATGAGTACGCTATTGATCCCGATTTTAGAGATGTGATTTCAGCCCTTGCATTAGGGAAGATAGAAGAACCATTTACTTTACAAGATGGTTATCTTCTCTATGGCAATAGACTATGCGTTACTAACTCACTACATGAGAAAGTAATGTATGAATCTCATGCTCCACCTTATGCGGGGCATAGAGGGATTCAGTCTACCATAAAGGGAATTGAAACATATTTCTATTGGCCTACCATGAAAGTGAACATACAAGAGTATGTTTCTAAATGTGTGGTATGCCAAAAGACAAAATTTGATAGAGGGAAGCAACTGGGATTGCTTCAACCTTTGCCAATCCCTAATTCACCATGGGAGAGCATATCCATGGATTTTTATCTTTGGATTACCTAAGTCTATCCATGGGAATACAGGAATATAGACGATAGCAGACAGGTTTAGTAAACAAGATCATTTTATACCTATCAAAAAGACCATCAAAGCCATCAAATGGAAACCCTCTTCATTTCAAAAATTTTCAAGTACCATGGCTTGCCAATGTCCATAGTGTCGGATAGAGATCCTAGAATGACCAGTAATTTCTGGAAGGGTCTCTTTGAGAATTTCGGGACAAGGCTAATCTTCTCTTCGGCCTATCATCCACAAACGGATGGCCAAAGTGAAATGCTAACCTAACAATTCTCGATCTACTAAAAGCCTATGTAACGGAAGTAGATCAAAGATCCCAATGGGAGAAGTACTTACCCTTAGTGGAGTATGCTTACAATAACACTGTACATACTTCCACGGGAAAAGCACCTTTCGAGGTAATTGAGGGGGAAATTTAACATTGGCAGCCAGGCTATCAGACCATGGTGCCCCTAGGATTACATCCTCATGCTTGAGAGGAGAGAGAAAGAAGTCCTCTTTGTCCACATAGCTTTGAACATGAAGCCTCAATTTACCGATTAAGGGAGTGACTGAAGCTTCTTGCTCCTTGAAAGCACTGTCTGCGGGTGGGACATCTCCCATCTCGTTGTCTTGTATGCCTAGCTTGGTGGCCAACTCTATAGATATAAAATTGTGAGTAGACCCAGGGTCAAAGAGAATAAAAGCATCATGCTCTCTTACCTTTCCCCAAGCATGGCATAGAGAAGATCCTTTGTGGTGAGTTTGGTGAGTCTCCTCCTCTTGGATTTCAACCAAGGAAGTTCTAGGAGGATCTTGGCGGTTGTTCTTTTGGGGACAAGCGCGGTACGCATGCCCTTGCTCGCCGCACTTGAAACACCGGTTATCCTTACGATAACGCTCAAGCTCTTCAGGAGAGAGTTTGTTCTTACCTTTGTAAACTCCCTTCTCTTTAGCTTTGTTGGAGTTGCCCTTAAGAGACTTTTGGACATTGTCCTTCCCCTTAGGCTCATTGGAACCCTTGTTTTCCGGGGGCTTATTATTTCCTTTAGCCCCCGTTTGGAAATTGATTCGAGAGGACACCATAGTATGGTGTATTACCGCCGATATGGTACGTGGCCTTTGGGAGTTGACATACTCCGCCATTTCTTCGGTTAAGCCCGCACAAAATTGTTGCTTTTGCTCTCCAAAATCCAACTTTTTGAAGATAGTGGCTTTGAGTTGTAGGTCCCAAAACTTGTCTACATATTTGTGGATGGATTCATAGGGAGAGAGCTTTAAGCTTCGTCATTCGGTGAGTACTTTCTCTTTGGCATCGGTGGCCAAAAACTGCTTCATAATGGAAGCTCTTAAAGCTTTCCATGTTCGTGGAGCTTCACCGTTGGCTCGTAGGCTAGACCACCATTGCCTGGCAGACTTTTGAAAGTGCATAGCTACATGGCGTATCTTAGAGGACTCTGTGAAGCCCTCATCTCCAAACGCCACATCGAACTGTTGGATAAAGTCCAAGACTTTGTCCATAGCACCAAAGGTACCATCATAGGTAAGCAAAGAGATGCTCTTCCCTCCCTCTTTGAATATCTTCAACTTGGACGACCTCTTCCATGCGGCATAGGATTTCCTATGGCCTCTTCTTTTTGATGGTTCACAGGTTGCACCATCACTTTCTTCAGAAGGTGGAGAAGAGGGTGACCTCTTTCTCGCCTTTTTCTTGTCTTGATCTTCGGCGTCTTCACCATCGCTTTCATAAGAGGAAGAGGGTGAAGAAGATGGAGAAGAGGGTGTCCTCTTTCTCGCCTTTTTCTTCTCTTGCTTTTTAGCATCCCTCTTTGAATTGTGGTGAGGAGAAGAGTGTGATGGTCTTCTCCGCTTTGGTGGTGATGGAGAGCGTTTAGCCCGCCATCTACGTGGAGCCATCTCCGCCGAGGTGGAGGGAGACTCACTTCTTTCTCGTTCCTTCGGTGGAGGCTCTTGAGTTCTCCTTTGGGAAGGAGATACATCATCAAGAAGTAAATTCTTGAGCCCTTCGTACGGATTCTCTTCTTCTTCCCGAATGGGAGAGAGACCTCTTTTGGTAGTCTCACAAGGAGGCTTCCTAGGTGTTCTCTCGTCATGGTGATGAACTTGGAGAATCCCGTGAGCACGGAGCTGCCGTTGCACTTCACTTTGGAGAGATGGATTGCCCATGGCTTGTTGAAGCCTAGAAACAAGTTAGTTAAGAAGCATCGGAGCATAATTAGTAGCTTGCTCATTAGCAAAATCACAGTTATCAACATTAATTTCACTCTCTTTACTTTTGTCAGCCATTCTAACAACTTTTAGGTGTAAAATTTTTAGGTGTACTTTGCACTTCAAGCCCTAGTTGCTACTCTTCTTTACCCCTTTAGAAAAAGCACTCAAGCTACTATACCCGCGGCTCAAATACCATTAATTGCAAGGAATAGAAGAGAGGGTCTTTTATCACCAAAACAGCACCGGCTCCTGTCAAGCTTCTAATAGCTCAATAGTGGTTAAAGCCATAGGCAAGCCCTGTAGGACTCCACTAATAAGACCATAGTTCTCGACGGTGATGCCCCGTTAACTGCACAAAGGCAGGCGCACTGCAAGGCTGAAAAATCCCTATTCTACTTACTCACATGCAATTAATAATACCAACCATTTATAACTAGCCTGAGGACCTCCCTTCTTGAGCAAGAAAAGAGAAACCTTGTGCTCTAATACCAATGTAACATTTAATGGCCTAAAAACTTGTGTGTAGCGGAAATTAGCATGAATATAGTGGGCATTTCATTAGAATAGATTCCTAAGGAGAATTACAAGAGTTCTTGGGTGGAGAGAGCAACAAAAAGCATAACACCTAGTTAGATAGCATCAACAATACTTTCAAAAGAGAGAGAAATTAAGCTATTGACAACAGTTGAGGACCGGATTTGCATGGAGCCGGTCCCCCCTCCAAAAGGCTTTGTATTATGGTTTCTCCCATCAAGAGAAACATTGTACAATACAATTCTTTGTGTTCCTTCAAGACTAGCTAATGCAATGAAGATGAAAGCTTCATGCACTAAGCAAAACACTTAGCAAACACAACATCAATTATCCCCGTTCTCAGACCCAAGACCTCACACACCTTCGAAGATGGTGAGAGCTAGCAGGGTATGAGAGTAGATTGAGAGGAAGAAGGAGTATCTTACGATAAAGATGTACATCTCCTCACATAATCACTCATATTATCATAGCTTAGCTTATTAATTAGCATGGTAGAGGAGATGAGCATGCATTGAAGTTTGTCTCTTTGTTGGATTTGCATCCACATGCCAAGAGTGTGTCGATGTAGGGTTCTATCCCACAAGCTTGGAGTAGGTGATGAGCTCTCCATTAAAGCTTTGGAAGAGATAGTCTTCTCTTTCTTCACACATGAGATTGTGTGAGTGTGTGTGTGATAATTCCTTCCAAAAATCAGCCCCCCCCCTCTCTCTCTTGGGCGATCCCTCTTGCTATTTGCTCTTGCTCAACCCTCATTGGCCCTCCCCAAGTCAAGCCAATGACAATTAAGCAGCATAAGTGATAGCCTTCTGACATGTGTCCCCATTTCCCCTTTTGTGAGAGCTTTAGGTAATTTAATAATTAAACTAAACTCTCATTGGACCCCTTTGCCTCCTGGACAATATGAATCAGGCAAGCCATTGGGCTGCTGAATGCTCATTGGACCCCTTGGGAGAATGTCCAATAGTCTTCTAGAGAACTTAATTATCATTGGTTCTTTTATTAAGTGTTTTTAAATTAATTAAACTAGATTTACTCTAGTCTAATTCTCATTGGTCCACCTCCAAGGCCATCCAATAGGAATTGGGTACACCTTGTGGGCATCTGGCCTAGGGAGCTGACATGTGTCCCTCATTCCCTTTGTGTAAAGGGGGCTTGTATGTGTGTGTGTGGCTTTATCTCTCATCCCCTACTCCCAAGGCTCACCCCCTCCTATGTAGGGATTTGAAAAGACTTTTTGGTCACACACAAAGCATCCAATTTCCCCTAGGGTTGACCTTTGGACACAACCTTTGAATTTTTGGAACCTTAGCATTTTGGAAGTCTTAATGGGATGAACCTTAGGGTCTGTTTAGCCCATTGTTGCACATGGCTCTTTTTCAGATGGCCCTCCCTTTGGATCCCTATTTTCTCTCCTTTGGATCCCTACTGTGGCCGGTCTGCTAGCTTAACCAATATTCTAGCTTTTTCTCCCCTGGCACTTCCCCATATTAAATGATCAGTTTAACATGAGAAAATCATTTAGGAGAATTAGATATTGATTATTATGACACTACACATCAACGAGGAGATCATTTTTCAAGGATTGTTTCAGGGGAATTACCTAAAGGGGTAGACGATGATTTACCAGATGCCTATTTGTTCTCCGTGGAAATGATACCTAGATGGTCGAAAAACATTGTGTCACAATAGCTCAAGTGGATTCACAAACACCACTTCCTATCACAATTGATTTAATCGAGCAATCGGCTATGTATCAATTACTAGCTGTAAGGCTATATATCGGGACGGGATATTGCTTTTATGCATTAACCTTGAAGAAAAGGAACAATACCTAAGTCGAGCACATATTACCATAGTAGGACTTCACTTTGCGGAAGACCAAACTATACAATGAATCTTGAGACTTGGAGTATTTTGGCCGACTATGAGGAGAGATGTTAGAACTTTTGTAAAAGATTGCCCTCAATGTCAAAAACAACCACCCATTCCTCATGTAACATTGTTTCAAATGTCACCTGTTCCTAAGTAGAGTAATTATCTAGTTACTTACTTATCGAGCTGAACATTTCCTAAGGATATGAGTTAACACCGTCAAAGAGAAATTGAAACTGAAGCAAGAGAATGTGCTCTTATTGGGAACCAATTGTATTGGTGAGGTAAAGATCAACATTTGCGTCTTTGTGCAAATGGAAATGAGTACATTCCAATTATAGAACAAGAACATGTTGGATTAGCTGGAGGTCACTTTTCTAGTGAGACCACCGCAAGAGCAATCTTGATGGCAGGCATATGGTGACCAACACTTTTTGCAGATGCCAAAGAATATGTTCAAAGGTGCGATGCTTGTCAACGAGCAAAAATGCCAACACGAGTAGACAACATGCCCTTAAGACCAATGATGGGGGCTAGAGCCTTTGCAAAATGGGGTATAGATTTTGTTGGACCGATATAGACACCTGCTTATAGAACCCAAGCTCAATATATCATTGTAGCTACGGACTATTTGACCAAGTGGACCGAGGCTAAATCGAGTCAAAAGAATGATGCCAGAACCACTGCTGTATTCTTTTATGAGTATGTATTCATGAGATATGGACTACCAATAGAGATTGTCAGTGATCGGGGAACTCATTTCCTCAATGAGGTAATAGAGTATTTGCTTAATGAGTTTATGGTCATCCACATAAAAAATTAGCTCCCTATCACCCACAAGCAAACGGACACGCTGAGCATACCAATAAAATTCTCAGCTCGGTACCCACCAAAGTGGTTAGTTCAGGAAGGACAGACTCGGAAATGAATCTCCATGCTTCTCTATGGGCTTATCGAGTTTCATTCAAAACAGCTCTAAATGCTACGCCCTTTAACCTTGTTTATGGTCTTGATGCCATATTGCCAATAGAATTTCTATTGCCGATATTAAGGGTAGCATAGAATCTTGAGTGGAATGGAAATGAATTGTCAGAAAGACTTGAAGATTTGGAAAAGCTAGACGAGCAAAGGCTAACTGCTGTAGCTCATATTTATGCACAAAAGTAGAAACAAAAACAGTTTTTTGATTCCCACTTAATAAAAAAAAAATTCAGGAAAGGGGACTTAGTTCTCTTCTATTCCCTTAAGCAACACATTCACAAGTTTAAGCAAAAGGAAAACGGACCATTTATATGTATCTCCAAGTGGAGCAGTAAAATTTTCCACCCTAGATGGTAAACCAATGGCTAATTGGATTAATGGATGTCGTTTAAAGAAATACAATTTGCCACTAACCAATGAATTGCTAGAGAGAATGTATGCAGCTAAACAAAGGAAGATCAAACAACAGTAGGTTATTGATGAAGACCAAGAGAAAGCTAGACTTCGGGTACTCAAGCGTAAAGCTGCTCTCAAGAATCAACAGATACCGATTCCCATCAACACTTTGGAAATAGATACTTGACAATGGGAATTACCTAAAGATGCACTTTCAATAGATGACCGACTGGTTAGATTGAATAATTCTACGCATCAAAGTACAGCTCAACAATCATAGCACTAATGCTTTGGTAGACACAAGAGCTAGAGTGAATGCAATTAGTTATTTCACATACAAGAAGGCAACAAGTCAAGCATTGATAGGAGGAATAGCGACAATCAAAGGATGCAACAAGAATCCAACTCCAACATTGGGAGTAGTCAACTTGAATGTGGTAGTACATGGATGTTCATGTCCGCATCAGTTTGTATGCTTGCCAGATGAACACATGAATGAGACGATGATTCTTGGAATTCCCTGGATGCGTACATACAAAGCAGTACCAGATTGGGATACGAATCAATTAAATCTATCACCTAAGGTGGGCAACTCATTGTTCCAATTGCATCAAGCAGGGAGAAATGGAAAAGAAGCAATCAAGAGACCAATCCACGAAGCCAATCTTCTCCATCCCCTCAACAATCAAATGCTACATGTAGCATGTAAGGAGTTAGGCAGATTTGGGTACCAAAAGCACAGCTTAAGGATAAACCAGTTCAGATCTAGGTGCCTAAAACTTCACTGAAGAAACAAAAGAAGGTTCCATGGATTCGAACACAGAATTGAGTATCTCCGAGCAAGGAACCTAACATGAAAAGGGTTTGGAAGAAAAAGGAGCACTTATCTTCTCCACAAAACGCGAAACCAATCAAGCAGTGGTGGTGAGTTAAGTATCAACAGACTCCACCACACCATGCAACACCAAGCCGACCGAATTACCAATGGAGAGAAAAAGCTCGACAACAGTCTAAAGTGTTACCAACAACTCAAGCAATCAACGTGCTAAAACACCCTGATGGTACAATCAAACAGAGAGCACAAAAGCTACAAGATTTTCTCTTTGGAAGACATCAACAGCAAACCTCGACATCGGAAACCCTTGAGTCAATTACTCAAGACCCAATTCTTGCACAGCATATGGGTTTGAATTGCATTGATATTCATATCATGGTAGAGCCAATCACGGCTATGCATAGACACAACTGTTCAACCCATGCACGGAGTCGTCCCGGAGTACGCCATCTAGGAGGGGTGGAAGGGCACTAAGTACTAAGTAATCAAGGGCAATGTTTGAAGAGGGAGGAAAAAGTTCCATGTTAACGTTTGATTTTTTGCAAAATTACCTAATAATGCCATTATAATTTATCATCAAGGCAAAATTCACTAATAATATCTTCCCGATGAGTGTAAATAGTGTAAATACTATCAGAAAATCATGAAAAATAGTCCTTTCTTGGGTATTTTTCATCATTTTTATCGATAGGGAGGCTTAAAAATGGAGAAATCCAACAAAAACAATAAAGCTGTGTTTTTCAAGGGATTTTCTTAATTATTGGATTTTTACTTTACTTTTTTAGAGTATTTTGCTATTTTCTTTGATTTTTTCAAATAAACAGGTCAAAATTAATAAATAGCAGGGAAACTCAGATGGAAAAATGGAAAAATGGTAGACATATAACTTTTTTTTCAATAAAATCAGAAGACAGAAGCGGGAAGCCTAAATTAGGCGGCCAAGCCTACTTTTGCAAAATTCTTGCAGAATGAGCTACATGAATCCGATCAGAGAAATTTTTGAGTCTAACATAGATTTCACGGCCTAGTAGGACTAACGGGGGAATCTGGGGAAAATTGGTTCGGGAAGTCCAGGTGCAGATATCCATGTTAGGCTAAAACCACCTCATTTCCAGTTGGAGCCTTTGCAGAGAGAGATTTCGACTTCTTTTGCGCGACATTTTCGAAGCCCACAGTTGACCATTTTCAGCGCCGTCTCACACGAGACATGAGGGGTAAGTTTTCTACTCGATAATGAACCATTTTGTATGGCTGGTAGCTAGTCTAAATCTTTAGAAAAAACCCTAGAAACTGAGTAGTGCACGAAGACCTACGACCTAAAACTGACCGTAGCGGCGTGCCAGCTTGACCAAATCGGATGGGATTTGAACCATAGAATGCCCTAACATAATAGAACCTTTCTATACCATTAGATGACCATTTGGCTGGGGTCAAGGGGGTCCCCAGTAGAAAAGTTAGGTTTTTGGCAAATGCCAGAATTCCTACTGACTCCTAGATGGATTGCTAATGAGGTCCATATACAATGTATATGATTGGTTTGGTGAGATCCATCAAGCAACGACCTCGAAAATCAGAAAACGGCTTGAAGGTTACAAAGCGTCAAATTCGACATACGAAGCCAAACTGACTCCAAATGAGCCAGAATTGAACAGGTAGCTTCACGACTATGTTACGGACAAGTCCAAAGCCTCAAAGTTGACCGACCAACCCAACAGACAAAGTAATCACAAAAAATGGTGATTTCAGAGTCGACAGAGCACAAAGTGATGCCGGCATGACCAAACTTGACAAAATTCAATTTAGGACCTGTATTAGGTGTATGAAACATGTCTAGGTCAAATTTGTAGTTTAGGACTTGTATTAGGTGTATGAAACATGTCTAGGTCAAAATTTGTAGGTTTTGCAAAGTTTTTGTCACTGAAGTTAATAATCACGATTATTTACTTTTGCATCAGTTTTACTTGGAAATTGTCAAATCACCTCACCTATCATGTGTACACACCTATAACCTCATATCTCATACCCAAGGTCTATAGCATGACTAGAAGCAATTTGTACCAAAAAATGTCAATTTTGGAAGAAAAGTAAATAATCGCGATGATTTACTTTTTGGTCAAAATTGGGGAATTTTGATATTTGGCCATTATACATCCAAAGTACATGTTGTGATAAGCCCACTAGCTAGCTTTGAATCAATTTGGATTTCAAAATCTCAAATTTCCTTTATATCTATTGTTTCAGAGACCTAAAGCCAAAATCTGGTACCATTTTCAACCTGTGCATCCAAATGAGCCCATATTTCACTCAGAGCATGTATTGGCATATACTTCGAGCTTTAAAAAATCCCCTCAATAGTCATAAGATTCCCTTCGCTATCGAAGGTTGCTGCCTTGCTATAGCTGGTCTTCCCCGTGCCTCGCCTCCTCTACCCAAGCGCCACCCTGCACCATGATCTCCAAACGTAGCCTACAACTCTGCCTCTTCCTGTTGAAGACAGCCAAGGAGGTCATAACCTCCTACCCTCAGCCCTCTTTCGTCTGTATTTTGTTGCCATGGCCCAATTGTGCATAGAACCCAATCGCACAGAGAGAGAGAGAGAGAGAGAGAGAGAGAGAGAGAGAGAGAGAGAGAGAGAGAGAGAGAGAGAGAGAGAGAGAGAGAGAGAGAGAGAGAGAGAGAGAGAGAGAGAGAGACTCAGTCTGAGACTGACTCAAGATTCTACTTCTGCTTGCCTCTCATCGCAAACCTAATTGAACTCAAGGAGAGCTTGGAGGGTCAGTACCATGAAGAAGGGAATTACAACAGCCGGTGCTTGCAAGCCACGATCTATGCATTCCCAACGTCATTTCATCTATGCTTATAACCTTGCCCGTATCGAACGCATGCAACACCCGTATCGAACGCATGCAGAAAGAGAGGCTACGGCCACACATGCATGAGTTAGACTGCAGTTTTGTACCATGTGAGAGTGTGTGCGCACTGAAAAGAGAGAGAGAGAGAGAGAATATTTTCAGATTCTCATAAAGTTTTTATTTTTGAAATGGATACTCCCTACTTCGAGCCTATAAAGCCAAGTTTGCAAAAAGTTGGAAATTTTCCTCAGCTGCTGCTGTAAATAATTGCGATTATTTACTTTGGTTGCAAATTTTTGTTTTGACCATACAGTTTTGTTCCTTGCATGATTTTATGCATCTTTGCTGGTTCAAAAATTGATTTGAAGCAATTTGGACCAGATTATCAGCATTTCAGTCTAAAAGGACATTCCAAAGAAAAATCCGACAAATCTGCTAACTTTGCACTCTATTCACTGAACAGGAGCAATGCAAGCAGCGAAGAAGGCCAAGAAGAAACTAAACCAAAAAGAGAGACTACAAGAACTACCTGCATATCAACTGGACCTCGAGTTAGTCAAAGCAGCAAAAGCATCCTATCTTTGTCAAGAACAGCTAGAAGAGAACCACACTACGGTATTTACTTGCAGGTTTAAAAGCGAAGAAGGGCATCAGGTGGAGTTGCAACTCCTGCCTAAAGAGGTCTATGAGAGAAAACCTAGTCGTGGCCTCGATCAAGGGAACTGATGAAAGTGTACAGGGCACTTGAAAAGAAAAATAAGGACTTAGAACTGGAATTAAAGCTTGAACAGTCACAGCACAGAGACCTGGCATTGATGCGGGTTCAAAGAGAGGAGGAGCTCCTAAAGGAGATAGAAGAACTCAAGCGAATAAATCAGCTCCTCAAAGATGGAAAGCCAGACACACAGGAAGAGGCAGGCACTTCAGAGCCGCCACAAATAGACATACCCTCGGTCTCATTTGCTGAGTTTGAGACGTAGTCCACAATAGAGCCGAGTGGTGATGAAGATTTTTAGGTTCACATCACAGATGTAGATACAATGCCTATGGTCCACCTATCAAAAGCTGAAGAAGACGCATTGAAGGAGAAGATCACCTTAGAGGTGGATGAGCAGTGGAAGGTTGCTATGGATTGGGAGTTGAGAATTTTACACTCTGTCAACGTCACTCAACTCACTCCCAATCAAATCAACGCTCAATGGCACCAACTATCCCTGCCATACATCTCATCAAAGTAGAACTTTTACATGTGAAAGAAAGGCTGTACAAGGATATGTAAGAGGATGGTGCAAATAAAGACCACCCAAAGTGGCGGTTAAGCTGGCTGAATAAAAATCCGGGATACCTGATTCTGTTCACAAGAGCACCTGCAGCCTTACAAAGAGATCCAACATTCTTTCTTGTACCTAGAGTAAGGACATGGCAAGCACATGAATCACTGCAGAAGAAGAGTCCAACTTGGCTCAACTTTCCCAGGCTGCCAGCTCCAGATAGAGGCCAAGTGATAGAGGAATACATGGTGAAAACCCTAATGGGCACCATGTCATTCTTCAAGATTCTTCCAGATCTCTCTTGTGCAATGCTATATGAGATCTGCAGGATGCTACTCACATGCATACAAGTTTTCAATGAGCCTGAGTAGACAGGAGCCCCATGGCTCTCATTCTTGGAAGGAAACAAAGGCTTATGTTACGATTTGAGTGGGAAACCTTCAGAAGAAATCCTTTACGGATTCTATGCCAGATGCATGTTCCTGCCCTCGCATAATATGCTAGCCTTTGAAGAAGCATTCTACACTGGATTCTTCACCTGGTGAACGAAGATATTTGTGCCGGTGATAAGAAACCTCACGTCCAGGTTTGTAAGCTACTCAATGGTGAAAATGAAGAATCAAGTCACCATGCAATTTTTGCAAGTGCCTGACAAAGAACGAAGAATCAGATACCAAAAGGCACTGGAAGCACTTAAAGACCGCCTCGCCCGCCATCAATCCGAAGACTACTTCAGCCCATAAAGCTGTGTCAAGGGACGACATAGGCGAGGGTGGGGGGGGGGGAATGTTCGCAGCAAGCTAACGTGGACACCATTTTTCGGAGTTCTCCTTGCAAAACAATTATTATTTTGATAAATCGAGAATATTGTAACTCCTATTTTCTTGGTAAACTTTGTAATTAATGAGCCGGGGCTACAAGCTTCCAGATTGTATCAGCCAATCAATTCCCAACTTTGGTAGAACTCCAGATTATTAGTTTTGACCACCCAAAAACCTTGGCTAAGGTATAAAAGCCAATTTTTATAAGTCTTTTATAAACTTTTTGGATAAGAAATACATAGCGTGAGCTAACGGCGCTCACTTCTCTCCTTCGCGCGCTTCCTACTCCCTCTCCGGTTGTCACATTGCAAATGCGTTTGTTGCACTGCAACTGCAGGTAAGAGCTCTACGCATTGATATAAGCCATTCACAGTATGTCATAGCTTTTGGCATCGCCGACCCGTGGCCTAATTTCATCATAACTAGGAATTTACACTTTTAAATAAAAAACTAAACATAGGCGGGGTATTGGGGCATCATTGCTAATCATTTAGATGCAGTCTGGGTCAAAAACGACTAGGTAAAAAATCCACTGCTGTTAATAATCGCGATTTTGGAACTTTGACCTAAAGTGGGGTTTGAGGCCATAGACATGTGTGCTTAGGTCTTATAAACTTGTCCTAGAAGTTTCGTTACATTTGGATGTCATTTGATGCTGTAACGGATGTGATTTGCTTGCCGATGAGTGATTGACTTTTGGTGATTTCAGTCATTTGAGTGTAGCTTGAGTTAGATGCGAGTTGTTAGTTGTTTTCCGAGAGATTGACAACCTCTTGTAGCCTCTATGCACTAGTCGAGTAAGCTTCATCCCATGGTTTGACAAATTAATCGTGGTTCTCGCTAATACTGCAATAAGATAGGATGGTGAGGTTAGACATGCGTCCCACATGATGATTTGGTGGAGTGTGTCACATGGTGTGGAGTGGAAATGGAGTAGTCCTAAGAGGACACAAAATACTATCTTGGGGCTACAAAGTGTGTTGACTTAGTTGTTGGTACCATCAAGGGTGATCTTGTTATTGATGTTGGAAGGAATGTCACTCATGGAAGTGACTCCATTGAGAGTGACCACAGGGAGATTTCTTTGTGGTTCTTCAAGAGAATAACTGAGTGGTGCAGCTGGATTTATGGGTAACTTTCTTAGCATTGCAAAATCCAATTAGATTGACCCATTTTGTTCCTTTGTCAGCCTATCAAAAAGTGCTTGCACTGCTTATTACAATGAGCCCAATGTATGGGAGTTTTTGACATTTTTTAAATACACATTTTTGGTTTTTTCTCATTGAAATATTGAAAATGTTATACTTAAGAGAGAAAGAGAGAAGAAGAAGAAGAGAGTTTTAACATCGTAGGAAACTATCCCAAGAGACCTTAAAGATCTAGCGGGGAGAGTTGAAGTCAAGACCTAGAGAGAGAGAGAGAGAGAGAGAGAGAGAGAGAGAGAGAGAGAGAGAGAGAGAGAGAGGGCTGAAAGCATGGGTTGGTGGTGCAAAAAGTAGTGTCCTTGACACCTCTTGTGAGGCACTCTTGGATGGTGTTTTGTTGGAAGTTTTTAAAAGCCAAAAGATAAATATTTAATATTTCTAAAGGAGTTGTGCCAACCACTTTAACGGTTCTTGATTTAATCGAATGCAAGACTCTCTACCTACCCCTTTAGCAGTCTACGAGATTTCTCTCTCTCTCTCTCTCTCTCTCTCTCTCTCTCTCTCTCTCTCTCTCTCTCTCTCTCTCTCTCTCTCTCTCCCCCCCCCCCCCCCCCCCCCCCCTTGCAAGAAGAAGGAAAATTGCAGAAGAAACTTGTAGAGGGACCTTGTGGAGAATTTTCATAAGGTGTGGAGACTATGGTCGAGGATGTTGCAGCAGGAGATTGGCCAACAAGTTGTGTCCGAGCAGCAGCCTCCACTCGATTGTCACTTTTTCTGGAATGTCGATTTCAACAGTTTGGGAGAGCACGTTTCGCACCAACAACAACCTCCACACAATTGCCATGTTGGATGGCCGGCCATTGCTTGTGGTGTCGGATGTTTTGAAGAGAGGATTGTGCAGAACGAGCCACCTCCAAGTACACTGCAAGGCTCTCAGTAATTTTAGCAGCATGCATAATACAATCCACTTCATGATGACATGACTCACAATTACCACAGGGATGACTCAGTCACAATTTTCCATGAAGGTAACCATCGGATGCGAGAATATTGGTCTATGATGAAAAGAGAGAGCCGTAGGAGACAACGAGAAAGTGATGCATCAGGTTCAAAGTCAACAGAAGATGTGAATCAGGTTTGCATGAAAGTCTCAAAATGCTGGCAAAAAGAAACAAAAGGCATGACTTGCGATGCTAAGAAAACCGCCTTTCAATGTCTTCTAGGACTTCCATCTTTTAGACGTTTGCATCATGCATCTGAGAAGTCAATACTATCCAATATTCGAGGCACAATTACTAAAGTGAAAGCATCCATGTCTGAAGAGGAGCTGAAGATTAAAAGAGCTGTCTGCATGATGTTGGTGAATAGTGAAGGAGATCCATCAAGGTCTATTAGCAACTCCAAGATGGCCAGATTTACTGGATTGCATCGGTGAAACTTTTTAGTAGCCAATTCGCAGTTAAAACAGACTGAGGTTGGTGCATTTCCTTTGCAATTATGTAGTCGTCAACTACCTCAAAGTTCCACCATCACACAAGCGACAAAAGACCTTGTTTTTTCCTTTTGGCAGATAGAGACAAGAGTGTCGCCAAACAAAAAAGATGAGTGTCGAAAACGATTGGGCAAAAAAGCTTACAAAAAGCATCCAATACATTTTCTTGATGATTCACAGGTATGCTCCTGAAGTTTCATAGGTATGAACTTTGGATCTAGAGAAAAGTCGTAGAGTTCCTTTCAAAGGTAGTCATGGAAGTACCATGATAGTACAAAAGGCTCTTTAGGTACTCTGGATCTTTGAAAGAGTCTAGAATACCTCGCAAAGGTAGTCTTGAAAGTACCATGCGAGTCTAAATGGGTTCTCTAGGTACTTTGGAGGTAGAGAAAGTTCATAGAGTTCCTTTCAAAGGTAGTCATGGAAGTACCATGAAAATAAAGAGGCTCTTTAGGTACTCTAGACCTTTGAAAGAGTCTAGAATACCTCGTAAAGGTAGTCTTGAAAGTACCATAGAGTTCTTTTCAAAGGTAGTTATTTACCATGAGAGTGAAGAGGTTCTCTAGGAACTTTGGAGGCAGAGAAAAGTCACATAGTTCCTTTCAAAGGTAGTCATGGTAGTACCATGATAGTATAAAGGCTCTTTAGGTACTCTGGATCTTTGAAAGAGTCTAGAATACCTCGCAAAGGTAGTCTTGAAAGTACCATGCGAGTTTAAATGGGTTCTCTAGGTACTTTGGAGGTAGAAAAAGTTCATAGAGTTCCTTATAAAGGTAGTCATGGAAGTACCATGATAGTAAAGAGGCTCTTTAGGTACTCTAGATCTTTGTAAGAGTCTAGAATACCTCACAACGGTAGTCTTGAAAGTACCATAGAGTTCTTTTCAAAGGTAGTCACGGAAGTACCATGGTAGTAAAGAGGTGCTCTAGGTACTTTGGAGGTAGAAAACATCATTGAATACCTCACAGAGATTTAACTTTGATGGGTTTTACTTTGAAAAAATTTTGAGCCTCTAATGGGTTTGTTTTTTCTTGCACAGTGAGCTTTAGAGGAGGTTCCAAATGCAATATCCACACATCAAGATCTCACTCAAATGTTTTGAGGGATTGAAACCTTAATTTGTTTGTAAGTTGAAGGACCGTTACACGTGCTGCTATATTGCTCATATTCAGATGATATATCTCAAGGAAGCATTCAACCACATGAGACACAGTAAGACAGGCATGCACGGCAATGGGTGTGGATGCATGTGTGCTATATGCTTGCCAAAAGAGGCTCCAAGTAAGTGTGAAGTTGCCACGTACACATACACTAGTGTAAGCACATTGACTGAAAGTGTGTTATGTGAAAAACCAATGGACTCCGCATTTCATAAGTTGCCTTGCTTGAAGGGAGAATGTCCTCAATGTGGGTCAAAGAGATTAATGCTTTGTCCAAATGAAACGCTTGAAAGTGCAGCCCAAATTTCTGTTAAGGTGTTTGAAGACATTGCCTCAACCCATTCTCAAGGCAAGAAGCACAAGGATCTTTTGGTGAAGGAAATGGGATGCAAGGATTTCACAACTTTTCTTCAAAAGCATCTGACCACTTACATCCGACGCAATTTTATTGCCCGGTGGCAATCTCAACAGTTCAAAGATTGCATTCATAGGTTTCCTAGAGATGTAGTGGTCTCTGTTATTGACTTTGCGGAAAATTACTCATTTAAGAAGCAAAATGAAATCCAATCAATGCATTGGTACTCTTCACAAGTCACCATCTTGGTGCACTTTACATACATTTGAGACGAGAAAGACCAGGTGTTAAAATATACACATTTTTACATTTTTGATGACAAAGATCATGACACGCTCTTTGTGCAACATTGCTTGCAACTGCATAGTGTTTGGCTTCAAAATCAGGGATTCAACTTCTTAAAGCGGCACTGGGTGTGGTCAGATGGATGTGATGCTCAATTCAAGTCATCTAGACTGTCCTTCTTCGTGTCAAGGTGCGCCAGGTTTTATTCCACCTCTGATGAAAAGTTTCCAAAAATTTGTTTCTGCCCAGCGTTGAAGGTGGGTCATTGTTTTAGGTACTATGGTTTGACTGGCATTGAATGCTGTGGAGTTTCTTTGCCTCGGGCCACAGCAAAGGGGAGCATGATGGGGCAGGGGTAGTTGTTAAGAGGGCTTTAACACATGAGTAGTTAAAGGCTGATGCATGGCACATGAAGGGTGCCAAGGATGTTGTTGGCTTCTTGAAGCATAAATTTAATGATGAAAGTGGTCACACAAGGGTGAATCGGATTTTTTGGGAGGTCCAAGCAACCGAGGTGCCAAGGGAGAAGAAGTGGCATTGTAAGCGAGTTGAAGGCTCACGATCAATACACTGTGTCAATGGATACTCCAAGAGTGACAAGTGTGCACTCCTTTGCAGACTTCTCTCTTGTTTTTGTGAATTTTGCATGTCCCAACGTTGGAGGTGATGCTTGAACAACACACATGTTGAGAACTAGGAGTATCTAACCCTTGAGGCATTGGATGGTGACAATGCAGAAAGTGAATATTTTAGCGATGACGAAGGATCAGATCTGCCAATGTATGGTGGGCACCATGATGCAATTAGTGATGCTCTATGCATCGTTGATGCCTTTGCCACCAATGCCAATGAAGATGGAGCTAACTTCTACCTTTTGAGGTGATCACATGAGAAATACAAAATAGCAAGAGCCTTGAGTGATTCTAGGGGTACTATTACGAGCTAGTGGAAGGTGCCGATCATATCTATTACATGCCTGTTAGTCAATCAAATGTGCTTCTTGCACCACACTTGGTTAGATCAATTAAGATACCCTTGGAACCCTTAGAAGAAGAGCCACATAAGTTGAAACTCGCTGCAGAAGTATACGAAAATGTGTACAACAGTATGCCAATAGTGATATAGGTTGTTGCCCAAGTAACTTGTAGAGGTACCAGTAATTAGATTCAAAGTACCATGCAGCTTTTCCACAGGTGGTTTTTGTAGGAGCCTATCATAGATTTCAAAACCTCTTGCAGGCCAGTCCAAACAAGCACTTGTAAACGCTTTTGTCTACTTGAGTAGCGAAAATAGCATTTCAATTCTGGAACACAAAGTACCAATCTACCAGCCTAAAGTACCTTACAGGTAGTTCACAAGCACTTCTGTTAAAATATGTAGGAAACAAGCACTTCTAAAAGTTTATCTACCGGCCCAAAGTACCTTTAAGGTAGTCCTCGAGTGGTTTCTGTATGTTAAGATATGTAAGTAACAAGCACTTGTAAAACTTTTTGTATGCCATCCCAAAGTACCTTATAGGTTCTTTACAAGTCTGACAACCAAAAGTACCTTAAAGGTAGTTCACAGGTGAAAACTGTTTTAAACTATGTAGGAAACAAGGACTTGTAAAAGTTGTTGTATGCTAGCCCAAAGTACCTTATAGGTAGTCCTCGGGTGGTTTCTGTACATAACAATCTGTTAAGTTTTGGTATGCCAACCCAAAGTACCTTACATTGTAACTGTCTTAAATTAGGAAACAATAACAGAATCAAAAAATAACACTTCAATGCTTAGACACTTAAACAATCTTAAACTTCTTGAATCAGGAAAATAACACTTCAATGGTGGGACACAAAGACAACGCATCCAACCAGTTGGAATATATTACATCTTCATCAATTTGACATCAACTCATTAAATGAGTTACAACGGCTATCAAAATGAAGCCAAAAAATTGGTTTCCACATGGAAAGTAGCATATAAATATACAAGGTTCTAGCACGGGTTTAGTTTAGGTACAAAGGTACATAAAGGATCTGTCATCCTAAAAAAAGCAAGGGACGTCATCGTTGCTTGCACTCTATGGGCATGAGTTGTGGACCACATAAGTACGCATCACACAATGTCTTTTCAAACCCTTTTGCAATTGCTATGAATACATACTTGTCGTCATCAGTAGGTTTTGGTTTGTTGAATGTGTTCGCCAAGGCACGATGATATGTAGCATGCTGCCACCCTTCTAGCCATGCCTTTAGATTTTTTGACAAGTATTGGTTGGAGCGGTGCTCAATACCAGGCACTATGATGTAAGTACCACAGGGATTATAATGACATTTATAGGAACTGTTTTCAATTAAAAGAACATTGCAGGTATCATACCGTTGCAACTTCGCCAAAACATTCTGCAATACCTTGAAAAATGCTGGTCTTCCACCTCCAAAATAGTAACAACCCACATCACATAACTGCTGTCCAGCCCATCCACTAATATAACTGTGAACCTGGGGAAAAAATCTTCAAATTCTTGAGCCCACTTTGCTGAGCATTTCACTGCTCCATATGTAGACATTTGTCCATGTCATAGCCCATGCAATAAAATCCTGTGCATCTTTCGGAACAAACAGGTACCTGCCATACACCTCCTCATGCTTGACAAATGATGTAGCTTCAATATTGGGGATAGAAAAAGGGTTATACTTATTAGGTGTATACGTAAGACAAAGTACACCATTAAGATATAATATGAGGGCTGATCGGGTTGGATCATCATATGGCAAGGAGGAGATAGTTGGGGGAATGTACTTTGGGGGATCTCTGATGATGATGATTTCCTCTATGGGAAGCTTGAGGACCCCCTTTTCCTTTGGACGCTCTATAAAAGACAGCATTCAACATTGAAAAATAAACACGAGGCAATAATTGACATAAAAGCGACAAAACATAGAGGCTGACAAAAACATAGACACTGTTCTTATGAAACATAAAAGCGACAAAAACATAGAGGTCGACAAAAAAGTTTCTTTTGCATTCAAAATCAAGAATCACAGATTCTTGTATTACAATTGAAGAGTCACAATTTCTTGCAAACTCGAGGCTTCGGGGGTGGGAAACATTAGAAGGATTACGGAGGGGAGTACTCTTTCTGGGAGTCTTCTTCACGGCAGGAGGTGATCTAGGTGCTTCCCTCTCTCCCATATCTCCATCTGCATGATAATCTTGCTGCTTTGAACGCGTGGACTCCGAAGGTCTATTCTTTTTGGAAGGTCCACCTATGTCATAAAACAACACATCAGCTCCATGCAAACATTGCATAGAAGTTGACAAGTCCAATACCATTACCACTTACCATCACCGTTTTTCTTGCGCTTCTTTGATACCTTCACCATGTCACTCAGAAAGATGGGAGAACCTGGATTCTCATCACCAGCTACCATGCGCTGCACTGCATCCACTCCCTCTTGCACTATTGCCTCCGCATCGCCAACCGTTGCATCTTCCTTTGGACTGCTTTCGCTTGGTTGTGGCTCAACTGCTACTGTGCTTCTTGCAGGGGGGTCTAACTTCATAGCTGGAGTGCCCTCACTGGAGTACACACTATGGGCTTCAAGAGTATCTTGTAGCACAACCTTTGGCACGTCATCCTGTATCGGTGCCACACAAGGAATATGGCCAGAACCTGCAAGCACATCAATGAAGTTCAGGCTTGTGCAATCAGAAAATACTTGAAGGCAAACTGAATAGTTCTTGGATTTATATGAGATTGGGAGCAACGACAACCAACTTGTATGCAGGAGCATTGATTTAAGTGAATCTGGAATACTACTCTTGCAAGAGGCGTCCGCACATACCGTCTCTGATCTAAGCCAGGCAACAAAACATAGAGCATGGTATGCATGACCCTGCCAGTTGGGATGTATGATGGAATTCTTGGGATGGATTGGTCATGTAGGAATCACACTAGTATCCATTGTGGCCTAGGTAGTATGAGCTTTAGAGATAGTCATTCTAAGCAAGTCAAAGTACAGGGAAAGAATGGGATTCCAAAGATTCAATTAGTTAAAGCCAACCGTCTACTCAAAGGTATGAGGACTGGAAAACAAATATTTGTGGTCAAGCTGAATAAGATCGATCCAAAATCAAGCGTTACAAAACCCTTTTGGCTTCATGAATATTCAGATGTCTTTCCTGAGGATCTCACGTCTCTTCCTCCGAATCGAGAGATTGATCATGAGATAGAGATTCTTCCAGGAAGTGAGCAAGTGTCAAAGAGACCTTATAAAATGGCACTACCAGAGGCCATTGAATTGAAAGAACAACTTTGTCAACTTACAGAACGTGGATTTATCCAGTACTCTTTTAGAAGAATAAAGATGGGACTTTACGACTCTGCATTGATTACAAAGGACTAAACCAGGTAACAATTAAGAACAACTATCCTATCCCATGAATCGATGAATTGTTGGACAGGCTACATGGTTCCAAGATCTTCTCAAAGATAGATATAATATTTGGTTATTATCAAATCAAAATAAAGGAACTGGATATTCCAAAGACAGCTTTTAACACCCAATATGGGTATTTTGAGTTTATAGTAATGTCATTTGGATTGACTAATGCTCTAGCTACATTCAATAGATTGATGCAGGATATGTTCAGGCCATACCTAGATGACTTTGTTCTTATTTTCTTTGATGATATTCTAATCTACTCAAAGGATGAAGAAGAACACGAAGACCACCTGAGAAAAGTGTTGGATATTCTTCGAGAACACAAGCTATATACAAAGATGAGAAAGTGTTCATTTTTCACTCCAAGGATTGAGTATTTGGGATTTATTGTTCCACATGCAGGAATCTTAGTGGACCCTGCTAAAGTTCAAGACATTGTTGAATGGCCTCAACCATCAAATTCAAGTGAGCTTAGAGGATTCTTGGGAATCACAACATGGTATAGAATCTTTATAAATGATTATGCAGTGATTGCTTCACCCTTGACCGATCTTCTGAAGAAAACAGTGAAGATAAGCTGGGAACCACTACACCAAGAAAGATTTGACCAACTTAAGCAATATGTGACTACAGCACCGTGCCTAAAGCTACCAGATTTCAACCATGCATTTGAAGTCATCACTGATGCTAGTGGAATAGTAGTTGGAGGATTATTAGTTCAAGAAGGCAGACCAATAACTTTCACCTCACATAAGCTTAAGGTTCATGAAAAGAACTACCCCACCCATGACCTTGAATTATTGGCAGTCATTCACGCTCTGAAACTATGGAGACACTACTTATTGGGAAGGAAGTTTTGACTTATAACCGACCATAAGAGCTTAAAGTGGATTTTTACCCAAGCAACCTTGAATATGCGACAAAGGCAATGGGTAGAACTTTTGCAAGAGTTTGACTTTGACATTATCTATCGTCCCAAAAAAGAAAACATGGTTGCAAATTCACATAGTCGAAAATCCTTTTTTGAGCCTCATATCTATACCCAAAAACCCAATCATTGACAAGATTAAAGAAATTGCACCATCTGATCCGGAGTATCAAAGGCAGCTTAACCTTTTTTGATCTGGGAATTCAATGAATATACCTTCAATGTTACACTTCTCACATGATGGACCTTGTCTCTATTATAGAGATAGGTGATATGTACGAAAGGATCCTAACTTAAAGAAGGCTATCTTATTAGAGGCCCATGATATCCCTATGTCAGGACACTCAGGATATGCGAAGACTCTCAATATCGTATGAAAAAGTTTCTCTTGGACTTTGAAAAAGGTAGATGTTCTACGCTATGTTCGTCAATGCTTGACATGCCAAAACTTGATTAAAGCTGAGAGTTAAACTTCTTGGTAAACTTCAACCAATGGACATTCCCCAAATGAAGTGGGAGTGTATAAGTATGGACTTCGTCATTGGATTACCTACGGTACAAGGAGGATATAATTCATTCATGGTAGTTGTGGACCTACTCACGAAGGTTGCACACCTCATACCAGTCAAGACAACCTTTATCGCCTCTGACATTGCACAACTATTTGTTAAAGAGATTTTTAGATTGCATGGATTGCCCAAATGGGTTGTAAGCGATCGAGATGTACAGTTTACTTTAAACTTTTGGACCTCACTCTTCAAGGCAATTGGAACAGAATTGAACTTTAGTATCGTATACCATCCTCAATCAGATGGTCAAACAGAACGAGTCAACCAAGTCATCAAAGTTATTCTCAGAGCTTAAACAATGGATTCAATTTCTACCTCTAGAGGAATATGCTTATAATGCTTCTCATCATCAAACCATTGGTATGACCCCATTTTGTGCCTTGTATGGTCAAGAACGCGTCTTTCCACTCAACTTTTCTTACCCTACCATCAGATTTGAAGCGTCTAAGAAGATGCTGAAAGGAATGGAAACTCAAAAAAGCCATCTGAAAGGATACTTAGGCAGCTCAGGATTGTCAAAAGCAGTATGCTGATAATAAGAGACCCGAAAGAAGATTCAAATAAGGTGACAAGGTTTTTCTTCAAGTTCATCCAAAGAGAAGTACCTTATCACTTGGAAAGTACAAGAAGCTTAGACCACGTTATTGTGGCCCTTACAAAGTGATCAAGTGTATAGGAACCCAAGCTTACCAGTTGAAGTTGCTAGCTCACATCAAACTCCATGATGTATTTCATGTAAGCTTATTTAAACCCTATATTCCCAGTGATGATCAACTTCTCAACGACGAACAAATTGTCATGCCTATTCAAAACATCTTGGAGCTCCAACCTTCTAGAATTTTGGAGTCTCAAGAGAAGATTCTTTGAAATAGAGTTCCCAAAGAACACTTTGTTCAGTGGCAAGACTATCCTTAAGAAGACACAACATGGGAAGATGAAACCACCTTAAAGAAGGACTATCCTCACTTTTTCTTGAGCTTCTAATGGAATGATCGGATTGAAAATGAGACTCTAGAACTACTAATTATGACCCTTCTTCACTTCAAAAAAATAGGTTGATAGGAAACTTAAGCCTCAAGACTGTATCTAAAGATAAGAGGTTGACTTTTTAGGAAAGAGAGAGAAATTTTAGGAAAGGAGGAGTAATTTTAGAAGAGAAGGAGTAGGAGGAGTACTTTTGCGAAAGAAAGAGTCTTTTCAGAAAAGAGAGGAGGAGTTTAGTTTATAACTCTTTTCTTGAAAGCCAAGCTTCTTCTTAGAGACTCAAATTCGCGCATCGGAATCCATGTCCGCAATATATATATATATATATATATATATATATATATATATATATATATATATATATATATATATATATATATATATATATATATATATATATATATATATATATATATATATATATATATATATATATATATATATATATATATATATATATATATATATATATATATATATATATATATATATATATATATATATATATATATATATATATATCAACCGCGAACGTGCGTGAACTTATCTCTCTTTGCTTCCCTCTATTTTTAGCTTGTGATTTTGGCCTTGAGAGCTTATATAAAGACCCCTCTCCCTTCACTTTGAAGACACACACTCTTAGAAGTGGAAGCTCTATTGCCTTGACATCGGAGTTACCTTGTCTCCCTCAACCTCTTTCCCTCAAGCTCTTACCTTCAAGCCATCTCCATCTCTAACTCTTTCTCTACCATCATCGTGTTGCCCCTCAAATTCTTGAGTTCTCTTTCTCACTTTTTTCCTTCTATTTTGCAATACGATGGCCCCGAAGCGAATGACTCAAAGCTCGATGGATGCTCATGCCGCTCCACCTCCAAGAAAGGTGCAAAAGAAGGCATAAACCACTCCAATGTTTCTCAAGCGGAGGTATCGACTGCGGAGGAAGTCGAAGCCATCCAACCTCAACCATGAGAGGCAGTCGAACATATTGCTAATCCGGTAGGATGAATTTATAATTATACATCATTATACATGATGACCGATAAGTCAAGCATAGGAATTCCCTTAAACTGTCCAAGAAACGTGATTAAGCATATGATTTCATAGAGTAGAGAAAGAATTGTTTGATTTATGGTTACTGTTTGATAATTTGTCTCTGTTGATATTAGAAGTTAGTTAATCATGTTTGAGAAATCACTTAAAGAAAGCAATTATTGAAATAATATCTTGTTTCCAAATGAACTCATGGTTACCGAGGTGATTCCGCGGCGGTTAGCGGAGAATAAGTTGAGGTTATCAGCTCTCTTTTTGTCTCTTGCGATTAGCAGGATGCCTTGCTGTTAGCGAGATGTTCCCTTGGGGTTAGCGACTGGAAAAGTATGCGCATTTTGCAGTTAGTGAATAAGTAAATCCTTTGCAAAGGCTTTGTTGGTTAGACAGAGAAAGTCCGCGGGTAGCGACAAACTCTTAAGAATAATTGAAAGATTCATTTTCGTTGAATTATAGGACTGTCTTCATTAGACTATGTTTGAGAAAGAAATGTTTTGGTGATGTTTGAAGGGCTAGATGAAAGAACCTGTGCCTAAAATTAAGAAAAGAATATTGTTTGTATATGTGAAACAGTGTGGTAGTAATTAGAAAACAAGCTAAAAAGTGTGAGTGTGGGGTGGAAAGTGGGGGCTGGCTCAGGTTGCCAATCAAAGATGGGTGGTCTCAATTAGTCAAGAAATTCTCCACTCCGTTTTATTAAGAGAAGAAAAATTAGAGACTCGTTGTGCTGAGAGTTGAGATATCCCAAATATATGTGCCCTTGAAAGCTATGGACTCGATTAGTTGGGTACTTTTCACAAGATTAGAAGTTAGTTTAGACTATGTCTCATATCATATTTATGGTTTATGGATGGCGGCCGTGCCTCTTAAACGTGGGGAAAAAAGCATTGTTTATGGATTCTAAATATGTCAATGGGATTTAATCTTTATGTTAGGAAGCAACTTTCATTAAAATCCTTGATTTATCTACCTGGCTTGTGGTGTATGACCCTTATAAGCACAAAAATGATGGATAGACTCCTCTCTTCTGTTGCTCGTATCTTTACTTTGTGGAAATGGAGTAGGGTGTCATCAACAGAAAAGGAGAATAAAGGAAGGCCATCTATCAAAGTCTCCCCAATCTTCTCGGGGTTGGGGACCTCACATTTATGGATAGGCTCCCACACTTTTAAGTATTCTCTAAATGTACCCTCTCTCTTTCTCTTTGACATCTAGGGAGGTCATTAGAATTATATGACAAGATCTGTTTCAGTTTGATATGCAGATGTCATGGATACAACCCTTATAAGAACTGTGCACAAAGATGATTACATGTAGAGAGAGAATTTTCTCTAGCTCATAGAGGATGGGTTCTCATCTAAGCATGCCTACATGGACACTCACTTGTCCTACAGATTACGATGTCCTATTGGATAGATTTGGCATCATCACATCGGTTGGAGATTGAAAGTGGTTGGTATCAAGACATTTCATGTGAGACCAAGTTGTGTCATCTTTGTTAGAGAGAGCCCATGACAAAACTTTACTATATATGCCATTGTACAACATACTATGAGATACATGGCTGCTTTCAATACTTCTTTAGAGAGGGTTTGGGCCTATATCTATAGTTATGAGATAGCAAGGTCAAAGATTCTTGGCGTCTATCTATTAGAGATTCAATGATATCGACCATGTGAGATGAGAGAGTTACATCATGGTGAATCTGATACATGGTCTAGATAAAAAGAAATAAAGAAACTAGCTAAACAAAAACACTACTAAAGCTATAAAAGGTGGGTATCAAGAGCCTCATAGGTACATTTACAAAAAGTGGTTGAGTATCTTAGGGAGCAGTTACAAAATGGTAAATATGTGTATCAAAACTCAGAGATGGATTACATCGATCACTGCTTGCATGATCGTGTCAATGTTCTCCATGGTGAGAGTCTACACATGGCATCTACTATGTCTCACCAATTTATGTATGTGTGTGTGTGTGTGTGTGTGTGTGTGTGTGTGTGTGTATATATATATATATATATATATATAGATAGATAGATAGAGAGAGAGAGAGAGAGAACAAAATGAGATGTTATATTGATATCTTTTGAAGGGCATATTGACCTATGATACCATAGAGTTACATCATGTTGAATTGGATACAAGGTTTATATAAAAAGAAAGATAAAACCTAACTAAACATAAACACTACTAGATCTATAAAAGGTGGGTATCAAGAGTGTGAGAGGTACATATAGAAAAAGTTGGTTTGTATGTAAAAGCACATTTACAAAGTGGTGGATATGGATATCAAATCTAGAGATGGCTCGCTTTGATCATAACTGCATGATCGTGTTGATGTCCTCCATGGTGGGAGTCTCCCATGTCTCGCCAGTGTGTGTTTGTGTGTGTGTGTATGTATTTGTGTGTGTACATACACACACACACACAAACATACATACATAGAGAGAGAGAGAGAGAGAGAGAGAGAGAGAGAGAGAGAGAGAGAGAGGGAGAGAGAGAGAGAATGAAATGTTATATTAATGTCTTATAAAGGCCATATTGGCCTATGAGACCAAAGAGTTACATCATGGGGAATATTTTTTTTTTGCAATACTCACTCAACTGAGTGATTTGAAATAAATTAAAAAGAAGACCATATATCTCCTCCATGCTCAAGATGAGCCATGGAGTGCAAAAAAATTACAAATATGTCAGGCTGACAAGGGAGCCACCCCACCATTCATCACATGAAAGAGCATCCTAGAACAAAACAGACTGGCTAGACAAGGAGCCACCAT
Source organism: Adiantum capillus-veneris (assembly GCF_014529385.1). Taxonomy (NCBI): domain Eukaryota; kingdom Viridiplantae; phylum Streptophyta; class Polypodiopsida; order Polypodiales; family Pteridaceae; genus Adiantum; species Adiantum capillus-veneris. The sequence continues at coordinate 66,412,460 of NC_140947.1, read as the reverse complement.
TCCCACCAAGACGAAGGAAGATGAGAGATATAGGAAAGGATATACCGCCGCATATGGGGGAGCCCAATTGCTCCATCACCATGAGGAGATATAAAGGACCACCACATACGCAAGTCCAATAGAGCCAATGAATCCAGCCAAAACCCGTACACTGGCACAAACGAGACCTTTGAGGAGGTCCATGCACCTTCACTAGGTCAAAATAAGAGCCTGAGGAATCCATGGACAGGGTAGATTTTCCCCCATCAGCCCCATCCTCCATAGGCTTGCCAAAGTTGTAGGCTGACAAGGGATGGCCCCGTCTGCCACCCGAGAGCACGCCACCACATGGGAAGTACATGGGTCCAAAAAAACAGGCTTCACCATGGAAGAGGAACGTTGAGAAGAGTCAGATCAACCCGGAAACCCCTTCTTGAGATGCCCAGGCCCCCCTGCACAACCCATGGGCCTCACCCACCCTACTCCACAGCTCTTCTCCAGCAAGACCGTCCTCCCCATGTCCTTTAAGTTTTTAGAGCAACATTATCTCTGCCCAGCGGCCTGCGAGGACACATCATGGTGAATCTTATACAAGATCTTGATAAAAAGAAAGAAATAAACTAACTAAATAGAAATTCACTTCTAGTGATGTAAAAGGTGGGTATCAAGGGAGTGAGAGGTATACATACAAAAAGTGGGTGTCTATCTCAGAGAGAAAATACCAAATGGTGGACATGGTATTAGAATCCCCAATTGGCTTGCATTGGTTTTGTTGCATGATTGTGTTGTTGTCCTCCATGGTGAGAGTCTATGTAGGGCGTCTCCCATGTCTCATCAATATAGATGTGATCCTTTGCTACAACCTCCTTTGTCAATGGAGCATCCCCTCATATGGGGCCTCTTGGATCTCCCTGAGCAGCACTTGGAGATGATGGTACCAAAACTTGTCGTTCAGTTGAGTGAGTAGTATCAAAACTTTTATATTGTCTTCAACTATCGAGAGCTTTGCATCTCCTCCAACCTTTTCCTTCTAGCATAGGCATGGTAAGGTTCGTTGATGTGTAAGGGTGTGTAGTACAAACCCTCAGTGGAACCTTGCTCCCAAAGCACTGAGCATAACTATCCCTCAAATTTTTTTTGTTGTGCATCCCATTCCTTTTTGGAAGCCTTCGATTGTTGGGCATGGAGCTTACATTGTCATCTTGCCTCCTTCTCTGCCAATGTTTGAAGCCGCTTCCTTTCCTTTTCTGCCTTATTTTCCTCTCTTACCTTGGAAATTTTGTCTTTCTTTGCATTTTTTTCTTGCATGCTTTCTATATAATACTGATATGAGGTAAGTATTAAGATATTTGTATAGTCCACAAATGCCTGTCTATTTGCTTGCTGACTGTGACATCCATCATTGGCAGTCAAAGTAGATCAATGATTTTGCTGATTTTTTATGAAGAAAACTATTGAGAGACCTGCAAGGGATTAGTATTTTTGTTTGCAAAGTGGCTCCTCCCAAGTATATCTGCATGATGTTCTTGATTGCGGAGATAATATAAAATTGTTTCTTCCTTCGTTAGAAGTTGGTGTAGCTAATTCTGTTGGTTTCCTCTCCTACACATGCACATACACTGAAAAGCTTACACACTCAGAAGTTGAGCAATCAAATGCAAGCTGAAAGAAAAAAAAATTGAACACACAATTGAAGGCTTGAATATTATGCAAATTACATGTTTAAGAGTTCTTATGAAAGACATCATGATAGATTATGTATACATACCAACAATGCAACAAAAAAATAATAATAAGATAATACAAATTGAGGATGCAAAAATTTGAAAAGTGAGCATAAACTCTGACAAAAATGGAGATTTAAACAATGCAATTGATGCCTAATTATGGACACACATACACTAATCAATGCCAATTCAAGTATGATGCTACTACTAGAATCTACCATAGAGAAAATTATCGGCATATTGTGCAAATTACATGTTTAAGAGTTCTAATGAAAGGCATCATGATATATTATGTATACACACCAACAATGCAACAAAAACAAATAATAAGATAATACAAATTTGAGGATGCAAAAAGCTGAAATGTGAGCATAAACTCTGATACAAATAGAGATTAAAACAATGCAAATGATACCTAGTTATGGGCATACATTGTTAGCAACAAGCTAACTCGGATATCATTTTTTGGAGCTTTCATTGTAAAAACATTTATTATTCTGATGAATTGAGAATATTGTAACTCCTACTTTTTAGATAAACATTGTAATTGATGAGCCGAAGCTACAAGCTTCCAGATTGTATCAACCTGTCTTATGTTAGAGCTCTCAAATTATTAGTTTTGACAACAAAAACCTTGGCTAAGGTATAAAAGCCAAATTTTGTAAGTTTTGGATAATAGAAACACAGTGTGAGCTAACGATGCTCACTTCTCTTCTTCTCGCGCTTCCTACTCCCTTTCCGATTGTCACATTGCAGTGCCATTTGTTGCGTTGCAGCCACCGCAGGTAAGAGCTCTACGCATTGACGTAAGCATTTTATGGTAATCCGTAGCTTTTGGGGTCGTCGATCTGCGGCCTAATTTCATCATAAGTAGGAATTTAAGCTTCAAAATCAAAAACTAAGTATAGGTGGGGTATTGGGACATCATTGCCAAGCATTCTGGGTCGAAAACGACTAGGTCAAAAACCCACTGCTGTTAATAATCATGATTTTTGCACTTGACCTAAAGTGAGATTTGAGACCATAATCATGTGTGCTTAGGTATTATAAACATGTCCTAGAAGTTTTGTAATGTTTGGATGTCGTTTGATACTATAACGGATGTGATTTGTTTGCCGATGAGCGATTAGCTTTTGGTGATTTCAGTCATTTGAGTGTAGTTTGAGTTAGATGCGAGTTGTTTGTTGTTTTCCAAGAGATTGAAAACCTCTTGTAGCCTTTATGCACTAGTCGAGTCAGCTTCATCCCATGGATTGACAATTATATTCGTGGTTCTCGCTATGTCTGTAATAAGATAGGAGTGAGGTTAGACAACCGTCCCACATTTGGCGCCGCTGCCGGGGATTAAAGAGACCTAAACTAGGAAAAAACACGAGCGTCTTGTAAAGTTATCCTTTAACTTTCTCTAGGATCACCTAGAGTCAAAACTTCTTTTTAAAGACGCATAGCTTAAGATTGTCGTCTTTTGTTGTGTAGAGGTAGCTTGGAAGTAGGTTGTACTTGCTAAGGACCTTTTAGGATTGTAGAATTAGATTAGGATTTTGTGAATGATTGATGGACGAGACAAGTCTTAAGATCAAGGCTCAGAAACCATAAAGAACAAGAAAACGAGTGTTTATGGACACTTTCCACAACCCCATTGCAGTAGAACCTAGGAGTAGGGTAAGTAGAATCCGAGGTGGAATATCAGAACATTTCTCTATTCAAAAGAATCAATTGTGAGTGTTTATGTGAAGTTAAAAAATTTTAGATCTACGGCTAGAAATAGCACCAAAAGGCTGTCAACCACGGAATCCGACTGGAGAGCATGCTTTAAAAGTTGTATGAACCAGTGGGTAAGCTTAAGGACGCATTGAGGTAAAAATTTCAAGAGTTTGTAAAAACTCAGATTATTTACTTTTCCTTGACATTTGAGGCCAAATTAAGTTTTGACTTAACTCAGAGGCTTAAAATAGACTCTGAGGCTATTTTAAAATATTGTCCAGTGAAAAAGTTCAAAAAAGTGCTTATTTTAGGCCTAAAGTAAATAATCACAATTATTTACTTTCAGCGTGACCAAGGTTGATACCAGAGACTCTATGCATGTGTACAAACATCTTTTGTAAAGGCCCTTAGAATTTGGATCACCAAATTCACCAAAAACTTGGTAAAAACGGAATTTTGTACCGACTTTGGAGAACTTGAGTGTAAATTGGGAAAATTTTGTTCAAACTTGGTGAAACTTGACTTATAGGCTTATATTGATGTGATAAAAAAGTGTACATGCTCATTTGACAAAAAAGATGCAAGAACTTGCCAGAAGTAAATAATCGCGATTATTTACTTCTGTTCCATTTCTCAACCTTTTTGACCAACCAACAAACCACTAGTTTTACCATGTTATATTAAGCCCACCAACCAAATTTGGTAGTGCTATTACCGACCGAAGTATGATGGGAATGTTCAATATGTGCCTATGAGGCCACAAGGACAACCCATGTACAGGAATCAGCCTAATATGGCCCCAGCTCAAAGACCATCGATGGGTATGGAAAGACCTCAACCTATGTTGGGTCAACAACCTCCATATCCTAGACATAATGTAGTGCCTATAAAGTACATGCATTCGCTGGAGGGAATCATAGATGAACAAGCACTAGTGCTTGTTACACTTTATACTGACTACAGTAATGGTAGAATGCGATTGGTATAATTCACATCCACCACCAATGGAGGAACCTGTGACTTATACTACACCAAAACTTGCACCAATTTACTATGTAGCTAATCAAGGTGTTAGACCTCCTATGGTAAGATCCATGATTAAGACAAGAATTGAAAATTGTCATGACTATGGTGCAGATGATCATTGGAAAAACGAATGTCCAGAGCCTGACAAGAACCTTAAGCTAGTTGAAGCTTATTGCATACAATGTTGCAAAAAAGGGAGGACACTTCCCTGAAGATTGTCCAAAAAATCCTTTAAACAAGGGTAAAACAGTAGTGAACATAGTCCAAGTGACAGCTAGTAGCTCATCTGATTCAGATCAAGGTAATCACCAGAGCCCAGGCTAAGAAAAGGAAACATAACTCCCCTGATGATTCAGAGAATACAAAAATTTCCTCTCAAAAGAACAAGAGAAGCAGAAACAAAAGGTATGAGATGAGAAAACAATAACAGCGGGCTGAAATCGAGGAGAAAGCAAAGAAATTATTCCATGAAAAAATGAAAGAAACTAGAATCAAAATCAAGGAAACCACTGTGAATCTGGAGAATCAATTTTGGTAGACAAAATTTTTGAGCCATTAATGCGGCCTTGGAAGCTTACCAAGCGAGACTTAAGGCATGCCAAAACATGGAAAACAAGTGGAAAAAACTATCCTTCTCCAGATATGGATGCAACTAAGCTTGAAGCTTATCAAAATTTGATAAGAATTACTCAAGAGATGCTGGAGAAACAAAAACCCAAGCTCGAAAGTATGGCAAAACTTGTGGAGCTTGTGGTAGGAACCAGTAAAGAAAATTATGAAGTGGTGATAGAACTCCACCTTAAAATAAAAGAACCAGAACTTATAGTGCTGGACAACAAAGATGCCTTAGACGGAATTCCATTCGTAGAAGAAGACTAGCCAGGACACTTATGGAAAAAAGCTAGAGAGATTAATGATGGGAGCCTAACTCTGAAGTCAGCCCCTATAGAGGAAGTTTGGTTAGACAATCTACCTCCCAATATGGACATGGATGTACAATCCTTGTATGGGGATTGCGGATCTGAAGCTTCAGGAATGTCTAAACCACTGACTATGAAAACACTATCCTCTTACTTGGGAGATAACGAAGATGAATCCATAGTGCCTAAAACCACTCAAATAAAAAGAGCGGAACAGACCCTAGAGGTAGACAACATCCACTCAATCATGTCTACACCCATTCAATGCACTCTTACTTTAGGAGAACTGTTAAAAATTAGACCATATTTATGGAATGACCTACAAAAAACTCTAGAGAAGGTGGGGATAACAGGGCTAATCGCAAAAAATTGGGAAAATTGAAACACGAATTGGATAACAAAGAGATTCGATCCGTTCCAATGAACAAAGTCACAGAATACTACGAAGGGGAAGAATGAAACACAACCCTTTCGTTGAGATATAATGATATAGAAACCATGGCAATACTGGATAGTGGGACATGCATAGCCATAGCCACGAAAGCAGTATGGGAATCATGGGGGCAACCAACCATTAGACCAACTCGAATGAAATTGCAATTGGTTGATGGACACATCGAAAGACCCTTAGGACTTCTTGAAAAAGTGATAGTTAATTCCTGTGGCATTGATTATCAACACACTTTTGCAATAATGGACTTTGGAAAGAAACTCAATTATGAAATCATCTTGGGAAAACCTTTCATACGACAAGTACAACTCATCCAAGATTGGGAAAACAATTATCTGTACTTGAAGCAAGTGGTATCAATAACAAGGGTGAATCTAAAATATCAAACTTATCAAGATGCCATGAAAACACTTATACAAGAATTGACTCAGTCTCTTCGGCTGAAATGAAGCTTCCATCTTGGTTGAACAAAGACACACCTATTTGGATGTGTGGAGCCTCAAAAAAAGAGAGCTTAAAACGAGAAGAATGTATCTTAGAAAGGGATTGCATAAACGAAGCCTATGTATCTGAACCCTTTCCAAAGAATTTGTTTGAGCCATTTGAGTGGACTCAAATTTTAGCAACAATGGATGTATGTGTAAAGACGTCTATGCCTACTCAATTTTGCAATGAAGACAGCTATGATATAATTCCCATACAAATGATCTCAACCCTTTACATTGAAGATGAAATTCAAGACTCTAAGGACTTGATGAAGGCTCACCAAGTCTTTTTAGACCTCTATTATGATGCAACAGATGAGTTAGAAGAACATTCATCTACCTCAGATGATTCGGGGTCAGAAAAGGAACATGATGAGAGCTAAACTACTCATAAAGGGAGGGGAGGAAAAGCTTTTTGACTTTCCAAACCAGAAACCTAAAAGACAAAAATGGTATAGAAGAAAAAGGGATAGGAGAAATTTGAAAGCTAGACCTATGCCATCGTATCTAGCAGAACACAGTTTTTGATGCAAATAGACACAATGATTGTCTCAAGGACAAAATCACGGGTAGATATCCTTTAAAAAAAAATTGCGAATCAAAAACATTGAGAAAAACAAGAAAGGAAACTCAAGAAAAACCTAAATACCAGGACAAGGATCCAACCATGACACGAGTTGAACGGAAAAAGAAGTATCAAGAGTTGAAGAAAGCTCTGAAGGAGATATATACAACTGAAATGAAAACCACTAAGGAGGAAGGTAACGATGTAATGAGTGTCCCTTCCCATTACAAGAAATATACTCTCCAAGACCAAAACATCATTGTTGCTAACTCGGATATCATTTTTCGGAGCTTTTCATTGTAAAAACATTTATTATTTTGATGAATCAAGAATATTGTAACTCCTACTTTCTAGATAAATATTGTAATTGAAGCCATGCTTTTAAAGAATATCTTTGAAATTTCTTGGAAGTTTATATGGATGATCTATGTGTACATTCATCAATCCGGGCTGATCATTTTAAACACCTCAAAAAGGTATTTGAAAAAATTAGACTTTATAGGATTTGCTTAAATCCTGAATCGTGCACATTTATGAGTAGACAACGAAAAATTCTTGGACATATAGTGTCTAAAAATGGCATAGCTACTAATATGGATAAAATTCATGCTATTGCTAATTTGCCTAGATCGACAACAATCAAAGGGGTTAAAGCCTTCATGGGACATTGTGGATATTACAAACGATTCATTTACATGTACGCTATAATTGCAAAACCCATGTACAACTTGATTACACACTTTGAATGGATTGATGAGTGTGAAGAATCCTTCATGAAGCTTAAGCAAGCTCTCACTTCAGCTCCAATATTTTGAGCACCAGATTGGAATAAGATATTCCACATACATGTAGATGCTTTCAATTTTGCCATTGGGTGTATACTAGCTCAACCAGGAGACGGAAAAATTGATTTTCCTATTTCTTATACTAGTAGACAGTTAAATATGGTAGAGAAAAACTATACAACCATCGAAAGGAAAGGATTAGGGATGATCTATGCCGTGAAAAAGTATAGACATTACCTATTAGCTAGCAAGTTTGTGTTCTTTGTGGACCACCAACCTTATTGTACTTGGTCAACAAGCCATGCAACACAGGAGGAATAGTGAGATGGTTCATCATTATTTTGGAATTTGATTTCACTGTAGTTGTAAAAAAGGGCACCACTCATCAAAGAGCAGATCATTTTTCAAGGATTGTTTCAAGAGAATCACCTAAGGGAGTAGACAATGATCTACCCGATGCATATCTGTTCTTCGTGGAAATGGTACCTTGATGGTCGAAAAATATGGTATCATTGATGACCATAGCTCAAGCGAGTTTGCAAATACCACTTCCTATTACAATCGGATTAATTGAGCAATTGGCTAGGTAGCAATTACTACCTGGAAGGTTGTACAAAAGAAATTGAGATGAAATGTGGCTATTGTGCATTAATCCTGAGGAGAAAACCCAATACCTAAGTCAAGCACATATTACCGTAGTAGGACTTCACTTTGCGGAAGACCAAACTATGCAACGGATCTTGAGACTTGGAGTATTTTGGACAACTATGAGGAGGGATGTTCATTCATTTGTGAAAAATTGTCCTTAATGTCAGAAACAAGCACCCATACCTCATGTGACATTGTTCCAAATATCACTCATTCCTAAGTGGAGTAACTATCTAGTTACTTACTTATCGAGCCGAACATTTTCTGAGGATATGAGTAAATGCCGTCAAAGAGCAATTGAAACAGAAGCAAGAGACTATGCTATTATTGAAAACCAATTGTATCGGAGAGGTAAGATCAACATCTGCGTCTTTGTGCGAATGAAGAAGAATATATTCCCATTATAGAACAAGCACATGCTGGATTAGCTGGAGGTCACTTTTCTAGTGAGACCACTGCGAGAGCAATCTTAATGGTAGGTATATGGTGGCCAATACTTTTGGAAAATGCCAAAGAATATGTTTGAAGGTGTGATGCATGTCAACGAGCAAAAATGCCAACCCGTGTAGATAGCATGCCCTTAAGACCAATGATAGGAGCTAGAGATTTTGCAAAATGGGATATAGACTTTGTTGGGCCAATAGAGCCACCTGCTTATCGAACCCAAGCTCAATATACCATTGTAGCTATGGACTATTTGACCAAATGGGCAAAGACTAAAGCAACTCAAAAGAATGATGCCAGAACCACAACCGCATTCTTGTATGAGAATGTGTCACAAAATATGGATTGCTAATAGAAATTGTCAGTGATAGGGGAACTCATTTCCTCAATGAGATGATTGAGTATTTGCTTAATGAATTTATGGTCATCCATAACAAATCAGCTCCCTATCACCCACAAGCAAGTGGACAAGCTGATCATACGAATAAAATTCTTAGCTCGATATTAACTAAAATGGTTAGTTCAGGATGGACAGATTGGGAAATGAATCTCCATGCCACTGTATGGGCTTATCAAGTTTCATTTAAGACAGCTTTAAATGCTACACCCTTTAACCTTGTTTATGGTCTTGATGCCATACTGCCAATATAATTTCTATTGTCGACACTAAGGGTAGCTAAGGATCTCGAGTGCACTAGACATGAATTGTCAGAGAGGCTTGAAGATCTAGAAAATCTTGATAAGCAAAGGCTAACTACTGTAGCTCCCATCTATGCACATAAGCAGAAACAAAAATAGTTTTTTGATTCCCAATGTCTAGTTACAAAAATCTTCAGAAAAGGGGACTTAGTCTTAGTCTATTCCCTTAAGCAACACATTCCCAAGTTAAATAAAAAGGGAAATGGACTGTTTGTCATTGAAGATGTATCTCCAAGTGGAGCAATTAAGTTGTCCACCCTAGATGGTGAACCAATGGCTAATTAGATTAGTGTATGTCATTTAAATAAGTATAATTTTCCACTAACCAATGAATTTCTTGAAAAGATGCATGCCACAAAGCAAAGAAACATTTTTGTGAGATTACTTTGAGAACTTGGAGGGTGAACTTAATTGATGGTAGCAACATAAACATAGTACTTAATTAACTGGGCATGCACAATACTTTTGCAAGAGAGAGAGTATTAGAGAACATGACAATAGATGAGGACTGGATTTACTTGAAGCCAATCCCCCCTCCAAAAGGCGTTTGTATTATAGATTCTCCCATCAAGAGAGACTTTGTTACAATACAATCTTTGTGTTACTTGTGACCTTGGTGATGCTATGAATATGGAAAGCTTCATGCATCACGAGCTTAATGTAAACTTTGCAAAAAGAAGTAACTATCCCAAGCCTCAGTCCCAAGGCCTCAAATACCTTCCAAGGTGGAGAGAGCTAGCGGAGAATGAGGGTAGGGAAGAGGAAGAAGAAACATTCCATAGGAAAAAGAAATAGTTCCTCACTCATCATCACTCTTCTTGCTTAGCATAGCATAATAGCATAGTCATGAAGATGAAGAAGATGGCAAGCTTAAGCATTGAAGCATGGTTTTCTTGGTTGGATTTGCATTCCATAGCCAAGAGTGTTGGTGTAGGCTCTCCACTTCGCAACAAACTTGGAGAAGGAGATGGAGCTCTTGCATTTTGCACTCCACACAATGAGAGAATGTGTGTGTGTGTGTGGGAGAATATACCCCCTCCTCTCATGCTTGGTCCACCTCTCTCTCTCTCTCTCTCTCTCTCTCTCTCTCTCTCTCTCTCTCTCTCTCTCTCTCTTGGTCCACTAAAACTTAGCAAGCCAACAAGCACCTCATACTTGGGTAGGATTCCCACCTCAAAGTCAGCCCTAGCTTGCCTAAGGTCAAAGGACTTTTGAACACTAACTTTTGGAGGTCTTTAAATAAGCTAACCCTACGGTCTTTAAGCTCCATTAGGTAGCATTGCTCTTTGAAATATCATCTCTCATTTGGACCCCTTTACCATTGGCCTTATGTTGAGATAGATCCATAAGCACATGTCTATATTCTATGTCATAAAATCTAATATCTAACCAACCCAAATTATTTTCTCATATTAAATTGATCACTTAATGTGGGAGAATAAACGGGAACAAGGGTTAAGATATAGATGTGCTTATAGATCTATTTCAACACGGGGCCAATAGTAAAGGGGCCTAAATGCAAAATGGCCTATCAAAGAGCAAGGCTAAACAATGGAGCAAAAGACCTTAGGGTTGGATTTATCAAAGTCTCCAAAGGTAAGTGTTAAAAGCCTTAAGACATAGTATTTAATTTTTAAACTTTAGTCAATTAAGGTCCAAGCAGGTAAAGGGGTAGCTTGCTTAAGCAAGGGTTGTGCTTAAGTAGGGGGCCTGCCTACTTACCTAGTTCAAAGAACTTGCTACAAAAGAGGGGGTGAGCCCTACAAAGGAGGGAGTTGAGTAGTAAGTGGGCACCTCACCAAGGGCCCATACTCTCATGAGAGGAAAGGGGCCACATGTCAGGTGTAGAGGCACACTACTCAAGAAGGCAAGGGTTGTGCTTCAGCAAGGGGGATGCTAGCTTAACCTCACAAGAGGTAAAGAAGGACACTTGTCAAGAGGCTACACACCTTGTTAAAAAATGGAACCAAGCTCTGATTGGATAGAGGGCTACATGGCCCAATAAGCTTCAAGGGAAGCCTAGGAAAGGGGGTCGACCAAGCTACTTCTCTCTCTCTCTCTCTCTCTCTCTCTCTCTCTCTCTCATTTGAGCATCCCACGAGCTCTCCCTCTCTCGTTCTTCTCTTCACACACTCTTGTGAAGCAAGAACTTCATCTCCTTCTCCAAGCTTGAGAAGTTGAGTACCTACTACCATAAGCTCTTGGCTATGGATGCAAATCCACACAAGAGAATGCTTATGCTTGCTTATCAATCTCTCTAATCTCCATTATCACTATGCTAAGCTATGCTACAAGAGCTATGAGTGATTATGTGTAAGGGGGTTTTGCTTTCTCGTAGAGATACTTCTACTTGTCTCTTCTTCCTCACTCCCTACCAGCTCTCCTCACCTTTCATAGTGTTTGAGGTCTTGGGATTGAGGATGGACATTTTTCAAGTCATTATAATCATGTTTATTGTTGTTGTTATGCTAATACTTGGTGAGTGAAGCTTGCCATCTTCACCTCATCAAGAACATCTCAAGGAACACAATCAGTTGTATTGTAAACAAGTCTTCCGTAATGGAAGAATCTATAATACAAATGCCTATTGGAGGGGGGACCAAATCCAACTAATCCGGTCCTCTATTGGTGTCAATTTCTCTAAACTCTCACTCTCCTTTACAAGTATTGTTCATGCCATGTTAATAAAGTAATGTGTTAGTGTTGATCTTTTCATCCAAGCACTTTCCTTCTCTCTCCTCATATACACAGAAAGAAATGATCAAGGAAATGCTCAATATGTTATTCCCTTTCCACTCCAACTCAAGCTAAAAGGCTAATTCCATTACGTTGGTATCAGAGCATTTGGTTTCTCTTTTCTTGCTTAAGAAGAGAGGTCCTTAAGTAGCCTATTAATGGTTAATGTTGCTAATTATATTAGGGTAAGTGGAACTAGGATCTATTATTGGTTTTGTTGAGCCCACTATGTGGAATATGGTGCACACCTCGGGAGCTTTGGACTTAATAATGGAGTCTTTTTAGACTTGCCTATGACTTTACCATTATTGAGCCATAAGAAGTCCAAAAGGAGCTAGCCCTTGGCAACTCTGCTATGTTAGACTTACTCCACTACTCTCTATAATTAACCACTTCGAGCTATGGGTGTAGATACTTAAGAGCCAATTTTCAAAGGCTAAGAGGAGTGGAAACTAAGGTTTTGAATTGCCAAAGCATACACTAAGTATATACATAAATTTTGTTAACATGGCTGACAATAATCAAGAGAGTAGAATGAACATTGATAGCTTTGATTTTGCACATGAAGGTACTAATGATGATGCTCCTATGTTTGTGAATTATCTCCTCACTAGGTTGCAGCAAGCTATGGGCAACCCTGCTTTACAAGCCGAAGTTACTCAACAACTTCGTGCTTATGGAATTTCCCTTTCTCTCCATGAGGAGAGAGAGCTTAGGAGGCCTCATGAAGAGACCCCCAAAAGAAGACTCTCTCGCATACGAAGAGGAATCCAAAGAGCAAGAAAGCAATGAAAATTTAAGTACCTCTGAAGATGAAGATAGCGGTCTAGACGGTCACCCACTCCTCCCAAGAGGAAAAGATCAACACATAGTCCTTCTCCTCGTCACTCCAAAAGGGAAGAGAGGGAACAAAGGAAGAAAAGGGCTAGGAAGAGGTCACCCTCTTCTCCTTCTTCTTCAACTTCCTCTTCTTCCGATGAAAGCTATGGCTATTCTCCTAGAGAATACAAGAGGGGAGGACATCGCAAATCATCCCCTGCATGGCGAAAGTCACAAAAGCTAAAGAAGTTCAAGGAGTGGGGAAAGAGTATGTCTTTTCTCACCTATGATGGAACATTTGGTGCTACCGACAAAGTGTTGGCCTTCATCCAACAATTTGATGCGGCCTTTGGTCCGACGAGGGCTTTACAAAGTCCTCCAAGCTACGCCATATAGCTATGCACTTTCAAAAATCAGCTCGTCAATGGTGGGCTAGCCTTCATGGCAACGTCAAAGCCCCAAAGACATGGAAAACTCGACGAGTTTCCATCATGAAGCAATTCCTTGTAAGCGATGCAAAGGACAAAGTGCTTACCAAATGGTGCAGCTTGAATCTTCTCTCTCATGAGTCTATCCACAAGTATGTAGACAAGTTTTGGGGTCTACATCTCAAGGCTACTGTCTTTCAAAAGATAGACTTTGCCAAGAAAAGGTAGCAATTCTGTGAGGGGTTACCTAAAGAGATGGCCGAATACATCAACTCTTAACGGCCTGGTACTATTAGCAAAGTAATCCATCACACCATGGTTGCTTCACACATTAATTTCCATCAAGGGTCTCGATGGAATGGAAAGCCCATGGAAAACAAAGACAAAAATGATGCAAAGGGGAAGATCAATGCTCAAAATTCTTCCCAAGGCACTTCCAACAAAAACAACAACAACAATCGGTCCAAGGAGAAGGGAGTTTACAAAGGTAAAAGAAAACTCTCTCTTGAAGAGCTTGAAGCTTTTCGCAAGGACCATAAGTGTTTCAAGTGTGGGGAGCAAGGTCATGGCTATCGCTCTTGTCCCAAAACAAGTGCTTGCAATGAGACTCCTAGGGCTTCCATCATCAAAGCTCCAAAAGAGGACTCTCATTGCAAAGGATCGTCACTTTCCTATGCTTGGGGAAAGGTAAGAGAGCATGATGCCTTCATCTTGTTTGACCCTGGCTCTACTCACAACTTCATATCAACGGAGTTGGCCACCAAGTTGGGCATTCAAGCTTTCAAGATGGGAGATATGGTAACGAATGATGTAGCTTTCAAGGAACAACAAGCCTCCATTACTCCCTTGATTGGGAAGTTGAGGCTTCATGTCCAAAGCTGTGTCAACAAAGAAGACTTCTTCATATCTCCTCTCTAACATGAGGATGCTATCCTAGGGGCGCCATGGTTTGATCGCATGGCTGCCAATATGAAGTTCCCTAAATGGAGAATCTACTTCACCTACAAAGGAAAGAACATTTATATAGATGCTAGTGAGCGTGGTCGCACTATTCCACTTGTAAATCCTCCTGCTTTTGATACATCAATGAAGAGCTCAGTTTCTACGTACATGATTTTTGTCAAAGAGTCTCTAAAAGATCCTAATGTTTCATCAAATGTAAATGGTAGGAATCAAGAAGAGTTAGACTTATCTAATTTTGTACAAGGCTTCCAAGATGTGTTCATCGATGATATCCCTATGGACTTACCTCTAAAATGAGGGGATGATGACCATCGCATTGAGCTCCTTCCAGGAAGCTCACCGCCTAACAAGCCTCCTTATTGAGTCTCACAAGCTCAACAAGAGGAGATCATGAGGCAAGTACAGGAACTGGTAGACAAAGGGATGATGAGGCCTAGTTCCTCTCCCTTTTGTTCTCCAGTCCTTTTAGTGCAAAAGAAAGATGGTACATAACGTATGCGTGTGGACTATCGAGCACTAAACCTTATCACTATCAAAAACAAATTTCTCGTGCCTCGGGTAGAAGATCTGTTTGATAAGCTACAAGACTCTACCTACTTCAGTAGGATTAACCTTAAGAGTGGCTATCATCAAATAAGGATAGTGGATGAAGATATCCTAAAGACCGCGTTTCGCACAATGTTTGGTCTTTACAAATATCTAGTCATGCCTTTTGGCTTGACTAATGCACCAGCTACATTCAATCGTACCGTAAATTTTAAGACAGTACCGTACATTCATTGGAGTGTTCTTTGATGATATCATCATCTACTCCAAGTCTTTGGAGGAACATAAGCAACATCTCCAAGTGATTTTTCAACCATTGAGGGAGAAAAATCTATTTCTCAACCAAAAGAAAAGTAATTTTTTTCTTCAAAAGATTCAATACCTAGGTCATATTATCTCTCAAAAATGGTATCCGTATGGATCCATCAAAGTTAGAGGTAAATAAAGCATGGCCTAACCCAAGGAATCTACATGACCTAAGAAGATTTATTGGTATGTGTGCATACTATAGACACTTTTCATCGCAAAATTCTCTCAAGTAGCAGGACCACTACATGACTTAACTAAGAAGAACGTTAAGTATGTATGAACTACTAAGGAGAAAATGCTTTTGATAAGCTCAAAGAGAAGCTTACTTCCCAACCAGTCCTCATGATTTCGGATCTCTCAAAGCCATTTGAGGTCTAATGTGATGCTTGTGGTGATTTCCTTGGAGCAGTTTTGCTTCAAGAAGGGCATGCCATAGCATATGAGAGCCGAAGGCTCAATACTGATGAACGAGTCTTGGGCATTTATGAGAAAGAGCTTTTAGCTGTTCTACATGCCCTAGACACATGGAAACACTACTTATTGGGGACTCCATTCATTCTACGAACCGATCACCAAAGTCTCAAGTATTTTATGACGCTGGAGAGGGGGAATAGGGAACACACCCAGCACACAAAATATTTGCCTCCCCATAGCCCAGAGATTCCACAACACCCCTAACCTCTCTAATAACACCTTCAACTTTGCTAATTTGCACTAACAACTCCACTTTAGCATACAGAACAACTGTCTCACACCTTGCAAAAAACACCATACAGCACCAACGCACCCACACTGTTCAACTCACCCTTTCCAACTCACAAGACACCCCAATTCGTCCCTCTTGATAACACCCTTCAAGATGCAAGCAAACCCTTTGCAAGCACTGGAAAGTACACAAAGAGCGAGAGAAAAGGAGGGGGATGGGGAGAAACAACACAAGAAATAGGGGCAGAGGTTTGGTAGTATAGCATAGGGAGATAGTATAATCAAGTATGCAACTCCAATGGCAAGCTTACAATACACAGGCTTGCTCCAATAACTCTCTCAGGCAAAAAAGCGCTCAAAAAATCACTTCTATCTCCTTTTATAAGGCTTGGATAAGGCTAAAAAGGAAAAAAAAAACAAGGAGCTAGCAAGCTCGTACAATTAGCTAAGGCTTCTTTTAGAATTTTATTTTGCATTGCCACCACTTGGCATAGTCTATTTTTTTGGTATCTGCATGGTGCACACTTCTTTGCTCTTTGACTGCTCAATTTTGCCACCCGACTTGGCCGTTGTCTCCTTGCTCCTTTCACTTACCCTTTTAGGCATTTGAACTCCTTCTTATTTCCCATGGGTGGGATAGGCCTCTTGGCCAGCTCCTTGAAGCTTTCCAACTCTCTCTCCATCTCTAGCAGTCCAGTGGCCATGTGATAAGTCCCCCTTGCCTGGTCTCAAGCTCACTTTCTCTCTCTTCCTCTCACCTCTTGCACTACCGTGGGACCCCTCCCCTCATATGCCTGTAATAGCCTCACGGGCCAGGTTAAATACCTTGGTGCCCGGTCAATACACCGCCTATATGGGATTTTTTGCTTGCCACGTGGTAGCCCCAGGCTCAAGCCACTCGTTGAACTCATTCTAGGCTTTCACAAATTCCTTCAAAAACATGAATCTTGGCACTAACTTTAGTTGGCTTCCCAATTCTTACTCGATGGTAAGATCTCCAAGCCACAAAGCCATGTTGCAACTCCATGATGTCGACTTCAAACTCATCCAACCTCACTACATTTCACAGTTCCCCGAGCCCCCGAACCGAGGCCGCAAAAACCAAGAAAGTCATTTGCAACCAACTCCGGACAAATGCATTCAATCTTCAGACTTCTGTATCTTTCCGCTCCGGGCTCCATTCGACATGCAGTCAATTCTTGCTAGCTCTGTATGATGCATACCCTCCTCTATAATCTTGTCGAGGCTCAAAAGATGCCAGATGGCACACCTCCCATGTGGTCAGGTGGGCACCAACCTAGCCCTCAATAAAATTTTAGCTGGCCATAAAATGCAAACCATAGCTCTG
This sequence comes from Adiantum capillus-veneris, assembly GCF_014529385.1. Classification (NCBI taxonomy): domain Eukaryota; kingdom Viridiplantae; phylum Streptophyta; class Polypodiopsida; order Polypodiales; family Pteridaceae; genus Adiantum; species Adiantum capillus-veneris. Next base: position 66,395,173 of record NC_140947.1, on the reverse strand, counting down.
ATCTGCAATCTGAAAAGACAAGTAGGCTCCATAAATTGAGCACTAGATACCTGTACCTTAACTTCCACTTGGACCACATGTCCCCAGCTACCCTGTCCGGCAAGAATCTGCAACACATTGAACCTTCAACCTTCAATAACTCTCTCTCCATAGCTCGATTTGATGAGCCGCTTGGACCTACTCCTTCAACACTTCAAGCTCTACATTCCTAGACCCAAAATCTGCACTTTGCACATCCTTCACCTGATACCAAAATTAGCCCCTTATGGAGCCCTTCTTGGCCTATAAACCGCATCAGTCATACACCTCCGCTACCTATCAGCCCATGATCTTCCTAGCTGCTCCAGCATTTTGCTATGCTTCTACTAGCCTGCATATATCTGCCCATGCCACCTTCTAAGGTCGAGACACTTTGGCTGTACCATCATTGCCCTCCCCCTAGTTGAGTATTTATGCTCAACCACATAAGAGCTTTATTACCCTACAAACTGTAAACACTGAGCACATTATGAGAAAACCCAAAAAAACTCGACTGTATGTATATAGTTTTATTCCTAGCATATAAGAACACTGCTTAGGTTGGTTGCCCAACCCCCTCCATTAGAAGCTGATGCACTGCTGGCACCAACTCTCTTTCAAAATAAATCTTGAGATGCACACCATTAACCCTGTTCTTGAGAAAACGACCATCCATCCTCATTAATGCATAAGTACCATTGGGAAAATCTTGATGGACTTTGTAAGGCCCTTTCCACTTCTTTTTGAACTTCTTCTGAAAGGTGAAGTCAAGATAGCTCTCATACTTCATCACTAGATTTCCCTTCTCAATCAGCTTTTCTGGCAAATGTTGGTTGAACTTTGCTACTCTTTTCTCTCACTGCTTTACATAAAAATTTGTTGTTGCCTCATGATCCATCTTCAAAGTTTCAAGACTTGTAATCCTATCCTGCAAAACATCTTGATGAGATTTATCAATCCGCCACAAACCTTTGAGAGCCCCTAACTGCACATGTACGGGTAATACTGCTTCCTTGACATATACCAACTCCAAAGGAGTAAAGTTGGTAGCCACCTTATATGAAGTCCTGTAAGCCCACAAACACTTGTCAAGCTTAGATTCCCACCCTTCAACCTACTGGTAGATGTACTTAGTAAGCATCTTGACTATCTGTCCATTGGCACTTTCCACCAAACCATTGCACTGTGGATGGTATTGAGATGAAAATCGATGTTGAATCCCCAACTTTTCTACTAGGACACGCACCAACTTACTTCTGAACCCTTCTCCTCAATCCGATATAAGCACCCAAGGTACTCCAAAACGATAGCATATGCAATCGAAAACAAACTGAGCAACAGTATGTGCATTACCTCTTTGACCACTTTAGCCTCAACCCACCTGGTAAGGTAGTCTATGGCCACCACAACATATGTTTTACCGCTTGCTGACTTGGGCAATGGACCAATTGCATCCGAACCCCACTTCTCAAAAGCATCATGTGCTATGATAGCCCCTTGTTGCTCGGCTACCAGTCGTCTTCACCCATTACTTGGAACTGATGGCATTTCTTGCACCAATAATGCACATCTCACACAACAGAAAGCCACCAAAACCCACTTATTAAGATACGAAACAAGACTTGATCCTTACTCTGATGATCGCTTTCTTCATGTCACTACTCCAATACCATACCGATCTCCTTCATCACTCTCCTCCTCTTCGACAATGGTGAACCCTTCATCATAAGCCGATTCCATTTCATACTCGTAACTGATGCTGAAGTTTTGATTATCTCCCCCAGCTGATGAATGAAAGCAGCTCTCCTTGGTCTTTAGATCCAACACAATCTGTCCCCCATTTTCTCGATCCGGCAAAGTAAACACCCCCTTCTCCCAGTCTTGCTTGGCCCCAATTGGCAACAACCATGGCCTCCCCAATATAATTGGATAAGCATTTTCTCCTGCTTTCATGACAAAAAAATTGATTAAGCATTCAACTCCCATAACCTTTACCTTCACATACTGTGCCACTCCTAAACACCGAGCTTTCGCATGGTTGGCCATCCTCAATTCGCACATTAGATTTGACAATAGCTTTATTACCAATATCCCTCATAGCAGATTTGGTGATCACACAGACTTGGGCACCACCATCAATGTAGGCTTGAACATGCTTCTTCTTTTCAAGATAAACGTCCACTACTAGAAGCACATCGGTCGGACTCCCCACCCTCAAGGCTAGATTATGTACCACATGCATATCTCCTCCTACTCGAGGAAGCCTCGTACTAATACTGGTTGACCACTGCCTCCTTAATTTAGGGTTTAACGCAAGCAGAGGCTGAAAAGTGATGTTAGCCTTTTGATTTTGAACATCTCTTACCAGATCATATTCCAGATTACCGCGTCCCAACTGAAAGTTCTTCTGATAATTATTTCTCTTTGTCTTCTTCTGTTGGGCTCTGGCTGCTCTCTACCTTTATTCACCTTTTCTTTACCCTTCTTTGCTCTAGTTTCACGTTCTGTCTTAGTCTCTCTTTTGCCTCTTGCTCTTTTGTTAGCCATAATATCAACCTTCTGCCTGTCAACACCAATAATATTAACCCTTTGCACTTCATCATTACCTAACGGAACCTCCTGTGCTTGGTTTTTGACTACTTGCTGCTCCCTTTGACCGTTAAACTGCACCTGACCCCTGCCTCGACCAAACAGAGGATACATGACGCCCGTTTCCCTCGGTGGGTGAGGGAAATCTGGAGCATAGTGGCCCTCCTCTCCACAATTATAACATCTGCCAGGCAATCGCCTAGCCCTGCCTCTTTGTGTCCTTGCTTGACCTCTATCCATAACACTTAAACGCAGCTCTTGCATTTTCTCAGACAAATCTTGAACTGTACATACCCATTGTTGAGGAACAGTTGCTACCCCTCCATTAGGCTGATTCTCCATTTGAACTTCTTCTCTCGGATTTGAGGTCAGATTGGGAACCATCGCTTTGTACCCCGACGCACCTTGCTCAATCTTCTTTTAAATTTTCCGGCTCTTAGACCGTGCAATAGCAACAGCCTTGTTGTAGTTCTCCGGGCCCTCAAAATCCACCTTTTCACAAATTTTGGGATGTAAACAAGCCATAAACTTTTCCAACTTAAAGTACTCACCACCATTGGCCAACTGCATGGCCACTGCAAAGTCCCTCCAGCACTCTTCGAAGCGGGCGAGGAAAACACCAAATTCCTCGTTCACCAGATCGCCAGTAGATACCTCTTTTCAAAAATCATGTAGCAAACGGGCCCGCAATGCCGGCCACATAAGTCTTGGCTCTCCTTCCAAAGCATAGAACCATGTCTTTGCTCTTCCCCGCATCAACAGAAAAATCGTTTGCATTTTGCTATCGTCATTTGGCATATGCAGTGATAGCATATACAACTCAAAATCTTCCATCCACTCTTCTGGATCTTCCTCTCCGATGAAAACCGGTCCATAACTATGTGCTTCCATCTCTCCTTGATGGAAACAACCGTCTTTAATCAACATCGACAAGAAATTAGTTGCTCCTCCGTGGGGGCACCAGAAGATGGAGAGGGGGAACACGGAACACACCCAGCACACAAAATATTTGCCTCTCTATAGCCCAGGGATTCCACAGCACCCCTAACCTCTCTAATAACACATTCAACTTGGCTAATTTGCACTAACAACTCCACTTTAGCATACAGAACAACTATCTCACACCTTGCAAAAAACACCTTTCATAACCAACACAGCCACACTGCTCAACTCACCCTTTCCGACTCACAAGACACCCCAATTCGTCCCTCTTGATAACACCCTTCAAGCTGCAGACAAACCCTCTGCAAGCAATGGCAAGTACACAAAGAGCGAGAGAAAAGGAGGGGGATGGGGAGAAACAACACAAGAAGTAGGGGCAAAGGTTTGGTAGTATTGCATAGGGTGATAGTACAATCAAGTATGCAGCTCGAATGGAAAGCTTACAATACACAGGCTTGCAAACCTCCAATAACTCTCCCTTGCAAAAAAGCCCTAAAAAAATCACTTATATCTCCTTTTATAAGGCTTGGCTAAGGCTAAAAAGGAAAAAAAACAAGGAGCTAGCAAGCTCGTACAATTAGCTAAGGCTTCTTTTAGAAAACAAATTTGCATTGCCACCCCTTGGCATAGTCTAGTTTTTTGGTATCTACATGGTGCACACTTCTTTTCTCTTTGTCTGCTCAATTTTGCCACCCGGCTTGGCCGTTGTCTCCTTGCTCCTTCCACTTACCCTTTTAGGCATTTGAACTCCTTCTTATTTTCCATGGGCGGGATGGGCCTTTTGGCCAGCTCCTTGAAGCTTTCAAGCTCTCTCTCCATCTCTGGCGGTCCACTGGCCGTGTGATAAGCCCCCTTGACTGGTCTCGAGCTCACCTTCTCTTTCTTCCTATCACCTCTTGCACTACCGCGGGACCCCTCCCCTCATATGCCTATAATAGCCTCACGAGCCAGGCTAAATACCTTTGTACCCGGTCAAGACACGACCTATATGGGATTTTTTGCTTGCCACATGGCAGCCCCAGGCTCAAGCCACTTTTTGAACTCATTCTAGGAGGGCTTCACTAATTCCTCCAAAAACATGAACCTTGGCACCAACTTTAGTTGGCTTCCCAATTATTACCCGATGGTCGGATCTCCAAGCTCCAAAGGCTGGTTGCAACTCTGTGATGTCAACTTCAAACTCATCGAACCTCACTGCATTTCACAGTTCCGCAAGCCCCCAAACCGAGGCCACGAAGACTGAGAAAGTCATCTGCAACAACCAACTCCGGACAAATGCATCCAATATTCAAACTTCTATATCTTTCCGCTCCGGGCTCCATTCGACGTGAAGTCAATTCTTGCTAGCTCTGTATGATGCATACCCTCCTCTAGAACCTTGTTAAGGCTCAAAAGACGCCAGATGGCACACCTCCCATGTGGTCAGGTGGGCACCAACCTAGCCCCTCGTAAAATTTCAGCTAGCCATAAAATGCAAACCGTAGCTCTGATCTACAATCTGAAAAGATGGGTAGGCTCCATAAATTGAGCACTACACACTGTACCTTGACTTCCACTTGGACCACCTGTCCCCAGCTACCCTGTCTGGCAAGAATTTGTAACACATTGAACCTTCAACCTTCAATAACTCTCTCTTCGTAGCTCAGTTTGATGTGCCGCTTGGACTTGCTCCTTCAGCACTTCAAGCTCTACATTCATGGACCCAAAAGTTGCACTTTGCACATTCTTCACCTGATACCCAAATAAGCCCCTTATGGAGCCCTTCTTACCCTATAAACCGCATCAGTCACATACACCTCAGCTGCTACCTGTCAGCCCATGATCTTCCTAGCTGCTCCAACCTTTTGCCATGCTTCTACTAGCTTGTATATATTTCTCGATGCCAGCTTCTAAGGTCAACACACTTTGGTTGTACCAAAGCAAACCAAGCTCTCTGACAAACAAATGAGATGGGCAAATTTTCTTTCACAATTTATTTTCATATTTCTCACATTGCTGGTAAGCACAATCAAGTGGCCGATGCACTTATTTATTTTATTTTGCAATTTATTTTCATCTTTCTCACATTGCTGGTATCACAATCAAGTGGCCGATGCACTTTCACGACGAACAAAAGTTAATGGGATGTCTATAGCTAGTCACAATGATCTATCTTCTATGATAGATGAGGATGCTACTGACCCTAACTTTAGAAACATAATGTCAGCCCTTTCTTTTGGGGAGAAAGAGGAACCATTCACCTTGCAGGATGGTTATTTTCTCCACGGCAATAGGCCCATGTGTTACCCATTCCCTTCGTGAGAAAGTTATGTATGAATCCCATGCTCCTCCATATGCGGGGCATAGAGGTATTCAACCTACTCTTTGAGGAGTAGAGATGCATTTCTATTGGCCTACCATGAAAGTGGACGTACAAGAGTATGTTTCAAAATGCATAGTATGCCAAAACAATAAATATGACAGAGGGAAGCAACATGGATTACTCCAGCCATTTCCTATCCCAAATTCACCATGGGAGAGTATATCCATGGATTTCATCTTTGGATTTCCCAAGTTTATTTATGGGAATACGCGAATATGGACAATAGTCGACAGGTTTAGCAAACAACCACACTTTATTCCTGTCAAAAAGACTATTAAGGCACACCAAATGGCAAATCTATTCATATCATATATTTTCAAACACCATGGATTACCAACATCCATCGTGTCAGATAGAGATCTTAGAATGACCAATAATTTTTGGAAAGGTCTCTATGAAAATCTAGGAGCAAGATTGAATTTCTCTTCAGCCTATCACCCACAAACGGATGGCCAAAGTGAGATAGCCAATCTTATGATGCTCGGTCTACTAAAGACTTATGTTATAGAAGTAGATCAACGCTCACAATGGGAAAAGTAATTACCTCTTGTAGAGTATGCCTACAATAATACTGTACATACTTCTACGGGAAAAGCACCTTTTGAGATCATTGAGGGAAGACCAAAAAGTCCCTTGCTACTCAAAGTACATGGGAAGATCTTCGTTGCCGATGAGTATAGCTGTGACCTACAAGAATCTTTTCAAAAGATTAAGGAGGCTATATCCATCTCTCAACAAAGGCAAAAAGCTACTGCTGACAAGCACATAAGAGCCTTAACGTTCAAAGAAAATGATTGGGTCTTATTTAAGTCTCCTAAGGCTCCATTAAGGCAAACGGTGGGCAAAAATCCTACGGGCCATCAAAAGTATTATGCTAAGCTAGCAAAAAAATACTATGGTCCTTTCCAAATTTTGAAGCCGATCAATGAGACGACCTACCAACTCAAATTTCCCAACCATTGGCTCATCCACAATGCTTTTCATGTGAGCCTACTCAAGCCCTACAAAGGAGAGCCACCAAGTGAACCAATTATTGATGACCCTCCCGAAGTTGAAGACCAAGAAGAGGTGCTACAACCCGAATCTATTCTTCGGCATGAAGACAAGGTACTGCGACATGGTAAGATTATTCGATTTTATCTTATTAAGTTCAAAATTTATCCTTTTGAAGATGCTAGATGGATGCAAGGAATACAGCTTGAGGATACTATGCACCTTGTCAATGCTTACAATGCTACATTACAGTAAGCAAATGTACAAATTTCTTTTCACTAATCCATGTTTTTGTCTTATAAGACTAGTTCTCTTTTTCCTTGTGCACAAATTATCATGTTTGTGATGACGACGTCTCTCAAACACCAAGTAGAATTTGTCACTCTACTTTGGGAGAATTAAATTGACTAAAGAGTAGACATGCTTGCGGCAGCTATGTCTCCCAAAGCACCAAATGGATTAGTCATCCATCTTGGAAAGATGTCGTAGGGTGAAAAGGAATCCTCTATCCGCTAAGTAAAATTGACTAATGAATACGAACTTATCTCTTCCATTAGGAGAAAGCTGGACTCACTTTTGGGCCTTTCAGTTCTAGAGAGAGAGTGGAGCTCGACCAATGAGGAAGAGGCTAACGTTATGTTGAAAATCGACATTTTGGAGTCAAGTTTTTTTTTTAAAAAGGGAGGAAATATTATTTGGTTCATCAAATTGCACAATTTCACGCTTTCAAGGCATAAATGCCGTAAGTCGTACTAACTATGTACTGAGGAATTTCAAAACTTTCATTGAAGAGTCTATCTAGTATCTTTGTTCCCGCCCAAATATGACTTTGAGTAGCTCTAATTCCCTCTCAAAACTTCTTCCCTTTTTCATATTTGTGCTAACCTTTCTGTGTATTCATTCTACTGCACACCATGTCTACTTCTCGAAGGCCTAGCACTACCATTGACTCTGTTAGCATTTTTAACAGTTATACTACAGACGATCAAGCATGGATTCCATCTCGAATAACTATCGGAAGTTGGGTTCTACTGCAAACTAGGAGAAGGAAGAGGAGGCAACGCAATGATTTCGTGGAGGCTTTCAAGGGTCAAGTTAAAGAGTTTAAAGTGTGTGCACAAAGCAAGCAGGTGAAAGAGGTCCTCATACAACATGCTTTCCAGCATGCAGACTTAAGGTTGCGAACATCTCCTCCAAGTTTTCCAAGGCATCGACCCAGCTGTAAGTTATTTCAACATCTCGCTTAGTGCATGATTATATTCAAATCTTAAGTGGTGGATATCATCTTTGGTATGTTTCAGATATTTATCCATCGAATAGGACAGATTGGCAACCAGTTGAGAGTATAGTTGGGATTTTTGATGCTTTCCATGCATTTATTGGTGAGCAAATGTACCGAGGAAGACAACACAAGGAACTTGTAGATAATGGAATTTTCTTTTATGATATGTCATGTGTGGAACCGAGAACTTCCATTGGTTGGGGTCGTGTAGCTCCTTTGTCACTTCCATCCTTTGACAACAAAAATTGGTCCCTGCCTGCTTCACAAACTAGTGAAAGCTTCAGGAATAAGTTGTTTCAGGATATACAAAAATCCCTCAAGTATTCAATTGCCACAAAAATACTTTGGCTCGCACTATTTATGCCTCTTGAAGTGTTTGTAGATTTTTTCTTCGATGAGCAAATAAGAACTACCGCAACAATGTTCATTTGCAAGTCTGAGAGCTGTTTGGAATTTTTAGATGATAACTGGGATAGGAAACAATCACAAAACAAAATCTGTATTTTGCAAAAGAAGTCCATAATTTGCAAGCTCATTATAAGCTCTCAAAATTTCTTAGTATCATTTTACTATATTAGATATCATCTTCTTAGTGGGCAGCTTATTCTACTCGACCAAGATACATAGAACAACCTCGAGAAACCTTTATCAATGGAGCTCTACTTTCGAGACAGCCTACTTACTGTGATGGAGACAATGTCAAGCATAACTCTGGCTAGATCTTACATGTGAAGAACTTCCACTTTTGCCGGAATTGTATGCATTCAGTCTCAACAATAGAAAGGTGCTTACTAAATCGATAAATTTTGATTGTCTTTAATACACTATGATTGAATCTAACTTTGTCTTCTTTTCAGATTCCAAGGCGCAAGGAGAAAACAACATTGTGCAAGGAGTCACTAACAAATACACTTCACTTAATTGCTTCCACTGGAAGCTAGGTCACATACCTTGTGCACGCAAAGAGCTTTGATGCCATGCAAACCATGATGTACTCTTCAAAATGACTAATGCAGAGATATTTTTTGGCGGTCAAACAATGTTTCAAAAATGTACATTTTCAATGTTTCAAAACTTTACATATTGTGTTGTTTCCCTGCTACTGTCCTCTCCCCCGGTTTGTGCCAGTCGTCCCCTGTCCTCTCCCGCAGTTTGTGCCACTCGTCCCTTGCCCTTTGCTCTGGTTGCTCCCCTGCCCTCTGCTCCGGTTGCTGCTAAATCTGCCTCTAGGGACGCTGGTCTCGGGCATCCTTTCGCGTCGCTCGAAATCATGGGCCTCTTCCATGGCTTCCCATGCTTCTTGCACCTATGAAGCTTCCCGCTGTTCTTGCTCTTGCCGTCGACGTGTAGCCCGTTCCTCTACTTCTGCGATGTCTACATAATATTGGTTTATTGCTTCTTTCATATTTCGAACTTCTTCTTGAGTCTGATTGTGGCGTTGCATCATTTTGTTAATGCGAGCCTCTTCAAACTCGTCAGCTCTCGCCGCTTCCTCTCTTGTGCATCTGTTTACCGAGATTATAAAAATGCTAGATGGCCATTACAAAAAAATGTCGCACATCGTTGTTGGTGTAGTTATGTAATCAAAGTTCCTGTAGAAGCATGATACAGACATCTGTTGCTTCATACATACGTTGCAGCAAACACTAAAACAGCAGATTACTTACGTTCGGTATATCCATAATTTGACTGATGAGCAACACGGCATTCAAACAGGTTCGACAGCCACAGCTATAGACATCAGTCTACGTGGGCACGGTTACTCGTTTGTGCTGGACTACATTTTCGAGATCATGTTCTAACAAAAGATGCTCTACACAACATACAAGTTTTTTCGCGGCACTACATACATAACCACTAGAGTCAGCAACACATTACGAAGAGACACTGCTTTCCAAATGTACCCAAATGGACCTTACATTTTTACACGACCGTGAAACGCCCTGCTTTGCTGGGAGTTTGCGTAGTAAACAATCTTAGCTTCCATGTCAAATAAAATCAAACTCCAATGATCACTACAAAGACACCATCAAAGATGAGGAGAGATTCTCAAAGCAAGATGTTTTTTACAAGGCAAGAAAATACTCACGATTGATTGTACGCAGTGACCAGAAAGCACGCTAGATCAAAGTTGACTCTGCTAAACGAGTTCATCAGACTCAAAAAGGAAACTGAGTTGTTCTGCAGATAAGGATATTAGCGGATCTATTACGTATACTTTCTCTTGAACCTCAGGGGGAAGAAGCGAGACAGCGTGGCTAACATGAAAAAAATGGCAGAGATTAGACTTGAACACCAAGTGAGTCAATACCGAGCAAGTGGGGCAGCTATCAAATTCCATCCGCCACTGATTCGCTTGGTATTGACCCATGTCTTGGCTGAAACGAGCCATTATAAAGAAGAACTTGACCGACTGTCGCAAAGACATGGGTCAATACCGAGCGAGTCAGTGGCGGATTCCAATTCCATAAGCAACTGACTCGATTGGTATTGACCCATGTCTTTAAGGTGGTGAACCATTATAAAGAAAAACTTGGCAACTGCAGCAAAGACATGGGTCAATACCGAGCGAGTAGTACCAATATCCAATTTCATTAGCCACTGTCTCATTTGGTATTGACCCATGTCTCAGTAGAGACCCATTCAATGAGCATGAGAATTATAGAGCATGAGAATTACCACAAAGCAACATTGACGCCCTCATTCGTTGCGAGCGAGTCAGTGAAACTGCGCATGCACATGAAGTCTACATTATCAAGGTTGGTAATGCATGCCTCCTCTGACCTTGCAGGAAGATGTATGTGCGCATGCAAAGGCGCTGAGCTCAACAAAATTCTCAACTCCTCTTCATTCTCTTCGTTGATTTGCTCTAAAATAATTGACTCATCCGATACGTTGGATGGCCCTTTTGATGCAGAGCCTTGCCCTTGCCTTTCTTGAGCTGGCTCCGTGGCTGCCTCAGGCTCCTCAGGCTCCGGATCATTTTCCTTCAATATTGGTTGCTCCATAGATGCCTCAGGCTCCACCCTGACCTGCTCTTGTCCCTCATCATCCACGATGGGCTGTGGGGCTACGGATCATTTTGGTGTCTAGCTGGCTCCTCGAGAACTGTCTCTGTTTCTTCCATGACTGCCTCAGGCTCCACTCTGGCTTGCTCTTGGCCCTCTGCGGCTATCTCAGCCTGCCCATCTATGTCGTTTCTCTCGACCCGTGATCAGGCCCTTCTGCTGTTTGTTTCAGCCCTAGATGGCTCTGTCTTTCGTGCACGAGGATGGAGAGGGGGGATGTTGAGAATATCCATGGTTCTACTATCCCAGATAGGCACTGGCTGAAGCAGACCATCGTAGCGGAAACGAAGCCTACGAAGAGTAATCCCGCGGCATGATAGTGACGCGGTGTGCATGGGCAGCCAGGATATATCCATCGCTGAAAAATCCACGAGGTAGTCTTCAACAATTTCTTGAAGGCAGAGGAGTGCACTATTGGCCCATCACATGCCGACTCTCCACTGCTCACAAATCTCCCGCACTACTCACTGGAAAGGGAGACGTGGAATAGCAGGTTGAACGTGTCGTTCTATCCTGCGTAGCTTTTGCAGTACACCTTTGTGCGCCTCATATCGATGTCTTCTTGCTTGAGCATTCAAAGATTCACCTGATGCCCTCCTAGTCGTGGCCTTTACACGAGGCATCTCTACAAATACAATAACACCAAAAGACAATTTATTAGTCAGCACAAGGGACTTCAGATTTCAGAAAAGTTCAGTACCAAGCAAATAGGTGCATAGGAAAGAGTTGCCTTCCCTTATTCGCTCGGTAGTGACCTCAAAAAATAGTAATAGGCAGGCATGACTTATATTTTCTGAGGTCAGTGCCGAGCGAATAGGTGCATAGGAAAGTGTTGCCTTGCCTTATTTGCTCGGTAGTGACCTCAAAAAATAGTAATAGCAGGCATGAATTATATTTTCTGAGGTCACTACTGAGCGAATAGGTGCATAGGAAAGAGTTGCCTTGCCTTATTCGCTCGGTAGTGACCTCTAAAAATAGTAATAGTAGGCATGACTTAAATTTTCTGAGGTCACAGCCGAGCGAATAAGGCAAGGCAACTCTTTCCTATGCACCTATTCGCTCGGTAGTGACCTCAAAAAATAGTAATAGCAGGCATGACTTATATTTTTTGAGGTCACTACCGAGCGAATAGGTGCATAAGAAAGAGTTGCCTTTCCTTCTTCGCTCGGTAGTGACCTCAAAAAATAGTAATAGCAGGCATGAATTATATTTTCTGAGGTCACTGCCGAGCGAATAGGTGCATAGGAAAGAGTTTGCCTTGCCTTATTCGCTTGGTAGTGACCTCAGAAAGTAGTAATAGCAAGCATGACTTATATTTTCTGAGGTCACTTCCGAGCGAATAGGTGCAAAGGAAAGAGTTTTCCTTGCCTTATTCGCTCGGTAGTGACCTCAGAAAAGTCTACAAGCAAGCGAACAGGTTTGCATCCGCTGCAACAAAATACCAATGTGAAGGAGATGTTAAATCGATGCGGTCCTATCTGCCATGTCGTTCCCTCCCATCACCTCCCCTAATATTGGGGGGATGGTACCATTGATTCTCTCTCCCACGTCCACCTCTCATGAAACTGCATGGCAGTACCACCCCTCACAGACCACTCACTCATAAGCCAGAACCCAGGCTCTGCTTTTTAGGCATGTCTGAAAGTCTATTTAAGAAGTAGTTGTTTCAGAACATCCCTCAGGGTTTTGCAGAACAACTAAAAGAAGCTTAGGATAGTTTTGATGCCTTTCCAAGGTATACTCCCGCAGTGCCAGCAACACCGCATCCGGGGCCTCCTCATGAGGTCCCCCCTTGGCCCTCCCCTGATGTTACCTTTAATGTTCTCGACCGACACAGCTCGGGAGTGGCTATTGTCAACATGGGAGTCAATTCTCGAGGTGAGCCGCAGGTAATTCTTTGCTTTCTGCTCCCAATTTCTAAGCTCCTAGTTTGAAGAGCTTACTTGCTAAATGATCTGTGCAGGATGCCAGCCTGAAGCTGCAGCAAATGTTGATCATCAGGCAGAGGTTCTCAATCCTTAAAGACTCTCTGGAAGCAAGAAGGCCTGAAGACATGCAGAAATTGCTCGCCGAGAATGGCTCTATGGAGGCTATCATTAATTGGCTTCAGGAAATGAAGGATGAAGTGCTTGAGCTAGCCAGTAAATATGAGGAAGCCATTAACTTTGCCAACAGGCTTTGCGAAGAGATAGCCTGGATGTGAAGGAAAAGGACTACATGGTTATTGCAAACCCTAAACCCCTGGAAATTAATAGTCCACTCTTTGTAAAGTCTGAAGTGTTTTCTAACTCAAAACCCGGTGTTCAGTTGTAATTTTGTTTCTTTCTTATAAAATCAAAACGCGTATTTGGCAAAAGAAAACCCTAAATCCGCAACAAGCAAGGGTTACCTTCCCCTTATTTGCTTATATTGACCTCTGTACTAGTAGACATCACTTAACTTTTCTTTTGGTCAATACCAAGCAAATAGGGCCCTTTGGACTAAGTGACATTACCTTATTCGCTTGGTACTGACCAAGGATGATGACCTGTACCAAGAGAACAGGTGCAGCAAATAGGGTTTACCTTCCCTTATTCGCCTCGTACTAACTACACAAAATACAAGTGCACAGAAGGGTAGTAAGTAGCATACCTCTTCACTGTGTGTAGAGTTTCGCATCACTGACGCACTGTAGAACAAGAGTAAGAGAAGGAGGATGCGCGAGAGTAATAGGTGATGGAGTTTGCTTATCACGTAGTGTCGATGGGGGTGATTTAATTAGAATGATGCGCAGTAGAGGACGCGAAAAGAGGCAGAATAGTTGAAACTTGAGATGTTTGGCGGGGGTAATGCCTTAACTTAGAATGCCTACCTCGGGGAGGGTGACAACTTCACTTATGCGCGAGATTGCTGTTAACCCTCACGGCTCACGGACACCCTATCACCTACGACGGACGTTGTAACCTACGGCGGACATTGTATTATTTGTTTGGTAGAGTCAGGTACAGGGCTTGACTGTCCAATAGGAAAAGGGTAAGAGTGATCGCCGATGAGAGGCGCACTCTAACTGGAACATTCAACGGATTAGTTGGCTAAGCATGGGTGCCCAAGTGTGAATGGGATGAGCTCATATAAAAGTCAACTAAACCTAAAATTCACTCATTCTCTCATTTGTGCAATAGAAGAGTGCTCTTGCTCCATCTCCATCTTCTTCTTCTTCATCTCCTTGTGTGTGTGCATATGTGATAGAGAGAGAGAGAGAGTGTGTGTGTGTGTGCGATCGAGCATTGCGACGACGGCACGGCGGCGGTGGCGAAGCGGTTGAGCGCGGCGGCTCCTTCTTCTTCGCGGCGAGGAATCCTCCACGAAGCAAGCGTAGAGCGGTGAGTGACACACCATCGCCTTCTTTGAGCTTACTAGTTTAGGCTTGTTGTGTGCTTGGAGCCATTTGTGGCTCGCACACTGTGTATCCGCAAGTTCCTTGCATTGACACGTGTGACATACGCGCACATTTTTGGCGCCATTGCCGGGGAATGCCGTGCATTAAGCTCGAGTAGCACTTTGTGCTTCTCCGTGGTGCAATTTCAATTATAGGAAAGGTAGGGAAGGAGTGTGTGTGTGTGTGTTGAGAAGAGGGATTTGGTGTTATATTGTGTGTTTTTTTTGTTAATGGAGTTTTCAAAGGTACTGTGTTTATTCTCTGTGTATTAAGGTAATTAGTTTTCTTTGTTAATGGAGATTTCAAAGGTACTGTGTTTATTCTCTGTGTATTAAGGTAGTTAGTTTTCTGTGTACAGTAAGTAGGAAGTAGATTAGTGAGAGTTAATAGAGTGTGTTAGTGTGTAAGAGTAGGTGTATTAGTAAGAAGTAGGTAGACAGAGTGTGTGTGTGCTCTTGTGCAGGCCGCGGCGACCTTATCCTTATAAAATTAAAAATTTAAAAAAAATAAAAAAATTTAAAGGTAGGACCGGGATCGGGAATATCTCCCAGATCTAAGCCCAGACCCAAGCCCAAGCTCACGCTTAGGCCTAGGCCTCAGTCGCCTTTAAAAAAAAAACGAATTTTAGCTTCACACATAGCTAAAAATCGATTTTTTGAGGACCAACGGAACGTCCGATGCCCGAAAATTGTGTTGTAAAGCACACAGTGACCCTCTAAGTGATACGCTCATTTCGAGCTATCACACACTTTAATAAAAAAAATCAAACATTAAAAAATTTTTTATAAAAAAAAACATTAAAAACGTAAAAAACACGTGTGAAAACGGACGCTTAAAAAAGGTAAGTGGTTAACCTTCGAGGTTATTCGTCAACGTTTGTAGGGTGCCAAAGGCACATGCATCTATACGAAGGAAACCTTTAGTAGAGCCACTCGCTCCGAACATGGAGCTAATGATGTAAATGAGGGGGGTGGGGAAGTAAATTCTCCATTCGTGACAAACGTAGACCCTATACCGTTAGCGAATGTACACATGAATACTTCATTCACTGCACCTCCTGACTCTTCAGAGTTATTTCCCTCTGAGGTCATATTACCCGATGGTAGAAGCCTTGCCGAAGTGCAAGAGGTTGAGCGATATATCCTTGCAGCGAGGGAAAAGGAAGTCGAGAGCTTATGCAAGGCGGAGCAACGAAGAGAGTTAAAAGCGAAAGCTCCTATGTCAATATCCTTGCTAAGAGAGCAATCAAGTGCTCCTGATTTAGCAACTGCTAAGGGCCAACCCGTAGAAAGCAACATTGCATCTAGCTCAAAGGACACCCCTAGCACCTCAATCCTAGATGGAGTGTTCTTAAATGAGAATTGGGAGTACGAATTACAAACAGAGACTCTGATCGACCTATACACAGGTCACACCTATCACGTGGGTTGGTTAGATGTCCTACAATCCACAATGGGTGCTACTAGTGTGGAGGATCAACAACAAAGAGTTTGTGAGGTCATCCATAGGGTTATCGAGTTAGAGAGACAGAACAAGGGGATCAACATGCCTTCAACGGGTCTCATGAGATTCTTGGATATAGGGAAGGCTAAACAAACGACCTTATCGCAAATGGAGACTCCCTCGATAAGTCCGATGGATCCCCCATATGTTGTTTCTTCAGGGGTCTCAGTGAAATCTGAGCCCACAAGTGATAGCTTCACCTTTCCAAGTCTAGTTCATCTTTCCCTTGATGACACCACGGCTACCATGCCTACCCCAATGATGGGCATGCCAAGAAACACGCCATGGACCTCATTTGTTAGTAAAGCACCGCTACATGGTAGCTCAATGCCTACAATAGTACCTACAAGTGTGTACCAATCGTATGCACCTATGGGTCATCGTACTCATGTAGTCTCTACTCCTCCCTTTGTCTCAACTACCTATGCTCCACAACTACAACACCCAAGTTCTTATTTCCATGGGACTATACCGGCTAACATTAGCATGTCACATCCAATGTCTGCTATGCCTAGGGCCACCCATATGAACCATGGACCACCACATGGCACAACATCATACCCAACGTGGAACCCAAGGGCTTCCTATGTGCCAAGACCAATGCCAATACCTAGTCCACATGTAGTCTTTGGAGCTCCTTCACCCACGGTGCCTGCTCATTTAGGTGACTTGGCAACATTTGCTCAAGCTATCGGTCGATCTATTGCTGAGAATATGCATAACACGCCTGATAGAGAGCCTAGAAGTAAGGCAATACAAATAGCCAAGCTCACACAAATATTTAGTGGAGACGGGGATGTGAGAAAGCATATCGAAGTGTTTGAACAAATATGCGATTCTCTAGGAGAACACAATGACCTACATAAGAGCAATGCTTTAAGCCTAACCTTAAGTGGAAAGGCAGGGGATTGGTATAGAACCCTAAGGGTGGAACAAAAAACGATTTACCCACTCTTAGGAGACTGTTTTTGAAAGAATACATACGAGAGGGAGTGCTTTGGGGTGTTGCCTCTCAGCTCCAGAAAGCCCAACGAGAGGAAGGAGAGTCGGTGAGAGACTTTACAAGTCGCTTGAAGCATTTGAATTCTCGTTGTAATCCAAATGAGCGCTTCAACAATAACCAATTGCTTGATAGATTCATTAGGGGATTACGCCATGAGGATATCTACAATGGTCTAGTCATTAGAGGTATCACCACTTGGGAAGCAATCACCACCAATGCGATCCAATTGGAGGATAATTTAATGATTCAAGGAGAAAGAGTGTCTGTTGAGTCTAAATCTATTAGCTCACAAGCATCGGGGCATCAACCAATGACCCTAAAGCCTATTGCTAAGGAGCCAAAGATATCTGAGATGACTTTAGCAGATCTCACCAAGGCTATTCAAGAGAGTCTTAGAGACAATCGTGTTCCGCAAAATAATCATATGTATCCAAGAAGGGATCAACATTGTGGTGCTCAGTATGCTATGGACCGCATAGTACCAGTGAATGTCCTACTTTTAGAGTAAAATTCAATGGGAACTGCAATGCCTGTGGGAGGTATGGTCATCAAGCTAAGGACTGCATAGTATTTAAGTGTGCAATGGCCAATAGACCAACCTTAGCATGGACAGACACACCTCAAGTGCCTGCATTGATGCCGGCCCCACCGCTTGAACAAACATCACAACATATGGTCCCTAGGGCCCAAAATGTTGTTCAAACAACACCCTTACCACCTCTAGTGCTAGGACTGCAACCACCACATCCGAGAATCACTTCTGTGAATCAAGTGGGTTGTGAGTCATCTATTTCCTGTTTGGAAGGCTGTGAGGAAGATATAGATCCTAATATCGCCTATGGGATGGATGTGCTTGAAGAAAGTCCACAATATTACATGGAGGACTATTGGGGACAAGTCAAACCTGTATATCAAGTAGCTGCTCTTGCGGCAAGAGGCCAAAATATCAATTACACTGCTAAGAGACCACCTCTTCAATGCTATGAGTGTGAGGTCCACATCGTGTAGCCGAGTGTCCTATTAGGCTACAAAAGAACGCCACACTAATGCAAATCAATCAAGCGAGCACGTCTACAATGCCGATACTCATGTGTAATCGATGTGGCATAGATCAATTGATTGCCCAATGTCCAAATAATCCAAATGCACCGAAGATCACGCCATTAAACTTGATTGAAGTTACTGAGGAGCCATCACCAAGTACACCCGTGGTACCAGTAAACGTACTCACACGATCGATGCTCCAAAAACAAAATTATATTCTTGAGGAAAGAGACACGGCATCAATTGCCCAATCTCAAAAAAATAAGAAAACACAAAGAAAGAGATCGCAAAAAGCAGCGACTTCAGACCCCAGTTCAAAGACCAACATAGGGACTGGTGAACGATGTTGAAGAATATTCTGATTCAGGTGAAACCATGGAGACCAAAACGACCACTAACATAGAAACCAACAAGGAAGATCTTCATGAGCCACAATGGCCAAGATCCAAAAAGAAGATAGGAACTTATCCAAACCCTACAGAGGAGATCGAGCGAGTCAAGCAATTAAGGAGTTTGGTAGAAGATACCCAAAGGGATCTAGAACCAGCACCTAGTAAGATCCAGATTACAGACACCGTGTTCCCTACGCAACAACAACCTCACCAAGTCCATAGACCCTTGGACATACCTAGTGTCATCCAAGAAGAAAGTGACTTAAAGTCATGAGAAAGTGGGCGTACTCACTTCTTGATGGAAATAATGTTTACAGAGGGACTACCTGATCCTATCGAAGAAATATAGATCCCATCTTCCCCACGTCAAGGGACTCAAGGCCAAAAGGTGCCATTAAACATTGCCAAACTGATGGATTTCATGTCTTCAGAAGTTAGAACCACCATTATGTCCAAACTATATAAAGACCCCGAGCTAGTCTCAGCTCTTCGAGCCTTCCTCAATGGAGAACTGAAGTTTGGGCTACCACAATTTGCACAGATGGATGGAGCTTGGGAGATGCCAATAGAGGAGGAACACATAGATCCACAACCCAACCTAGATGAGAACCTTGTTATAGAAATACCTGTTAACAAGTTGGGACAATACTTTGAGGGTGATGAATCCAATGCAACTATACCAATCACTACTAAGGGATTAACTGTGAAGGGAATCCTTGATGGTGGCGCTGGGGTTAGCATTGTGACTAAAAATTTCTAGGAAACTATGGGAAGACCTCACCTTGCGACCACAACCATAGTAGTGAAGATGGCCAACGGGTCTATTGTTAAACCTATTGGGATGCTAGAAGATCTCAAGATCAAGGTCTTTGGACATAAAATAAGGATTACCTTTATTGTTATGGATTTCTCCAAACACACTATGGCATTGGAGATGATCTTAGGACGTCCTTTCATGAGGGAAGCAAAAATGGTACGTGACTAGTCTAAAAACCATGTCTACTTGCAGTTCCAAGATTCTATCATTCGAGTGGATCTTGTGACTGGTCGAGCACATCCTCTAGGAAACAGGTTTATAATTGATCATAGATCTGACACAACAGTTCACTCGGCCCCATTGAAGTATTGTTACACATGTAAAGCGGACACTGATGTTGGGGAGGATTCTATTTATATGGATGTACTACCTGGGATGACTGAGTAGGACAATGTGGATTGGGTCCACCTAGCAGCAACCATAGAAACTTGGAGAAATAGGGGGACGACTTGAGTAACACCTGAGGGGGGTGAAATACCACAACTCGTACCCTTAAACATGCTAGAAGCAATGCATATAGCTTCTGATGATCTACAAGATGAAAGTTTGACTATCATTGAAACCAGTAGCGCCTCACAAGACTATAGCCCACACGATTTGGGGTCAGAATCATCAGTTGAAATTGACTATGAGGACAAAGAATCTGAGTTAAATCTTAGTGCAAATGTGGGGACAAACCATTCAGGGCCCAGTGGTAACCTAGATGATAATCTATCCAAGGGAGCAGAAGACACAAGTAGTGATTCATCTAGTGAGTCTTCACTAGAAATCGACCGTAATCGAGAATTAAACAAGAAGAGTAAGAGATATAAGAGGCAACGATATCGAGCAAATGTGCGTGCTAGAATAAATGAAAAGAAATCTACCGCAGAATGGCTTAATTATATAGGGGCATGTGATGCTCATCGAAAGTTGGTAGATAACTAGGGTGAATACCTTCAAAGCGTTATGTGGTGTAGTCCACAACCCATTGACATCGCAAAACTAGAGGCTATAGAGAAGCCAAGGTTGAGCTTTATCGTAAGGAGACAACAAAATCGAGAGTTAGCTCAACAACAAAAGGAATCAGAAGTTAAATCACAGTCCACAGAACAACAGGACTCCACAGACTTACACCCTGCACCTGAACATTTCAAATCCTATACCACAGAGGAACGTAAGGTTGTGTATACAAAGGCTCAAAGAAAACCTATCGATGGGAGAAATGGAGTCTATGACGGTCCAGCGATAGTTAAGGAAATAGAGTTAGCAGACCCAGGAGAAGAGTCTAAATCTGTTTTCATTGCCCAAGATCTGACCGAGACTGAGGAGTGTGTACTTAAAGAACTTCTCAAGGAATTCAAGGATATATTTGCGTGGACTTATCATGATATGAAAGGTGTTCCACCTTCCGTGGTGCAACACACAATCCCTATGAATAGTATGGCTAAACCAGTTCAGCAACGACCCTACCCAATGAATCCTAAATATGCAAAAATTGTTCAAGAAGAGATTGAAAAGCTTGTGGAATGCGGATTCATATACCCTATTGAGCACTCAAAATGGGTGTCACCAATAGTGTTTGTGCCAAAAAATAATGGGAAACTCAGAGTGTGCGTGGATCTCAAGAAGGTCAATTCCGCCACTAGGAGGGACCATTACCCCTTGCCATATTCAGAATATGTGCTTGAAAGAGTTGCAGGGAAGGAAGCTTATAGCTTTTTAGATGGGTACTCTGGCTACAATCAAATCACAATTGCATTGGAGGACCAAGCTAAAACAGCCTTTATAACCGAATTTGGAGTGTTCGCATTTCGTGTTATGGCTTTTGGCTTAACCAATGCCCCGGCTACCTTTCAAAGATTAATAAACACGGCTTTTAGAGAATATTTGAGGGAGTTTTGTGAAGCTTTCTTAGATGACCTTTGTGTTTATTCCTCTTGGAAAGAACATATATCATGCTTACGAAAAGTGTTTGAGAAGTGTAGATTGTATCGCATCTCCTTAAACCCTTTCAAATGCCAATTTTGGGTTAAACATGGAGTCATTTTAGGGCATATAGTGTCCAAAAATGGGATTTCCACAGATGAGAGCAAAATTAAAGCCATTGCTGAATTGCCACCACCTATAAACTATAAAGAAGTTCAAAGGTTCATGGGCCATGTTGGTTATTACCGATGGTTTATTTTAAACTTTACCGAGATAGCTCGTCCTTTGTACAAGCTTCTTATTGAGTTCCAATGGACTACGGAGTGTGACCATGCTTATGAGTCATTGAAAAAGACCTTGACTAGTGCTCCTATTCTACGAGTGCCTGATTGGAATGTAATTTTTCATGTGCATATTGATGCATCGAACTTTGCTATTGGGTGTGTTCTAGCTCAACCAGGAAAACATAAACTGGACCACCCCATTATCTTTCCAAGTCGTCAGTTGAATGATGCCGAAAGAAACTACACCACTACAGAGCGAGAAGGTTTAGGTATAATTTATGCAGTGAAGAAATTTCGCTACTACCTTCTGGCCAACAAGTTTGTGTTCTATGTTGATCATCAAGCCTTGTTGTATCTAGTAAATAAACCTTGTTCCACGGGAAGAATTACACGATGGTTGTTAATTCTCCTTGAGTTTGATTTTACCGTTGTGGTGAGACCTGGTAAAAGACATGTCATGGCAGATCATTTGTCTCGCATACCCAATGGTGAAGCCCCTACTGGAGTCGATGATGAGTTGCCTGATACTTCTCTATTCCTAGGAGAAACCATACCTGAATGGAGTGAGAAGATCGTGAACTTTCTAGTTAATGGTTTTCCACCCAAAGAGCTTCGTAAAGACATAGCTCGAAAACTGTGAACCTTACTCTCTCATTGCAGGAACTCTCTACAGGCTAGGGAAGGATGATATTCTTAGACGTTGTGCCCGTGAGGATGAGTATTTATACATAATGCAAGAAGCCCACATGGGTATAGCCGGAGGAAATTTCTCAGGGGAACTAACAGCTAGAAAGGTGTTGCAATCAGGCTATTGGTGGCCAACCTTATTTAAGGATGCATCACTTTTTGCAAAAGGATGTGATGAATGCAAACGTTACAAGATCACACAACAAAAGGATAGGATGCCCTTACATCCTGTTAAAGTGACTCAACCATTTGAAAAATGGGGTTTGGACTTTGTAGGCCCAATTAGTCCGGTAGCTTGTAGCACTCAATCTCGATATATTATCGTTGCCGCTGACTATGTGACAAAGTGGGCGGAAGCCAGGGTGACACATAAGGCCGATGCAAGGTCAATTGCCAAGTTTCTCTTTGAGAACATTATTACAAGATTTGGTTGTCCCTTTGAGATTGCGAGTGACAATGGTACTCATTGTATAAATGGAGTAATAAAAGAACTCACTACCAACTTTATGATAGCTCACCATAAATCCACACCTTATTATCCACAAGCAAATGGCCAAGCTGAGAGCACCAATAAGACCTTAATCTCTATCTTAACCAAAACGGTGGAAGCTCATCGCACAGATTGGGATTTAAATCTTAGATCAGCTCTATGGGCTTATCGTATTGTGTATAAAGTTGCCATTAACTACACACCATTCAAGATGGTGTATGGCCAAGAAGCGGTTATGCCATGGGAGTTTGTCGTTCCTAGTCTTTGAGTAGCTTCTCAAGAAGGTTGGGATGGTAACCCCTTAGTTGAGCGATTATATGTCCTTGAAAGGCTAGATGAAGAGAGGCAATTAGCTGTGAAAAATGCACTTGTGGAGAAAGATAGGAGGAAGAAATGGTTTGACCGTCATCTAAAGAACAAAGATATCAATGTTGGTGAGAAAGTCCTTATGTATGGAGTGCGTAACGAAAAGAAAAAGTTGAAATATGCGGGAAAAGGACCATATAGAGTATGTGAGAT
This sequence comes from Adiantum capillus-veneris, assembly GCF_014529385.1. Classification (NCBI taxonomy): domain Eukaryota; kingdom Viridiplantae; phylum Streptophyta; class Polypodiopsida; order Polypodiales; family Pteridaceae; genus Adiantum; species Adiantum capillus-veneris. The sequence continues at coordinate 66,371,854 of NC_140947.1, read as the reverse complement.
CACCCCATAAGGAACCATTCATGTGGAGACTCTTGATGGAGTTGAAACCATTGGATTCCTCAATGGGAGAAAATTTAAAAGATACTATGATCCTTTAAGCCAAGAGGAGTTGCGTGCCATCCATACAAAAAAGGCAGCCAAGGCACAAATATAATTGAAGAAGATACAAGCTCAAGCTGAGGCTAAGGAGTGACAACAACGTATAAGACGAAAACGAGAGGCTAACCTTGGAGTCACACATGCATTCCACGTTGAAATCGACAAGGATTGGTTGGACTCTGACACACCTCTATGATACCCTATTGAGCTAAACAGCACCTATGGAAAAGTGCTATATAACGCTTTATTGGACACGGGTGCTAAATATAATCTGCTATCATATGGGGTGTGGTGTCAGTTAGGGAAGCCACCTCTATCTGAGAGTATTATCCAAGTCAATGGTGTCAACAAGAAAAAAACTGCGGTTTTTGGAATTTGGCACACTTCTGTCAATTATGACAATGGGGTTGTAGCTCAAGACTTTTTGGTCATGCCTGTTGGAACTATGGAGGGTAATATAAACCTAGGACGCACGTGGATGATAGCCACAAAATGCACTATTGATTGGGGGACAGGGGGTGTCACAACATAGAAACCAACTCTTAGTCCTACCACGCAAGCCATAGTCCCTGAGATATTGCCTCTTAAGGAAATAAAACCCAAAACATTGCATGTCCAAGAGGTTGAACCATATGTCCCCATAGCCCAAGTCTCTAGAGCTTCAACTGATGTAGGTGAAATAAAGCTTGAGACACACAAGACCCATCTCAATATAACAAAGAAAACATACAAGTGGGTCCCTAAAGCTTCTTTAGCAACCATAGCCAATGCTAAAAGACAACATCCTGGTAAGAGACATCCCATTTACCAAAGAAATGTTGCGTTGGATTCCTAAAAAACTATTGGAAGCCCAAGGCTACTATGAAGGAAATGATCAAATCTGGGTGCCAAAACGTAAATTGTGCTCTTACTTGTCACCGGGCCCATGTGAGCTCAATCCTGTGGCTCCAAAACAAATTGAAGATTGTGGAAAGGAAAAAATCATGGAATGCGACACACCTGCTCCAGAGCTAGTTTGGGTACCAAAGAAAGAACGATTTGTTCCACTTAGCTTAGGAACAGGGAAAACAAATGAAGCTTCTTTCTCTTCATGTAGTTCCTATACGGAAATAGAAGTTTCGACACAGCCTCCACCTACCATTGTACATATCCATACAAGCAAGAAAGAGTTTACACCTCCCGTTGTAAGTTCACCGCCTACAACGATGTTGCAAATAAAATCATGGGAGAGTACCTTACCACCCTTGCAACTAGATGAAACGCATAGAGCGGTCGAAAACTATTGGTTAAAGCCTTCACCTATAACAACTTGGAACAACTAGTTTCAAAGGGTGACGACATCATTTCAAACGGTATGATCTACCCAAGGAAGGGGGGAGTGTTTGTTGACATCCATCATTCACTTGCTTCCCTCTCAACCTTTCTCCTTGACCTCTTAATCTCCAATTTTAGGGAATGTATATATAAAGCCTTATACTCACAAAAACAAGATAAAAAAGTAAAAGAGCAAGAGCCATAACACAAAATCATAAAAACACATTATGCACAAGAACACGACCCTTGTAATATTTGCACTCTAACCATCATCTATTTGCGTGTACAGATATGTCTAGTACGCTAGAGTCATCCACTCCTGCCTTGGGTGAGAGGTACCCTCATTACTTTTCACAAATGTTTCACATGGTCTTTTCAGTGCTTGCATGTGGATGGGATTTGGTAAGTACGCTAGCATGTGAGAGGAATTTTGAGGAGTTAGAGTGGCTGATACGTCTCTTGACCACGACTGATCCATACTTAGTAGAGAGCGTTTCTCCCATTGCACAAGCCTATCCTTTTGACCAAGATGACTATAGGAGTCTAATGACCTTTTTAGTACACATGGGTACCTATGATGAAGAAGAAGATTTACATGACTACACGGATGGCACATATGGTCTCATGGATGATGACTTTTTTTATCTCGACGATAAGGATAGGGGTTTAGCCTTAGGGTTTCCCCCCAATCTCTACAATATCCTATTCCCTTGACTCTCTAGGGAGAATGCAAATAATTAGGTTAGGGTTCCTTATGTTTTTTGTTGTGTTCAATAAGTGTTGGTACCTTTTTCCACTGATGTGCCTCTTGGAGGTATTCCTTGTGTTTCCTAGTGTGTACATGAGCGTGTTGTTGTTGTTAGGATTTGGACCTTCATGGAATCTTTATCTCGACTCACTCTTCAAATCAAGCGCAACCATCAACACAAACAAGTGTTTGTTATCCATTAGCATTGCCCCTTATCTTTTTGCATCCATGTTTGTCATCTTTGATTGTGATTGGTAGCATAATATTCAACGAATTTTCTTAGTATCAAACATTAAAATTCAATGTAATTTTTTGTCATAATCACTTGTCAAAATCAAGCAGTCCGACTAAGCTAGTTTGACCAAGTTAGGTGTTAGAGATCTTCTCTTAATACCATGAGGAATGCCTTCCTAATAATCAATGGTTACTTAGGTTCTTAATCCGATTTAGGCAGCATTGTGTGAAATGTACTAGGGCTTTCTAGTGGGTTTAGTCCCTATTGACCTTTAGCTTAAGTATTATAAAGGGAGTTTACTAATGTGATGAGCCTGGGGAGGGTAGCAGTGTTATATGACCCCCCAAAGTTACAAAATTAAAATGTTGAAAACGAACAAACAAAAAATCAAAGTGCCACAATGTAAAATATTAAGCTGGAAGAGAAATCTCAGCTTGATTGGGTACTTCACTCACATGTATCGCCTATGGTACTAGAGCCCTAGAGGTTCCCAGTGTGGGCGCTTTTCCTTGAAAAGAAAAAAACCCAAGGCATACAAAATAAGCACACACATCAAAATTGAATCACTGTGAAAAGACTTTGGGGGGTCAAAGAAAAGGTAATCAGTCAGGCAATGATTTCATGAGAAATTACTTTTATCGTAGCTTAACTACAAGGTCTTCTAGGTATAGCCTCTAGTCAGCCCTCGAACATGAAATACTTGGTTCTCGCGATTAAACAACTTAATTGACCAGAGAAAATTAAGAAGCTTACCCATGGTATTAATAGTCGATCTCTAGTGCCTTTCGACCGTTACATTAGGGACCCCAGACTTGTTTAATTTTTTACCTTTACATCTGTTTATGCATTTGATTATAGTGCAATTTAATGTTTATTGCTGACAAATTGTTTAAAATTCTGTTACCAATCAATTTGTCTGCCTAAAACTACATATGCTTTTTAATCGCTTATGAGAATGCAATTACTGTGCCAATGTTTTTTGATTTTGCAGTGACTGAAGAAGGCTAAGGACATTCATCTCAAATGCTCTTCTACCTCCACGAACGAGCTTCAACTCAATAGCTTCCGAGGACGGAATCTACATCAGAAAGTGGGGCATGTTAACCCTCACAGCTCACGGACACCCTATCACCTACGACGGACGTTGTAATCTACGGCGGACATTGTATTATTTATTTGGTAGAGTCAGGTACCGGGCTTGTCGGTCCAATAGGAAAAGGGTAAGAGTGATCGCCGATGAGAGGCGCACTCTAACTGGAACATTCAAGGGATTAGTTGGCTGAGCATGGGTGCCCAAGTGTGAATAGGGCAAGCTCATATAAAAGTCAACTAAACCTAAAATTCACTCATTCTCTCATTTGTGCAATAGAAGAGTGCTCTTGCTCCATCTCCATCTTCTTCTTCTTCATCTCCTTGTGTGTGTGTGTATGTGTGTGTGTGTGAGAGAGAGAGAGAGAAAGAGAGAGAGAGAGAGAGTGCGATCGAGCATTGCGACGATGGCATGGCAGCGGCGAAGCGGTTGAGCGCGGCGAAGTGGCGGCTCCTTCTTCTTCGCGGCGAGGAATCCTCCACGAAGCAAGCGTAGAGCGGTGAGTGACACACCATCGCCTTCTTTGAGCTTACTAGTTTAGGCTTGTTGTGTGCTTGGAGCCATTTGTGGCTCGCACATGGTGTATCAGCAAGTTCCTTGCATTGACATGTGCGACATACATGCACAATCGTGGTTGGTAAATCGTACTACATGGGAATCTGAGACCATTTAATACTGGTTGTCCTTGAGAGCGCAACCCACATGCCTTTTTGAGTGACCGTTTAGGGTCAAACAGACGCCAATCGCCCTTGCAGTCGCCATCTCCATCTCCATCTCCGAGTGGAACAAACAGATCGCCGCTGCCTTTGCCTTTTCTGCGCCCTTCCCCTTGGCCAGCTCTCGTGATCCTGCGTTTAGAGTCAGACGCCGATCGCCCTTGCATTCGCCATCTCCATCTCCAAGTAGAACAAACAGATCGCCATCGCCTTTGCATTTTCTGTGCTCTTCTCCTTGGCCAGCTCTCGTGATCCTGCGTTGAGTGACCTCCATTGGGTCGAGTCCTTTGCTGCCACGTCGCCATCGCCATCACCCCCCTCTGGTTCTTGCTATTGGTGGCCTGTGACATCACCATCCAACTCGGCGCCATTGGATATTGCAGAGACAGGTTCTTTCTCCCTGCCTCTCCCCTTCCTATGTGTTGTTAACTGTGTGCGCACCGAAGCCACTAGCATTAGGAAAAATGTGGACTCTCTTTGGGCCATATAGGATTAAGGTTAATTAGGGTCCAGCCAATAGGAAGAGAGCAATGTAGATAAGTCTAGAACCTAAGAAAGTAGAGAGAATAATAGGGTTGTCCACTCATTTATTGCTTTGTATCCTAGAGGGAGGTGGATGGGTAAAAGAGGGAGGGGGAAAAAGGGAGGGGGGGAGTGGTGGGTCCACAGTACGTTTTTGCAAAAACCCTAAAATTTTAAAATTTTCAAAAAAAAATCAAATTCAAAATATTCCATCCAAAAATCCCCCCAAACCTACCCTATGATCAAAAAGTCATTTTCTCACTCTAGAGCCTTTTCTCCAAGACTCCCTTCCTCCATAGCCCCTTTCCATAACACAAAGCTCTCACTCTCTCTCTAAACTTTTACACCTTCCTCCTTCTTCAAGCTCTCCATTGCAACTTTAAGCTCCCACTCTCTCTCTCTAAACTGTCTCCCTCCTCCTTCCTCAAGCTCTCCATTGCAACTTTAAGCTCCCACTCTCTCTCTAAACTCTGTTTCCCTCCTCCTTCCTCAAGCTCTCCATTGCAACTGTAAGCTCCCACTCTCTCTCTAAACTTTGTCTGCCTCCTCCTTCCCCAAGCTCTCCATTGCAATTTCAAGCTCCCACTTAAGCATCCATGGCAAACAATGGTCAAAATAGACGCCCCAAACCCATCATTCAAAGTATGGTTCTCCACAACTCGAAGAATGAGGAGCATCAATGGGAACCTCAGCTTTTTCAAGAAGGTGCGTGGGTCTACATGCAACCTTCAGCAATTGGTCCCCATCGTGTTCGTGAAAGAATAAACGTTGATCTCCATTGGAAGGGAAGACTACTAGGCTTCAAGCAAGTAAGAGACAAGGGTACGGTGGCAATCGTTCAACATGTTTTCATGTTTGGACACATGCGTCTACGAGGGATCACCAACCCAATGGATTTTCCTTGTAATTGTATGTCCCTTGCACTTCAATGGTTTTGGTGGTAACAAAAAAATGGACTTTTTACATCTCACGGACTGTTTTGTTTCTATGTAGATGTTTTTCCTTCTAGCCTTGTGGAGGAGCAACCACTCTCGTGCCTTTCAGGCACATTTACGACCATGCATGCAAGTGTTGGGGATATGCTCTTCTCCAACACAACTTCATCAAACCTTGCACGACAGAGGGTGTTCTTCTACACCCACAAGTACATTGTACCTACAGATGAGGAAGGCTACGGAGAGCTACAACCTTTGGAGGCTACAACCTTGCGTAGCATGGAGTGGCCAAAGCCAGATGCATTCATTGTAATGTCTTTGAAAGCCAAGATTGTAGCTGATGTGAGAGCATCATTAAAATTTGGAAAAGCCTCGCGTTCTGTTGGGCTTGGATGGTGTTGTCCTGCTCATGTCTTCGCTAGCATCTTTGGATCTTTGCCTTTCCATCATACAAATACTATGTATGTTTGCAAAGATCTACAATATGATACATTAGAAGCCATCCTTGGGGAGAAGTGGGGGTATCTTGAAGGACTTCACAACGGAGATCACTTTCGGTGTCAAGTTGGAAGTTTCGCATTGCTATCTGTTTCATCAAGGTGCGCTCCACTCTTTACGTGCGGTACTTCTATGAAAGGTGGATGTGCAAGCTTGGTGAATGGATTCCATTGCAATCCACTGATGCTACAATTGAGGTATTTGATATTGCAATCAAATTGTCGAGTGGTGCCGTTGAAACCGTCCAAGTGAACGAGCATTGGACATTGGACAATGTGCGGGAGCACTTAATGATAATGGGTTTAGAGCATGGAGAAGATACAAAATTTTTCATCGGACGACGTAAGGTGAATGATTTTTCTCTCTTAATTATGTTATATTTATGTTCTTTTGATTATTCCCTGCTCTAAGTTGGGTATGCTAATTTATTTATTTTTTGCTAGATTGGTAGCCGCATGGAGAGCACGATTCAAATTGAAAAGGTGTGGACGACAGAAGAGAATTTGATTTTATCATTAGAGTAGTTATGTTTTGTACTTAAATTTTTTATAATATCACAATTGTAAGTTCAAGCAGATGGTTGTATCAAATTTTGGCAATGCACATTATTTTAAAGTTGTAGTGATGTGTTTTTTGAGTTAAATGATTGTAATTTAGTTTGTAAGTTTTTTATAACTTCTTGTTATTTGTGTTACTTTATGAAAATTGTTTAATATTTTAATTATTGTTTTTTTTTTTTGGGGGGGGGGGGGGGGGGGGGCACGTGCTGTATAAAGCCTCCTAAACCCTACCATTTTCACACTCTTTGTCTGTTCACACTCTCATTTGAGCTCCAACACTCTTTGCATTCCTACTTTAAGAGCTAGCATTATGGCATCCTCCTCCACCCCTCCCGAAGCCACGGCGTTACAACGCTTCCAAGCGTTTTTACAAACAACCGAGTGGCAAGATCGTGACGATCTTCACAATTTCTTCACCCAATTCCCTGATGTGAATGCAACTATTCACCTCAACAGCCAATCTTTTCAGCCTATCTTAGAATTTTTTGAATTTTACATCGACAAGTATGCTGTACCAATTGTCGGACAAGGGGAATTGTGGATTCCATGTGATTTGCTTCGCTACATACACAAAGGCGATCGGCCTTTCACCCAGCGACTTCAGCGATTTTGTGTAATTGCGGGTGAGGCAGGTCAGTACATTGAAGATTCACGTTTGAAAAAGAAGAATGTTGGCACCTAGTTTCTAAGTCGCTTGGCGACTTTTGTGTTTCTTCTTGCGGAGGAGCCTGAAAGATCTGAGGTGAATTTTCCTCATTTGCGCCTTGGGGGTGTCGTCAAGGACACAAAGGAGCCCATTATTGCGCCCTGGGATGCAAGCAAAGAGGGAAATATTCTTGCCCTAACCTACCTAGGAGGTGTCATGGATGCCGCCAAATCCATGGGTGATGAGGGTGCAGAAGCATCCTTTAAGCCCGCTGCAAATGCGCCGGAGGAGACATTAACTCCGGAGGTTTTTTTTGAACACCTCTCCCCAATTGTAATAGATGGGGAGGAATATTTGTTTTTACATGATCTTGAAAAGACTTTTGACATCTGCATGGATGAGTGTCTGTCCATCCTCTGTGCCACTGTAGAGTCCTCTGCCATTGACCCCTCTTCCGATCCTTTGGATCGAAGCCTCCTTCCCCTTGGAGAGAGTGTGGTAGATACAGTGGAGTTGGCAATGGTGGCGGTGACAGATGCACCGCACTCATCTGTGTCGGGGGATGAGTTTGTAGCTACACGCGCATTGCTTGAAGCCCAATGCACTCCTATGCCTGTTCATATAGATGAACTTGAGAGTGTCGCTATGGCTCCCAATTCATCTATTTCTCTTGACAGCAAAGGCATAAACGATGAAGACGACGAAAAACAAGAGGTATTAATTGATTTTTGTTTTGTGATTACGTTAATTTTCATTGTTTCATTCTGAAATCTTATTTACCTATTGATTTCTTTGTAGAATGTTGTGGAGCTGGATGAGCATGTAGGTCGGGGAGGAGATGGTAGGTGCCAAGCTTTTGGATGGCAGTCGTCTCTTGCGCATTACCTTGGCAAGCTCCCCCAGGACGGCTTTGCGATAATCCACAAGGAGTACACTCCTTGTGGTCAATTTTGGGTGTCAATGATGAAAGCAATGAGCCGCATCCTATGCCTGTCAACCATATCTCAAGCCTCCCAAGTTATATATCTTGTAAATAAATCTCTGGCCAGTGCTGCATTTGCGACACACATTCGTGGTCGTGTTCTTTGTAACGTGGCCTTAAGCCAAGATGTAGGTCTAAGCAATGTGGAACAAATTGCTTGGGATGTGCTGCACAAACAACTTCCTTGCGCCCAAGAGCGTCGAGAAAACATTGCTCGCCATATCTTAGATGGCTCAAGAAATCAATAGATGCATAAATCTTGTAATTAACTCCTTCAAGTATGTAATGAGATATCACATCTTTGTACTTTGTTATTTTAAAATTCGAATGAAAATTGATTTTAACTGGTACTTTTCAACTTCTATATTGAGTTTATTGTACGATAGATAATATATGACTGGTTCTATCTTGTGATACACTTGTGTAATTCTCTGAATCAAAATATAGAGTTTTTTTCAGTCCAATTAATCTCCATCAATAAAAACATAATAACATTGTATTCTTATAATTTTGGCATAAAAAAGCTTTAATTAGGCTGTCTAAAGGCCTGCCGCAGAGGCGCGCGAGAAGTCAGAAGTAACATTTACTTTTGGCTTCTCGCGCGCCTTTGCGGCAAGCCTCTAGACAGCCTAATTAAAGGTTTTTAAAGCAAAAATTATAAGAATACAATGTTTTTTTGGTTATTCAATCAACCAAACTTGGTTGACATTTCTTTTATCCACATCTCTCTCTCTCTCTCTCTCTCTCTCTCTCTCTCTCTCTCTCTCTTTTCCTCTCTCTACTTAGCTTTACTTATCACTTAAAACAAATGTACACGACTCATTATATTTGAAAAAGCCACGACTCGTTATATTTCAAAAAGATATCTTTACATTGGCAAAATTGCCTGAAAGTCAAATTCAATCTCTTTGTCCTCTGATTCGACGCGCAAGAGCTAAATCTTTGGTCATTATTGTCACCCGTTTTGCATAAATAGCACACAAGTTGATGTTTTCAAAAATAGAAATTAGATGATAGTCTGCCGCTTCTTGCAAAACTTCTATGGCGATACCTTGAACTCGAAACGCCATTCGATAACTTTGCATGATCTCTTTTACCAAACGTGCGAATGGTGCCTTGCGTATGATAAGGTCTGAAGTTTTTTGATAGTGACGAATCTCTTGCAACGCCTTTGGAATGAGTCGCTTCACAGCAGGAGCCCGTTGTTGAGGGATGGTAGGATCTGGGACATGGGCCTTGCGAGGGCGAACCTTGAAAAACTTTTTCTTTTTACGAGAGGGCTTGCGAGGGGGAGCTTGCGCATCTTCAAGGCCACCATGTGCTCCGACCGGCTCTTCAACTCCACCCTGCGCTCCAACTGCCTTGTCTGCTACATCCTCAAAATCCTCTTCATTTAGTAACCCATGATCACCTCTAGGCTGATCTGACGGCAGAGCGCTGAAGCCACGTGGCAATGTCTTCCAGGCCGGAACTCGATGATTGCTTGGGATCTCCTGTCCGCTCCATGGTGGGCTTTATACTTCGTTGTCCGTTTCGGTTTCTGTGTCTGATGTCACTATCCGTTTCTTCTTGCGTGAAGGTTGTCCATCTTGTTGCTCTTCACCTGACCATTCTCTCTCCATCTCTTCTAAGAGCTCTTGTTCGTGTATCCAAGGTGGTTTTTGAGCACCTTGGACGGTTGACTGAGGGTGAGCAAAAAAAGGTTGATCTTTTCTTGTTGTTTGCTTTGTGCATGCCATGGTGTAATAAGGGGCAAGATTGAAAATGAGACTCCTTCTTCTCTAAAAGCCCTCTATTTATTTAAAAAAAGGTCTCTTCACATTTGACCAAGCCACTTAAAAAAACTCTTAATATCATCAAAATATAAAAAACAAAAAATAGATAAATGGAGAAGTATTATATACAACTCAACAAAGACATCTACAAATATAAACATCACATTGCATAGCATCATTTGTTTTACATGTTGGGTAACCAACGTTTGCCCACTCTATGATGATTTTCACGCCACCTAGCATGATTAAGGGGTCCGATGAAGTTTCTCCATTTCTCTTTAGCAGTAAGTCGAGATTGTCTCCTAACCTCCTTGGCAAGACTTGACTTTCGCGCTCGCTCTATGGCATGACATATCCCCAAAGAACAACAAAAGAACCAATCAAACATTTCCTTCATGTAGTTGGATCTTGTAGTTCCACCACCGTGACATGTATTTTTAAAGTAAACACCTTTGGCTCGATAATGTGATTTTTCCATTCCTTGAGTGCTCCACATGTCTAATGAACCATATTTTGACATAAAGAATGCTCCATGCGCATACAAAATATGTTGCATCAAGAAAAAATGCTTAGATCAAATTAATATTTATGTATAGCGTCAATATTTGAACTGAACAAAGTAACTTACCATGTAGTGTGTGATATTGCTCTCTCCCGACGCTTGCACAAATGCTTTAGTGAAATTCGAAATGTGATCTTTGAACAAATTTTGTTGCTCGCTCGTGGTTTGGGGTTTCCACATGATTTGAAGCACTAACTCCAAGTGGTGCCACACTTTCCTACGCAGATTTACAAGCACAGGATTTGAATCTTGATCGGTCGTACACTTGCAAAGCGCTTTTCATAGCTCCCATGGAGCATCCTCTTCACCCCTCTCCTTTCGCATCTCTGGTTTCTTGAAAAACCTACGTGCTTTCACACCATTCATAGATACTTTTTGTGGCACTTCATGCATATTATCCACCTCACCGATGATAGAAACATTGCCACCATGACATCCAATCGAATTTAGAATTGTTTCAACTATTCCAATGGCTTCCACGGATCTGGAAAGTGGTTTCATTGTGAAAGCGTACTCTATGTGAAGCTTTAACAAGCGATCAAATATATGCATAAAGGCATGCAAAGTGCAAAAGTGTACATTTGTAAGTGGAAAATTGATAATGGGATGCCATGTTTTATCTTTTGTCGACCGATTGGGGACCTCCATGATAGGACACTTCAACACCGAGCACACCCAATCCCTTGCATCATCATCCATTGACCCTGTTGCCTGACTTCCCTTGACATTTTTCTTTGAAGACGTGGAGCCACGAGTACTCTCCTTGTATCCTCGTACACAATATGGACAAGGAAGTGATGAAGCACCTTGTTTACACCCAAGTATACATTTGATTGTTTTTAGATCACCTCCTAAGTGCCACTCAACATCAAATGTACCTACTCCATCTACTTCTAGCTTTTCTCCCTCTAGTTGTGCCTTAATAACCTCTGTGATCCACGGGATCATAGAGAAGACCCATGCCAACACCTCATGAGTGTCCTTCGGAACTTCAGAAGCTCCTAACCACCATATTTCTTTTTCCGATTGTACACTAAATGATGGTTTCTGAGAATGATCACCGATAGCATCGACTTTTGCAAAAAACATTGCCTCATTCATGAGTGTCACACTCATACGTTCCAATCTCCGTCCTTTGACAATTTGACATTCATTTAGCTTAAGAACAATTTGACATTCATCTAGCTTAAGAATAAATATGAGCTTCTCTCCAAGTACTGAAACAACACAAGAATTGAATTGTTATACTAAATGATATTCAATACAAATAAAAAACGACATTACAATTTGTATTACCTTGTGGAGACAAAGCATAAAATTTAACCATAGCTCGTTGTAGTCGTTTCAAGTCAACAAAAATATTGTTGAATTGATGATAACTAAATGACTTTGTCCCATTAGGAATAGTATTGCCTCCCTTTATATTACCACGTGACTTGGCACTCGTGGAAGAGTACACCATGGATCCTTCAATGTGTTTGTATTTGCCAAGGGATTCCCGAACGAGATCATTGTTTGCTTTTTTTGCAAGTCGGACCCTATGTGGAATAGGAAATAAATTCTCGGTGATGCCTTGCTCTCGTAATGCATCTTTCATCAATCCATGAAGTGCATGGTATGAATTTGTGCTAATCCCAACCTCATCACAAGCTTGTTGAAGATGATGAAACAGGAAACAGAAGGAAGACAGCAACTCAGAGTAGGAAGAAGATGGAGAAGGAGAAGACACAGAGCTTGTGTACGAGATCTCTGTAGTCTCTCTCTCTCTGTATTGGAATAATAATTGTGTGTATACAAACTCAGAGCTACAAAGCTTATATGAAACCCTAAGAGATAAGGTGTCCTTTCACACCAGATGTCCAGGGGGAAAAACCCAGTGGGAGAAAAGTGCCCCTGGTGAAGCGCGTATACACACTAACACTACTACATGTCTACAAATCCCCCCTGTAGTGATAGTGTGAATCCGTACAAGGTAGCAGATCATCATGTGTATGAGAGTAAGCCCAAAGCTTTTCGGAAAGCTTCAAACTTTTCTCGTGATAACGCCTTCGTAAATAGATCTGCAATGTTATCCTGTGTAGGACAGTAAGTTAGTGTGATCTCCCCTGCATGTAGCCTTTCCCTGACATAGTGGTAGTGAACCTCTATGTGCTTTGTTCTTGCATGAAATACTGGATTCCTTGCAACTGCAATAGCACTCTGACTGTCAGTGAAAATGGTAGTGGGTGCCTGTTGACACTCACAAAGATCTGCCAATAACCTGCGTATCCATACACAATCAACTGTTGCCGTGAAAGCTGCCCTGTACTCAGCTTCACAAGTTGATGTAGCCACTGTGGGTTGCTTCTTGCTTAGCCAAGATATACATGCATTTCCCAAGAAAAAACAATTGCCACTTGTGGAATGTCGTGTGTCAAAATCACCAGCCCAATCTGAATCGCTGTAACCAAGAAGCTGCAATTGTCACTTGTGGGATGTCGTGTGTCAAAATCACCAGCCCAATCTGAATCGCTGTAACCACGAGAAGTAGGAGCAAAGGTTTCATCATAATCTATGCCTTTCTGTTGCGCATAGCCTTTTGCCACAAGCCTTGCTTTGTACCTGTCAACAGTACCATCTTGTTTCCTTTTTACCTTAAAAACCCACTTTGTACCAATAGGCTTTTTACCTGTAGGCAAGCCCACTAGATCCCATGTATGATTCTTATGAATAGAATCAATTTCTTGCTGCATAGCATCTTTCCACTGAACACACTCTAAAGCTTGTTCAAATGAATCAGGCTCATCTGCATCACAAAGAGTGCTAAAGGAAGCCAAATCTACTTGCTCTCTGCCAAAAGTAGTACCAGCACGTGTTTTCCGTGGCAACGGTGCATCCAACTTGCTATCCTGCAAAGTTTTCTGAACCCATTTAGGCAAGGTTCTTTCTTCCCTGAGAACTTCTTGCTCTTCACGCACAATTTCCTCTACATCATGAGGTGTCACATGCTGATCAAAAGATTGATCAAGATTATCAACCTGTTGTGATTCTTGATTCTCCACAAAAGAAGGAAGCAAACCTTCAAATACATCATGTGTCTGCATATGAGGTACATCAAAAGCAACCATAGGTTGAGCAGTAGTTTCTGCAAAAATTACATCACGACTTTCAAAAATCTTGTTTGTAGCAGGATTGTAAAGTCTATAACCTTTACTTCCACTACTGTACCCCACAAATATACATTTGATTGCCTTATCATCAAGCTTCCCACGTAACTGCTGAGGGATGTGAGCATAAGCAAGACAACCAAAAACACGAAGATAACTGACTGAAGGTTTTTTGTCATACCAAGCTTCATATGCAGTAATGGTCTTCAAGGCACGAGTAGGACACCTGTTCAAAACATGTGCTGCACAAGCAATTGCCTCCATCCATAGCTTATGAGGCAAACTCTTAGCCTTGAGCATACATCTAGCTGTCTCCATTAAAGACCTGTTCTTCCTTTCTGCAACACCATTCTGTTGTGGTGTGTATGGCATAGTGCATTGGTGTTTAATGCCTTTCTTTCCCAAAAAATCCTTAAATGCACCTGACATGTATTCACCTCCTCGATCGGTACGAAGAGTCTGTACTTTGCAACCTGTTTCATTTTCAACCATGGCGACATAATGTTGAAAAACTGCAAACACATCTGACTTTGCTTTGAGTGGATACACCCAACAAAACCTGGAAAAGTCATCAATGAAGGTCACAAAATAAAGGCTGTTTCCTATAGATGGCGTCCTCATAGGACCACATACATCACTGTGTACAAGCTGCAACTTTCGTGTCGCTCTAACTGAACCATCCTGCGAAAATGCAAATCTGTGCATCTTTCCAAGAACGCAACCTTCACATACATGTCTTGGTGGCATCTCCAATAAGGACAAATCATGCACCATATTATGACGTTGTAAAGTCATCAAACTGCCATAACTAACATGCCCAAATCTAGCATGCCACAACTCAGCATCCTGCATGGCCTGAGTCTTTGTTTCTGCAATACATACCTGAATCTGCTTTTCATAACGATCTAGCACAAATAGTCCATTTTCCAGCGTACCTGTAGTGATAAGAGAATAACCATTCTCTCGATCTCGTACAACACATCTGTCATCCTCAAAAATGACCCGAAGACCATTTTTTGCAAGAGAGGATACAGACAACAAATTCTTCTTGATCCCTGGAACATATAAGACATCTGGCAAGCATAAATCTGAACCATCTGAAATGGTAATCAAAATCTTACCAACGCCTTTGATTGGATAAGAAGCATTATTTGCACATGTCACCTTCTTTCCTGCTGGAGTTGCATCCAATGAACAAAACAAATCCTTCCTTGAAGTAATATGCCTGGATGCACCACTATCAAAGTACCAAATCATTTGTGTCTTGTCAACACTGTAAGCAGAAAAATTTGAACATACTACAAAAGCATAAGAATCCTGCACAAAGTTTGCAGACTCTTCTTTAGCTGTAGAAGAATCACTAGAAGCTGAAACAACCAAACTTGACTCTTTCTTCTTTTCTTTAGCAATTCGCTTTTTACACTCACTAATGTAGTGACCAGGTTTCTTGCAGTAGTGACATTTACCTTTCTTCTTGGACTTGTCGGAATCACCTTTAGACTTCTCTGAAGATTGTCCTGCACTAGACTTGGAGTGATGAGCACTCTCTTTACCCCTGTTTTTGTTCTGTACAACAAGAGCATGATCCATACCATCCACCTGTAAAGACTTGTTCTTACGTGATTGATCCTCCTGCAATAGCAAAGCCACTAACTCTTCAAAATGAAGAGGGTCAGGATTAGCTCGCAAAGACAGAGTCAAAGAAGTCTGAAAAGTCAAATAAGATGGTGGTAGTGAATTGAGTGTTTTGGAAACCAAGTCCTTCTCTGGAATCACTTCATCAATGCTAAGCAATTGCTCTTTAAGATCCCTGATTTTTGTAAGATGCTCGACAATATCGTCACCTTCGTCCATCTGTATTTTGTCAAGTTGTTTCTTCAAAAACTCTATTCTGGCAGCGTTTCTTCCTCCAAACATAGCTTGCAGAGTGTTCCAAGCATGCTCAGAAGTTCTGCAAGATCTGATATGTGGTGTGATTGTCCTCTTTATGGTTAAGGCAATCACAGCCATAGCCTGTGCATCTTTAGTATCCCATCTCTTTTGCTCTGGAGTGACTTGTGAGGGTCCTGCACCAACAGCTACACCACGACCAGGCGTGGCAGGTGCAATGCTACCTGGACGAACTTCATCTCCAGATACATAATCCCACAATCCTTTACCAACCAAAACATTTTTGGCCATAAAAGACCAAAGAGAATAGTTGGTACCATCCAATTTGTCTTCGGATGTAAACGCACCAAAAATCTCTTTCTCCGTAGATTGAGCCATACTGTAGATGCACACAAGAGAGCAAAAGAACCTCCAAGAGATTCACAAATCTCCTCTCCAATCCAAGCAAAACTCTACACAAAATCTCAGCACAAAGCTAAGACAAGCTGCTTCCCAAAAGAACTGTTTACCTGAAGAAAATCTGTCAAAAAGCACACCCTCTTGATCTAAACGCCTCGGAAAAGTAACTTCTGCTACGCTGCTCAGAACGAAATTCTGAGGGCTCGAACGGCTTCGAAAGGGGGGTCTAAAATATTGATGGAAAACCAATCCATTGCAATAAATTTGTGCTTTTTAAGTACCCTAGGGGGTAGATTGGCCTATAAGGGGCAAAAAATTGCCTGGCCACAAGGGCGCGCAAATGGCCCATCCAGCAGTATTGGATGGGCCATTTGCGCGCCCTTGTGGCCAGGCATTTTTTTGCCCCTTATAGGCCAATCTACCCCCTAGGGTACTTAAAAAGCACAAATTTATTGCAATGGATTGGTTTTGCATCATTCATTTAAATGCAATCTTTTTATGGGAATTCTAGTATATGTTCACACTCAAGGACACTTGAAAAGCTCAAATCAATTATGAAATGAAGTTTCCAGCAAACTATCACTTGCTTTAGCTCTACCTACTACACCCTTGCACCAAAAAGTCAAATTACATTGGACACTTGGTTTCACAATATGTTATTAGTTTTGATATCCTATAAGGAATTCAAAGCTTGACATGACCAAAAAAAGGTGTCCATAAGGATCCATATAAAATATTGATGCAAAACCAATAGGTTTTAGTAAATTTGATTATTTTAAGTACCCTTGGGGGTAGATAAGCCTACAAGGGGCAAAAAAAGGCCTGGCCACAAGGGCGCGCAAATGGCCCATCCATCATTTTTGGATGGGCCATTTGCGCGCCCTTGTGGCCAGGCCTTTTTCTACCCCTTGTAGGCTTATCTACCCCTTGTAGGCTTATCTACCCCTAAGGTTACTTAAAATGCACAAATTTACTGAAATTGACTACAATTACATACAGAACTTGAAATTACAAAGATAATAGACAGAGTAGACACAACTGTTGATCATATTGTCATTGGAAAGTCAAATCATTACAAAGATAAGGGTGTGCAATACAAAAAGAGGGGTAACTTCGGCTAATGCTCGAAGTCTCGTCGCAATCGTCGTGCAAGCTGCATATCTTTTGGCTGTATTGTCACTCGCTTTGCATGAATGGCACATAGGTTGGTATCTTCCAACACTGAAATGATGTGGGCCTCTACAGTTTCTTGAATAGCCTCTAGCGCTATTGCTTGCATTCTATACTGATTTCCATAGCTTTGAAGCACTTCCTTCACAGTGCGAGCAAAGGGGGCGCGTCGAATCAAGAGCTCCGTCGTCTTCTGGTAGTGGCGGATTTCTGCAAATGCCCTTGCTATTTTTCGGCTCCGCTGCGGTTGTCTTGGGGGCACTTGCACATTTGCTGGCGGGCGGCGTGAAGGCTTCTTGAAAAACTTAGACTTGTGTCTGTTTACATGCTTAGGGGCTGGTTCTGCAGCCTGTTCTGATTCTTCCTCTTCCCTTGGTTGCCGATCTTGTCGTGTGAGGAGAGCTCCCTTGCCTTGAGGCAATGTCTTCCCCCCAACGGCCACCCGGTGTGTGCGCGGTATGTTTTCTCGCAGCCATGGTGGCTCACTCTCTGATTCGGTGTCTGTATTGACCACCCGAGTCCTGGATGGTCCTGCTTGTGATTGGGGGCGCGACGGCTGCTCCCTATCGGACTCTGATGTTTGCTGGCCCTCTGCTTCGCTCCAGCGCTGGGCACGTTGCTTCATTCTCTTTCTAGGTGTTATATCTTGAGGAGGTGGAGATTCAACAGTCCTTGATGACTCTCGTGCCCTACCACCATGCCCACTACCAGAAGAGTTCCTGGAACGGCCAGGTGTTCGTGGCCGTTTTCTTGTGCCTTTAAGCCATGACGACTTCTCACATCCTTGGAGGGTGTTTTTGTTGGCAGGCGGATGCTCTTTCACGGTTTGTTTGGTGCACGCCATTTCGTTGGTAAGAGCTCACATGTTCTTAAGAAATGAGTGATTTATGAGAGCATGCAATATTTATAAGGGCCCATTTAAAAAGGGCCATGTTCACACTAATTTTTTTAAAAGAAGTATTATTTTTTAAATAAACATGTCGCTAAAAGTTGGACCCTGCGTTCACATTTAGTGACTCGCGCAGTATCCACTTTGATCCTTGTCGCACTCTGCATCGCCGCCATGCAGCATGCTTGGTGGGACCTTGCGACATTTGCCACTTGTTGCTATGCTCTTGACGACTCCATTTGCGCACTTCAATAGCAATCTTGGATTGTCGCGCACGCTCCATTGGGAGCTTACGAGAAAATGTTGTGCGAAAAAACCAGTTGAACATCTCCTCCAAATAATTGGATTGCACCATTCCACCACCATGTCGAGTATTTTTGAAGTACACTCCCCTTGCTCGATAATGGGACTTCTCCATGCCTTGAGTGCTAAAAATTTCAAGCGATCCATACTTGTGCATAAAAAATGCACCATGCGCAAACAAGATATGCTGTTCACATGAGCAAACGATCCACATTAGTAAATAAAAACAATCCCTTGTAATGAATACACCATGAATGACTTACCATGTAATGTGTGATGTTATTTTCACCCCAAGAAAGGGTGAAGACCTTGGTAAAATCCGCCAAAGCTTCTTGAAATGATTGCCGTTGTTCTTCTGTTGTGCTGTTAAGGCTCATAAGCTTGACCATTTTATCAAAATGGGCCCAAACTTGCTTGCGCTTGTTTGCAAGCTCGCCATTTGAATCATTGTCAGTAGTAGCTTTGCATAACTCCTTCCAAAGCTCCCAAAGGTTACCTGCCTGCTGGTTGGAGCTGCTTTGAGCATCATATCGACTTGGCTTTCCTTGGGAAACTTTCTTCAAAAAGTGTCTAGCTTTTTGTCCACTCATTGACACTTGTTGAGCAATTTCATGGGCCTCCCCTGTGTTCTTTGCAGCAACTATAGACACATTTCCACCATGACAGCCAATGGAATTCAAGAGTACCTCCACTCTTTCGATCGCTTCCTGGGACTTTTCCAACGGTTTCATTGTGAAAGCATAGTCAATGTGGAGCTTCAATAGCCTATCAAAAATACGCATGAATGCGTGTAATGTACAAAAATGTACATTCGATAGAGGAAATCGAAAGATTGGATTCCAAGTGTGGTCCTTTTGATCACGGTCTGGGGCATTGAGCATGGGACATCTCAGAATAGACGCTTCCCATTCTCTACCTTCATCTCCGACATCATGACAATCTAACCCTTGTTCTCCATGCCCTTGCCATGGAAGCATGTAACTGGCCTTTGCAGTGCTCTTATGTGATTTTTGTCCATTAGGTTTGTACCCTCGAGTGCAAAATGGACAAGGCATCAGAGAAGAAGCCCCTTGTTTGCAGCCAAGCAAACACTTTATGGTCTTCAAATCCCCACCTAAGTGCCACTCCACATCATAACTACCAAATCCCTCAATCTCCAACTTCTGACTTGCAATTTGGGAGTGTATTACTTCTGTGATCCATAGAGTTCCCTCAAAAATCCACGAAAGTACTCCATTGGTCTCTTTGGGCACCTCAATAGCACCCAACCACCAAATGTCTTTCTCTGATTGCACGCTAAAAGATAGGGTGGGATATGGCTCGACTAAATCCCTTCGCTTGGTTTGCAGAAGGGCCTCGTTCATTAGCGTGACACTTAGCCTCTCTAACCTTCGGCTTTTCACTATTTGACACTCATCGAGTTTCAGCACAAAAGCGACTTTTGTGCCAAGCACTACAAAATAAATAGTGCTAAGACCTTAAACTTCAGCTTCTATGAAAAGAATAATACCAAAGAAAAAAGTAAAGTGTGTCACCTTCTTCAGGTAACTCGTAAAATCTAAGCATGGCTTCTTGACGCCTTCTAAGATCCACGAAAATATTGTTCCACATTGTGTAAGGAAAGCCCTTATTCGAAGGTCTTATGGATTGTTTCTTACCTTTTCCCCTTGTCTTTGTTGCGCACGAAGCATAAAGGGAAGTTGGCATTGTGTCCTCAATGTGTAGGTATGTCCCAATGCGGGAGAACACATCTTCGTTTGTGGCCTTCTTTGCGAGCTTGACCTTGTGAGGAACGGGAAATAGGTTTTCCACAATGCCATGTTCTTTGAGGGCATCCTTTAGGAGTTGAAAAATAGCCTGTTAGGCTTTGGTGCTGATTCCAGCCTCATCACAAGCTTGTTGAACGTCAACATCATTAACCACATTTCTTAATTTACGCATAAGGTCCTTGGTGACTGCATCCTTAATGTGCTTACCTCCAGGTGATTGTAAGATAGAAATAACGTCCTCGGTATTGAGACAACTAGTGAGAAGGTTGACTCGATTATCTTGGCTTGTTCCACCGCATGCCTCCTGGATGAAGTTTCTAGCAACAAATAAACATAAATGTTAGAAAATAGTGTGAAGTAAGAATGCAGCATGCAAGTAAAGACCAAATCACCTTGTGGCTGTAACTCGTCGTTTGCGTGCTCCTCCGGAATGTGCAAGAGTTTCAATGGATGAATAGGGGCGTTTGCGTTCCCTTGCACCAAGGGGTGTTTCTTTCAAGTATGTGATGGTATTGGTAAGCTTCTGGATGTGGGACTCCTTTTCTTGCATTTGTTGTTCAAGACTTTTAACTACCCTCTCCGAAGAGGCAACACTCTCTTGTAATGCCGTCGTCTTGAGGTGAAGAGCTTGACATTCGTGCATCCACATATGCAAAGAAGCACCTGCACCCATACACAGCCGCTTGCAATAGCCTAACAAGCCTGCTTCTCCCCTCCCAAGAAATTGAAGAAATGTGGAAAGGCTATTAAACGGTGGATGGAAGAGGCTTATAGGATCGTAAGGGTACAAATGGCCATCCACCCAAATGTCAACATTGGTCTCACAAGCGGTGCGACGTTCCTGTGATGACCTTTGATCACCTTCACTAGTGGTCTTCGGTGCAAATGCCGTGGGTAAGCGAATATGTATGCTTTTTGTGTGCGGAGTACGTGGTGGTGGAAGCAAACCATTTGTGATGTCCGTGAGCACCATGGAAGCTGTTGCGTGAGGAAGCAAATGATGAAAAGATAGAGGGGGAAGGGTAGAGAGGCCGAGCAGGATGGGAGGAGAGAAGGAGGGAGGGAGGGGAGGGAGAGATTGGGGAGGAGGAGGAAGGTAGGGGCAGAGAGGGAGAGGAGAGGGAGAGGGAGAGAGAAGGGAGGAGGGAGGAGGGAGGAGGATGAGAGAACAAAATGTTTATTACTTTTTGGGGGAAAAGATTTTTGAAAAAATGGACTTTCTAAGCTTGTGGGTTAAAAAATGGGTCAAAAAATGATTTTTGGATATGTATATATGTTGGGAGGGAGTTTTAAGTAAAAAACAAATAAAAATACATTTTTTTTAAAAAAGTCAAATTTTGACTCTTTTTGACCCACGGAATTGCTGATGTGGACACACCCCTATGCTTCCTTCACTTTAAAAAAAGCTAGAGAGAGAAAGCAACCTTTTAGGTCCACATCCTACATTTGTCTAAAAAAAAGGCTAGAAAAGCCTACTCAAAACTACCTTCTTCAATGCCCTTGTCCCCTAAACCCCACACAACATTAGCCTTAATCCCTAAAAATTAGGATTCCTTACAAGGTCCATGCAAGGTTCATATTTCTCCTAATGTTTTGTTCCTTGAGGAACCTTTCACTACCATGTTAAAAGATTTTGATAAAAATAGTAGGTGTTTTTTAGAATCTTGAACCAATAGGGACTCTCTAGGAGCTCTCATAGAAGCCATCCATATAGTACTACTATCTTCCCTAGTATCATAGACACACAAATACTCAAGTTTATATGAATCTCTAGATGAGGAAGACAAATACTTGTAAGATAATCCTAACAGCAACAACATTGTCTCCATTTGTAATTATTTTTCATGAGGCTGGATTCCTCTATAAATGCAATATAAATATGTTTTTTTGTTAAATGGTGTCGCATTGAGTGAGAGTATTTAATTTAGATTACTGAAGTTTCATACAGATCTAAGAAATATTGTTTACTTTTATGGATATTTTGATTTGCCTGTACGATGATTCAAGTCGCAAGTCTTAATCACTCCACCTTGAAGAAATTCAAGAAATATTTTGATTTCAGTTTAATCATTAATGATTATTCTTATTAAAGTGGATCATAAACTTTGTCAAGATGTCCTCATTTGGGGATGTTGAATATATATCATTAGCAATGTTTCACAAGAACACTAGGTGGACACAAGGAAGTAAAAATTGGCTCCTTGTTTGGTCGATTTCTAGTGTTTAATGTTTAGTGCACAGGATTTGTGAGGCCGTTGACATGGGGAGTTCACTAAAGTATATGTAACATAGCACATGTGTTCAACAGAAGGGATTTTATATTCTTGTAGAGTTGCAGAAACATGTGTAGATAAGGCCTATATGGGGTACTTTTAATCCATTCTAGTGAACACACGTGATATAGGAAAATTTTACATAGTGAATGCTCCGGACCTTTGAACACAAAGAAAGGGGGGGGAGCTCTAATTACATCTGAGTGAAAAGAAGTG
This sequence comes from Adiantum capillus-veneris, assembly GCF_014529385.1. Taxonomy (NCBI): domain Eukaryota; kingdom Viridiplantae; phylum Streptophyta; class Polypodiopsida; order Polypodiales; family Pteridaceae; genus Adiantum; species Adiantum capillus-veneris. Next base: position 66,349,117 of record NC_140947.1, on the reverse strand, counting down.
GAATTTGTACTGTCATGTTGCATAAAGATTTGCTTTCACTTAATCTAAAAAAAAATTGGTAGCCTGAGGTGCAGACAAGGCCAGATAATGCAAAAAAAGGGGTGGCCACAAGCGCGCGTAGTGAGCCATCCAAAACTGCTAGATGGGCCATATGTGGGCCCTTGTGGCCACCCTTTTTTTGCATAATTAGGCTATTGTTGCACTCCAGAACCCTGGAAAAGATGAGATAAACATAAAATTGAACTTTTCAAGCACATTATGCCTTCCTTCAACTCAACTTACTAGTTCCCTGCACCAAAAGGGCAAATCACATTGGACACTATAAAAATCTAGTCTCATGCTGCATAAACATCTGGTTTCATCAAATATTAACATTCTTGCTATTATAAGGGGCAGACAAGGCCATATAATGCAAAAAAAAGGGTGGCCACAAGGGCGCGCAGGTGAGCCATCCAAAACTGTTGGATGGGCCATCTGCGCGCCCTTGTGGCCACCTTTTTTTTTTCATAATTAGGCTATTGTTGCACTCCAAGACCTTGGAAAAGGTGAGATGAATGTAAAATTTAACTTTTCAAGCACATTATGCCTTCCTTCAACTCAACTTACTAGTTCCCTGCACCAAAAGGCCAAATCACATTGGACAATATAAAAATCTAGTCTCATGCTACATAAACATCTGGTTTCATCAGCTATTAACATTTTTTCTATCCTAAGGGGCAAACAAAGCTAGAAAATGCAAAAAAAAGGGGTGGCCACAAGGGCGCGCAAATGAGCCATCCAAAACTGCTAGATGGGGCATCTGCGCGCATTTGTGGCCACCCTTTTTTTTGCATTTTCTAGCTTTGTTTGCCCCTTAGGATGGCAAAAATGTTAATATTTGATTTAAATTTAACTCTTCATGGCCAAAACCGCTTAACTTAAAACACATGGATAAACCGAAAAGCCAAATCACTATGGAGACAGTAGACACAACTCTTAATCATTTTGTCATTGCAAAGTCATCTGAAATGATGTGAGCCTCTACGACTTCTTGAATAGCCTCCAATGCTATTGCTTGCATTTTATACTGATTTCCATAGCTTTGAAGCACCTCCTTCACCGTGTGAGCATATTTTTGATGCATGGCCATGATTCAAGTGTTAAGTTTTTTTTTTCTTTTTTTTAAAAAGTGTTGAACTTTTCAGTTGTTTTCAACAGCTTCTAGATTTCAATCGGCTCCGAATCTGTCTGGGCTTGTCTCACATGAATTTGTTCATCTCATCGCGTTCTTCGACCATCATGTGATGAGAAAAAATCATATCTTGCTCGCATTCTCCAAAAATCAATGTGTAAGTTGACAATTTATTTAAAAATGATGTAAAACATACATTTTTTACTTTTTTCTTAATCTACGGGCTCCAACGAACATTAAAACCATGGAATTTGAAAATACTCAAAGAACTATTGTTTTTTATTGTGTTAAGGATTGTATTTCCTACATACAAAACTTTCCCAAAATCTCGCCCTAACACCTTCAAAAGTGGCTTCCAAAGAGTGTACTCGGTCAAAATTTGAAACTGAAGAAAAACAATCAGAATGAACTCCTAGACTGTGTATAAACTTTAGAATAACCAAAATTTCCTTCAAAAAAAATTTATGCTAAAAATTTGAAAATAGCCCCCCATTGGACTCCCCACAACGATAGAAGCCAAAGGGTTCAAGGAGAGGTATGGTGTCACAAGTGCATGGTGGGAATCTCATCGAGGTTTATTCCGTCAAGATCTCTTGTACTTTATCATGTCTTCTCATGTACAATCTTACAAAAAAAAATGATACTTTAAATGACTACAAATCTTATTTAACTTATCAAACAATCTAAAATATGGTAGACCAAGAGTGCTCTTACACATCAACAAACAAAAAAGTCCAAACTTCTTCTCATTAACTTTGATAAACATACATTCGTGAACAACTTCCAAGGGGTAGTACAGTCATAGTTCTTACATCCATTCCATGACATGGTATGCTCATGGGGTGACCTATAATATAAAAATATCTCTGGTGGGGGTGCCCTCATGTTAGGAAAGGGTGTGCTGCTGATGAAAAGTTGTTGTATTGTCCTCCTAGGGATCTCTCCATGTTAGCATAGTGATTTTTGGTGTAGTGGGAGCCACATTGCTTGAGGAGAGCTTTGTGCCACCATAAAAGCTTCATGTTATGCTAGTTCCTTGAGCCATTCTTGCATTAGGATGAGATTACCCACCTCTAATAAGTATGGATTTGAAGCACCTACCTGCAAGATGTAACAAAGAAGGCTGTTTTAGAGGAAAAGTGGTAACACTTGACCTCTCTAACCTGCACCCACTGTTTCTTGTAATGCCACTGTTTTGAGCTGAAGAGCTTGACATTCGTGCATCCACGAATGCAAAGAAGCACCTTCACCCATACACAACCAATTGCAATAGCCTAACAAGCCTACTTCTCCCCTCCCAAGATATTGAAGAACCATACACATTCGTCTCACCGACAGTATGACGATCTTGGGATGACCTCTGCACACCCTCACGTGCGGCCTTCGATGCAAACACCGCGGACAAGCAATATGTACACTTTTGTTGTGCGGAGTACATGGTGGTGGAGGGATACGATTTGTGATTTCCGTGAGCACCATGGCAGTTGTTGCGTGAGGAAGCAAAGAATGAAAAGAAAGAGGGGGGAGGGGGAGGGAGAGGGAGGAACATGGGAGGAGAGAAGGGGGCAGAGGGGGAGAGGGAGAGAGAGGGGAGGAGGAGGAGAGAAGGGGGTAGGGAGGGAGAGGAGAGGAACATGGGAGGAGAGAAGGGGGCAGAGGGGGGAGAGGGAGAGAGAGGGGAGGAGGAGGAGAGAAGGGGGTAGGGAGGGAGAGGAGAGGGAGACAGGAGGAAGGAGGAGGAGAGAACAAAGGTTTTTTTTTGGGGGGAGATATTTTTTTTTAAAAAGTGGACTTTTAGTGTTTGTAGATTTAAAAAAATGTCAAAAAATGATTTTTTGATGTGTATATATGTTGGGAGGGAATTTTAAGTCAAAAATAAGTAAAAATAACTTTTTTGAAAAAAAGTCAAATTTTGGCTCTTAGTGACCCACGTTTTTGCTGATGTGGCCACACCCCTTTACTCCCTTCACTTTTCAAAAACTAGAGAGAGAAAGTGACCTCTTAGGTCCACATCCTACATGTGTCTAAAAAAAGGCTAGAAAAGTCTACTCAAAACTAGCTTCTTGAATGCCCTTGTCCCCTTAACCCTACACAACATTAGCCTTAATCCCTAAAAATTAGGATTCCTTACAAGGCCCATGCAAGGTTCATATTTCTCCTAATGTGTATCATATGATGCTAGCACGAAGTGACTGCACGTCGGATGGAGTCCGGAGCGGTGAGATACTGAAGTCGGAAGATATGGTGTATTTTCCCGGATTGGGCTGCACATGATTTGGTCAGTTTTATTAACCTCGATTTGAGGCCGTCCTAGCCTAGGGATGAGATGAGGACTATGCGGCTTGTAGCCGGAGATATGAAATCTCAGTGAGCCTTGATTGCTTGGGAGTTGGACCACTAGGTTGTGTTTGGCAGGTTCTGCAAGCTGGGGGAAGTAGGCTTTTGTTTAAAAGGTTTTTTTGCTTTTGCAAAGGCCTTAAAAGGCTGGAATGTTCTGGTGCTGCCACGTGTCACAGCTATAACCCCACATGCGAGGCCTGGCTGGAGAACCATGCGGTATATAGCCTAGTCGGCAGTCCACTTGGAGGCATGGCAAAGGGAAAGAGCTCCGTGAGCTCATAGCAATGGCGCTGTGTAATGGAATTGGCCTATTTAACTTGAGAGTACTTTTGAGAAATAACTTTGTGAGCATAACGGGTGAACATAAATTGAAGATAGCAACATAATCATAGCAATTAGTTAACTTGGCATGAACAATACTTTTGCAAGAGAGAGAATTTAGAGAACATGATAACAGTTAAGGAAGAAGAAACATTTCGTAGGAGAAAGAATTAGTTCCTCACTTATCATACTCTTGTTGCTAGCATACATAATAGCATAGTAATGAAGAAGAAGGAGATGGCAGCTTAAGCATTGAAGCATGGTTCTTGGTTGGATTTGCACTCCATAGCCAAGAGTGTTGGTGTAGGCTCTCAACCTCTACTTGCTTGGAGAAGGAGAGGGAGCTCTTGCACTTTGCATAGCACACAATGAGAGTGTTTGTGAGTGTGTGTGGGTGAGTATACCCCCTAAGCATCCCCCTAGCTTGCTTGGGTCGACCCCCCCTTGTAGCTCATGCTTGAAGCTCATTGGACCCTTCCAAGCCTAGCCAATCATGAGCAGGAGGGATTACAAGCAGTAGGGGTAGCCTTGAGTCAAGTGTCCCCCTTTCCCCTTTGAGAGAGAGGGCTAGATAAATGCTAAATCAATTAATTAAATCTCCTAAATTACTATTGGACCCCTTGGGTGGCCAACCAATAGATTTCAGGAATCTCATGAAGGTAACATAGGTAGGGGCCTGACATGTGTCCTTGCTGCCTCTTCAAGCTTGGGCCTTCCTTATGTGTGTGAGTGGGTGTTCTCTCTGAAGCCCCTAGGAAAAGGGCTCGCCCCCCCTCTTGTAGGGATGCTTTTGACTTTTGGTGCTCAAGCACCTCAGTCATCAAGCACGACTAAGCACTTGGACTAGGGGGTATTCCCACAAGCATCTCAGGCAAGCTTGTCAAAGCACCTCAAGTACCTTAATCATGTAGCAAGTCAAGCACCTCAAGCATGACAAGCACCTCAAGCAGGACAAGCACCTCAAGCACGACAAGCACCTCGAGCTTGGGCCGGGTTCCCACCTCAAGCACAGCCCTAGCTTACCTAAGGTCAAAGGACTTTTACACACATTATTGGAGGTCTTCAATGAAGCTAACCCTAAGGTCTTATGCTCCATTGGTTAGCCTTGCTCTTGATAGACCATCTCCCATTTGGGCCCCTTTACCATTGGCCCCGTGTTGAGATAGATCTATAAGCACATATCTATATCTTAACACTTGTTCCCGTTTATTCTCCCACATTAAGTGATCAATTTAATATGAGAAAATCATTTGGGTTGGTTAGATATTAGATTTTATGACATTACCTCTCTCTTGAAATCATAGTCGTCCTCGACTATGAGGTAAAAGAGATAAAGCCTTAGTCATTAGTCAATCGTACTTAGTGGGTAGAGGATCCCTTTTTACCCTACGACATCTTTCCAAGATGGATGACTAATCCATTTGGTGCTTGGGAGACATAGCTGCCACAAGCATGTCTGCTCTTTAGTCCATTCCATTCTCCCAAATTAGAGTGACAAATTCTACTTGGTGTTTGAGAGACGTCGTCATCACAAACATGATTCTAAGCATGCATACTAGTTGCATTTGTGCACAATTAGAAAGAGGACTAGTCTTATAATACAAAAACATGAGTCATATAAAAGAAATTTGTACATTTGCTTACTCTAATGTAGCATTGTAAGCATTGACAAGGTTCATGCTATCCTTAAGCTGTACTCCTTGCATCCATCTAGCATCTTCAAAAGATAATTTTTGAACTTAATAAGATACCGTCGGATAATCTTACCATGTCGTAGTACCTTGTCTTCATGCCGAAGGACAGCTTTGGGTTGTAGCATCTCTTCCTGGTCTTCAACTTTGGGAGGGTCTTCAATGATTGGTTCAGTTGGTGGCTCTCCTTTGTAGGGCTTAAGTAGGCTTACATGAAAGGCATTGTGTATAAGCCAACTTGAGTTGATAAGCCATCTCATTGATGGGCTTCAAGATTTGGAAAGGACCATAGTATCTTTTTGCTAGTTTAGCATAATACTTTTGATGGCCGGTAGGATTTTTGCCCGTCGTTTGCCTTAATCGAGCCTTAGGAAACTTGAGTAAGACCCAATCATTTTCTTTGAACATTAAGGCTCTTCTGTGCTTATCAGCAGCATCTTTTTTCCTTTGTTGAGAGATGGATATAGCCTCCCTAATCTTTTGAAAAGATTCTTGTAGGTCACGGCTATACTCATCGGCGACGAAGATCTTCCCATGTACTTTGAGTAGCAAGGGACTTTTAGGTCTTCCCTCAATGATCTCAAAAGGTGCTTTTCCCGTATAAGTATGTACAGTATTATTGTAGGCATACTCTACAAGAGGTAAATACTTTTCCCATTGTGAGCGTTGATCTACTTCGGTAACATAAGTCTTGAGTAGATCGAGTATCATAAGATTGGCTATCTCACTTTGGCCATCCGTTTGTGGGTGATAGGCCGAAGAGAAATTCAATCTTGTTCCTAGATTTTTAAAAAGACCTTTCCAGAAATTACTGGTCATTCTAGGATCTCTATCTGACACGATGGATGTGGGTAATCCATGGTGCTTGAAAATCTGAGATATGAAGAGAGTTGCCATTTGATGTGCCTTAATAGTCTTTTTCACAGGAATAAAATGTGCTTCCTTGCTAAACCTGTCGACTATTGTCCATATTCCTGTATTCCCATGGATAGACTTGGGTAATCCAAAGATGAAATCCATGGATATACTCTCCCATGGTGAATTTGGAATAGGCAATGGCTGGAGTAATCCAGGTTGCTTCCCTCTATCATACTTGGTTTTTTGGCATACTACACATTTTGATACATACTCTTGTATGTCCACTTTCATGGTAGGCCAATAGAAGTACGTCTCTACTCCTCGGAGAGTAAATTGAATACCTCTATGCCCCGCATATGGAGGAGCATGGGATTCATACATAGCCTTCTCACGAAGGGAGTAGGTAACACATAGCCTATTGCCATGGAGAAGATAACCATCCTGCAAGGTGAATGGTTCCTCTTTCTTCCCCAAAAGCTAGGGCTGACATTATGTCTTTAAAGTCAGGGTCAGTAGCATACTCATCTATCATAGAGGATAGATCATTGTGAGTAGCTATAGACACCGCATTAACTTTTGGTCGTCATGAAAGTGCATCGGCAACTTGATTGTGCTTACCAGCTATGTGAGAAATATGGAAATTACATTGCGAAAGAAAGTTTTCCCACCTCATTTGTTTGTCAGAAAGCTTGGTTTGCATCATGAAATACTTGAGACTTTGGTGGTCGGTTCGTAGGATAAATGGAGTCCCCAATAGGTAGTGCTTCCATGTGTCTAGGGCATGTAGAACAGCTAAAAGCTCTTTCTCATAAATGCCCAAGACTCGTTCATCACTATTGAGCCTTCGGCTCTCATATGCTATGGCATGCCCTTCTTGAAGCAAAACCGCTCCAAGGCAATCACCACAAGCATCACATTGGACCTCAATTGTCTTTGAGAGATCCGGAAGCACGAGGATTGGTTGGGAAGTAAGCTTCTCTTTGAGTTTTTCAAAAGCATTTTGTTCGTTAGCAGTCCATACAAACTTAATGTTCTTCTTAGTTAAGTCGTGTAGTGGTCCTGCTACTTGAGAGAATTTTGCTATGAAGCCGCCTATAGTATGCACACATACCAATAAAGCTTCTTAGCTCATGTAGATTTCTTGGGTTAGGCCATGCTTTTATTACCTCTAACTTTGATGGATCCATTTGGATACCATCTTAAGAGATAATATGACCTAGGTACTGAATCTCTTGAAGGAAGAATTCGCTTTTCTTTTGGTTGAGATAAAGCTTGTTCTCCCTCAATGCTTGAAAAATCACTTGGAGATGTTGCTTATGTTCCTCCAAAGATTTGGAGTAGATGATGATATCATCAAAGAACACTCTAGTGAATTTACGATATGTTCTAAAAATTTTCTCCATCAAACGATTGAACGTAGCTGGTGCATTAGTCAAGCCAAAAGGCATGACTAGATATTCATAAAGACCAAACGTTGTGCGAAACGCGGTCTTTAAGATATCTTCATCCACTATCCTTATTTGATGATAGCCACTCTTAAGGTCAATCCTACTGAAATAGGTAGAGCCTTATAGCTTATCAAACAGATCTTCTACCCGAGGTACGGGAAATCTGTTTTTGATAGTGATATGGTTTAGTGCTCGATAGTCCACACACATACGGTATGTACCATCTTTCTTTTGCACTAAAAGGACTGGAGAACAAAAGGGAGAGGAACTAGGCCTCACCATCCCTTTGTCTACCAGCTCTTGTACTTGCCTCATGATCTCCTCTTGTTGACCTTGTGAGACTCGATAAGGAGGCTTGTTAGGTGGTGAGCTCCCAGGAAGGAGCTCAATGCAATGGTCATCATCCCCTCGTTTTGGAGGTAAGTCCATAGGGATATCATCGATGAACACATCTTGGAATCCTTTTAGAAAATTAGACAAGTCTAACTCTTCTTGATTCCTAACATTTACATTTGATGAAACATTAGTATCTTTTAGAGACTCTTTGACAAAAATCATGTACGCAGAAACTGAGCTCTTCATTGACTTATCAAAATCAAGAGGATTTACAAGTGGAATAGTGTGACCACGCTCACTAGCATCTATATACATGTTCTTTCCCCTGTAGGTGAAGTAAATTCTCCTTTCAGGGAACTTCATGTTGGCAGCCATGTGATCAAACCATGGTGCCCCTAGGATAACATCTTGATGTTGGAGAGGAGAGATGAAGAAGTCTTCTTTGTCGACATAGCTTTGGACATGAAGCCTCAACTTCCCAATCAAGGGAGTAACGGAGGCTTGTTGTCCCTTGAAAGCTGCATCAGCCACTACTATATCTCCCATCTCAAAATCTTGAATGCCCAACTTGGTGGCCAGCTCTATTGATATGAAGTTGAGAGTAGAGCCAGGGTCAAACAAGATGAAGGCATCATGCTCTCTTACCTTTCCCCAATCATAGGAGAGTGATGATCCTTTGCAATGAGCATCCTCTTTTGGAGCTTCGATGGTGGAAGCCCTAGGAGTCCCATTGCGAGTATTCTTCTTGGGGCAAGAAGGATAGCCATGTCCTTGCTCCCCACACTTGAAACACTTATGGTCCTTGCGAAAAGCTTCAAGCTCTTCAGGAGAGAGTTTGTTTTTACCTTTGTAAACTCCCTTCTCCTTGGAGCGATTGTTGTTGTTGTTGTTGTTGGAAGTGACTTGGGAATTATTTTGAGCATTGGTTTTCCCCTTTGCATCATTTTTGTCTTTGTTTTCCATGGGCTTGACATTACGTCTAGCCCCTTGATGGAAATTGATGCGTGAAGCAACCATGGTATGATGGATTACTTCGGTAATAGTAGCAGGCCGTTGAGAGTTGATGTGTTCGGCCATCTCTTCAGGTAATCCCGCACAGAATTGTTGCCTTTGCTTGGCAAAGTCTATCTTTTGAAAGACAGTAGCCTTGAGATGTAAATCCCAAAACTTGTCTACATATTTGTGGATAGACTCATGGGAGAGGAACTTTAAGCTGCGCCATTCGGTAAGCACTTTGTCCTTTGCATCGCTTGCAAGGAATTGCTTCATGATGGAAACTCGTAGAGTTTTCCATGTCTTTGGGGCTTCACCATTTCCACGAAGGCTAGCCCACCATTGACGAGCTGATTTTTGGAAGTGTATAGCTACATGGCGTAGCTTGGAGGACTCTGTGAAGCCCTCATCTCCAAAGGCCGCATCAAATTGTTGGATGAAGGCCAACACTTTGTCGGTAGCACCAAAGGTGCTATCATAGGTGACAAAAGAGATACTCTTTCCTCCCTCCTTGAACTTCTTTAGCTTTTGTGACCTTCGCCATGCAGGAAATGATTTGCGATGTCCTCCCCTCTTGTATTCTCTATGAGAATAGCCATAACTTTCATCAGAAGAGGAGGAAGGTGAAGAAGAAGGAGAAGAGGGTGACCTCTTCCTAGCCCTTTGTTTCCTCTCTTGACTTTCAAAGTGATGAGGAGAATGACTATGTGTTGATATTTTCCTCTTGGGAGGAGTGGGTGATCGTCTAGACCTCCATCTTCGTGGAGCCACATCTTCAGAGGAACTTAAACTTTCATTGCTTTCTTGCTCTTTGGATTCCTCCTCTCGAATGGGAGAGAGTCTTCTTTTGGGGGTCTCTTCAAGAGGCCTCCTAAGCTCTCTCTCCTCTTGGAGAGGAAGGGAAATTCCATAAGCACGAAGTTGTTGAGTAACTTCGGCATGCAAAGAAGGGTTTCCCATAGCTTGCTGCAACCTAGTGATGAGATAATTCACAAACATGGGAGCATCATCATTAGCACCTTCATGTGCAAAATCAAAGCTATCAATGTTCATTCTACTCTCTTGATTATTGTCAGCCATGTTAACAAAATTTATGTATATACTTAGTGTATGCTTTGGCAATTTAAAACCTTAGTTTCCACTCCTCTTAGCCTTTGAAAATCGTCTCTTAAGTATCTACACCCATGGCTCAAAGTGGTTAATTATAGAGAGTAGAGGAGTAGGTCTAACATAGCAGAGTTGCCAAGGGCTAGCTCCTTTCGGACTTCTTATGGCTCAATAATGGTAAAGGTGTAGGCAAGTCTAAAAAGACTCCATTATTAAGTCCAAAGCTCCCGAGGTGTGCACCATCCCCCACATAGTGGGCTTAACAAAACCGATATTAGATCCTAGTTCCACTTACCCTATTATAATTAACAACATCAACCATTTATAGGCTACTTAAGGACCTCTCTTCTTAAGAAAGAAAAGAGAAACCAAATGCTCTGATACCAATGTAATGGAATTGTCCTATTTAACTTGAGAGTAGCGGAAATTAATGAGAGTACTTTTGAGAAATAACTTTTTGAGCATAACGGGTGAACATAATTGAAGATAGCAACATAATCATAAAAATTAGTTAACTTGGCATGAACAATACTTTTGCAAGAGAGAGAATTTAGAGAACATGACAACAGTTGAGGAAGAAGAAACATTTCGTAGGAGAAAGAATTAGTTCCTCACTTATCACACTCTTTTTGCTAGCATACATAATAGCATAGTAATGAAGAAGAAGGAGATGGCAGCTTAAGCATTGAAGCATGGCTTTTGGTTGGATTTGCACTCCATAGCCAAGAGTGTTGGTGTAGGCTCTCAACCTCTACTTGCTTGGAGAAGGAGAGGGAGCTCTTGCACTTTGCATAACACACAATGAGAGTGTTTGTGAGTGTGTGTGGGTGAGTATACCCCCTAAGCATCCCCCAAGATTGCTTGGGTCCACCCCCCTTTGTAGCTCATGCTTGAAGCTCATTGGACCCCTCCAAGCCTAACCAATCATGAGCAAGAGGCATTACAAGCAGTAGGGGTAGCCTTGAGACAAGTGTCCCCCTCTCCCATTTGAGAGAGAGAGGGCTAGATAAATGCTAAATCATTTAATTAAATCTCCTAAATTACTATTGGACCCCTTGGGTGGCCAACCAATAGGTTTCAGGCATCTCATGAAGGTAACATAGATAGGGGCCTGACATGTGTCCCTGCTGCCTCTTCAAGCTTGGGCCTTCCTTGTGTGTGTGAGTGGGTGTTCTCTCTGAAGCCCCTAGGAAAAGGGCTCGCCCCCCCTCTTGTAGGGGTGCTTTTGACTTTTGGTGCTCAAGCACCTTAGTCATCAAGCATGACTAAGCACTTGGACTAGGGGGTATTCCCACAAGCATCTCAGGCAAGCTTGTCAAAGCACCTCAAGTACCTTAATCATGTAGCAAGTCAAGCACCTCAAGCATGACAAGCACCTCAAGCAGGACAAGCACCTCAAGCACGACAAGCACCTCGAGCTTGGGCCGGGTTCCCACCTCAAGCATAGCCCTAGCTTACCTAAGGTCAAAGGAATTTTACACACATTATTGGAGGTCTTCAATGAAGTTAACCCTAACGTCTTATGCTCCATTGGTTAGCCTTGCTCTTGATAGACCATCTACCATTTGGGCCCCTTTACCATTGGCCATGTGTTGAGATAGATCTATAAGCACATATCTATATCTTAACACTTGTTCCCGTTTATTCTCCCACATTAAGTGATCAATTTAATATGAGAAAATCATTTGGGTTGGTTAGATATTATATTTTATGACATGCATGGCGCTGGGCGTTGCGTAGGCAGCCCAATGGGGCTTATGGCGGCGGGTTTTGGTGGGGTGCGGCGGCGCGCCCGCGCGGGAGGCTTTGGCGGCGATAGAGATGACGTGGCGCGTTCTCCTGGCATGCGGCAATTCATACTGCCCTAGGGGCCCCGATATTTTGAGGAGGAGGGAGAGGGCAATAGCAATATCGCTATTGCCTCCCCCCCTCATGTAAGAGAGCAGTCCCGCGAAGCGAGCTGAGGGATGAGCCCTCATGTGTACAAAGGGGAGGCCGGCCAAATCAAGACCGGGCAAGGCAAAGAGGAAGGAAAGGGGTGAGCTAGGAAGCCGCCAGGTGGGCAAAGCTCAGCAAGGCCAAGTAGGCCAAGACCAAAAGGAGCTAGGGAGGAGTCGGATAGAGAGAGATGGGAGTCAAAGTCAAGCATGTGGAGCAGTGCAAGGTTGAGGCCACAAAGGGTAAAAAAAAAGGTAAAAAAATAAAAAACTAAAAAATGAAGAGCCTAGGGGGCAATAGCGACGTCCCTAATGCCCCCCCCCCCCCCCCCCCCCGCCCCCCCCACCCAAGTGCAAAGAGTGAGGAAGAGAGAGATAGAGCAAAGCGGTGCCCTCTTTCCCAAAAGATACCAATTCAAGATGCCAGGTGAACCAATTAAATAGTAAATTGCCAAATTAAAGGCCCCCCCTATAAAAGTAAAAAATGGATCAAATTTGAGGCTTTTTTCTTGGCCTTTTGAGGTGCCGTTTGAAGCCTGCAAAGTAGAGTTCTCAAGCAAGCTAGCCCCTTTGTAACTTTTGCTTGAAAATGGCCATGGTGATGACAGTGCAAGCCGGTGTATATGTTTTTTGAAGTGCAATCAAGCCACAGTTGCCTCCTGTGTCGTTGTTTCCCCTTCCCCCCTTCTCTTTCTTCTGCTTTCATGTCCCTCCTCGGTGTCGGTTGTGTGGAAGTGTGTGCCCCCACGGACCGATGGTGTTTTGAGTGAGAGAGTGAGATTGGGTGGTTGTTTTCATGTGTAAGGGTGGAGACAGGCAGTGGTAGTAGGTGTATCTTGTGTAATTTGTTGTAGAGTGTGTGAGCAGTGGCAATTGAGCAAGTGGTGGTCTGCTAGTGTTAAGTGCTTCTTTGAAGGTGTTTTCTGAGAGGATAGGGGTGCTGTGAATACCCTAAGCTATAGAGAGGCCCTTTTGTTTGTGCTGGGCATGTTCCCCCATTTCCCCTGTCCATCTTCTGGTGCCCCCATGGAGGAGCACACTGATTGCTTCCAGTTGATTGAAAAGAAGCGGTTTTTTGCGTTGGATGTCATGGCAGGTAGAAGCTATGGACCGATTTTTACAGGAGAAGAGAGCCCTGACGAGTGGATGCCAGATTTTGAGTTGTACATGCTATCGTTGTGTATGCCGAACGAGGATAGAAAAATGCAGACTTTTCCTTTGGTGATGTGTGGTAGAGCTAAAGCATGGTACGACACATTGGAAGGCGACCCGAAGCAAGCATGGCCGGCTCTACGGATGAGGTTTCTTCACGACTTCCGCAAGGAGACTTCCCCAGTTGAAATGGATGCAAAGCTTAAGGCGCTTAAGCAAGACGTAAGTGAAGAGTGTTGGGCAGAATTAGCGGTAGCCATGCAGTTGGCTAATGGAGACTGCTTCAAGATGGAAAAATTCATGGCGTGCCTGCACCCCAAAGTGAGAGAAAAAGTCGATTTTGAGAGCCCAGAGAATTATAATGGTGCGGTAGCCATTGCACGATCAAAGAGCAGAAAGATAAAGAAGAAGATAGAGCAGGGCGTGTCAGGCTACGAGACGATGGCCCATGTTCAACCGCAGAGTCCGAGAGAGGCTGCACATGAAGAAAATCAGGGAATTCGAGGTGTAGCTATTGTGCCGCAAAATTGGGTGCGCACAGTGCAAGATTTATCCGAGCAGATGCAGGAGTTGCGGCTCAGTGTCATGGATAGAGGACAACCAAGAGGACCAAGGGACACGGCACGGCCACTACCAGGTAGGTGTTATAATTGTGGAGAAGAAGGGCACTATGCACCTAATTGTCCTCAACCGTAGAGATAAAGAGGAGATATGTACCCGCTTTTTGGTAGAGGTCGAGGTCAAGGGCAGTACAATGGTCCAAGAGAGCAAGTGGTGGAGAATCGTGTGCAACCGACTCTGCAAAACGGAGGCGAGGTCCCAAGGGTAAACATCATAGGGATGGACAAGTAGGATGTCAAAGTTTTGGCCAATAAGAGGGCAAGAGTTGAGAGGGAGACAGAGGAAGAACGAGAAACTAGAGCTCGCAAGGGCAAAGAGAAGGTGTACGAAGGCAGAGAGCAACCTGAGCCTAACAAAAGAAGAAGGCGTCGCATGCAAGCGGATTTCCAGCTAGGATGTGGCCATCCCGAATACAATCTGGTAAGTGACGTTCAAAATCAAAAGGCAAATATTACGTTTAATCAGTTGTTAGCTTTAAATCCAAAGTTAAGAAGGCAGTGGTCCACAAGTGTTAGCACCAGGCTGCCAAGAGCTAAGGGAAATGTGCAAGCAGTGCAAAACATGGCTTTGAGAGTAGGTAGCCCCACTGATGTTCTTATGTTGGTGGATGCAATTATAGAGAGGAGGATGCAGGTACAAGCCTACATAGATGGTGGAGCACAGGTTTGTGTCATGACGGAAGCAGCCATGAAAGAGACAGGGGTCAAGGCAGTAGTCAGGTCAAATGTGCGCATGAGGATGGCTAACCATACTAAAGCCAGGTGTCTGGGTGTGGCGCAGGATGTGAAGGTCAAGGTGATGGGCATAGAGTGCCTAATTGATTTTTTTGTGATGAAGGCAGGGGATAATGCTTATCCAATTATTTTGGCTAGGCCATGGCTTTTGGCGATAGGAGCAAAGCAGGATTGGGAGAGCAAAGTGTTCACTTTGCCTGACAAAGAGAGAGGCAGACAAATTGTACTTGATTTGAAGACCAAGGAGAGCAGTTCTCGTCCTATGGCAATTAAAGATGAGGGCGACACGACGAGCTATGAGTACGAGACCGAGACGGGCTATGATGAAGGCTATACTAGCACAGAGGAAGAGGAGAGCGAGGATGACATGTTGAAGATAGATGCAGACTTATTTGGGGTCTCCATAGATGACTCTCCACCTAAAGAAGAAGGTATGCAGTCTCAAGCTCATGGTTTAAGCCTAGAGGAGGTTTCAAGTATGATAAGTGAAGACCTTACCAAAGGGGAAAAGGAGGGTTATGTTCAGCTATGTGAATCCTATCCAAATCTATTTGCTACGGAGTACAAGCATTTGCGAGGTGCAAAAGGGGTGGAGCACAAAATTGTTCTTAAGGAGGGGCATAAGCCTAAAGCACAGAAGCTGAGAAGACTAGGAGAAATTCAAAAGAAAGCCCTTTGGCAGGAGATCAATAAGTTATTGGATGCAGGCATCATATATCCTGTGAAGGAGTCAGAGTGGGTCTCGCCAGTGGTCATAACCCCTAAGAAGAATGGGAAATGGAGAGTGTGTGTCGACTAAAAATCATTGAATGCCGCGACCAAGAGGAATCACTATCCCTTGCCGTTTCAAGACGAAATCCTAAACCAGGTGGCTGGGCATGAGAGGTACTCGATTATGGATGGCTTTTCGGGGTACTTTCAGATAGGGATTGCACTTGAAGACCACCAGCTGAAGACCACATTCATATCACCATGGGGTTGCTTAGCTTACCGCAGGATGCCATTCGGCTTCGTAAATGCATATGCCACGTTCCAAGGTTGGATGAACAGGGTATTTGGTCCATACTTGGGCCGTTTTATTAGGGTCTTTATGGATGATATCGGCTGCTATAGTTCAAGGTTGGAGCACCTATCGAAGCTCCAACTATTCTTTCAAAGGCTTGATGAAGAAGGAGGTCAGCTGAATCCCAAGAAGTGCAAGCTAGCACAGCCTCGAGCACAATTTTTAGGTCATGTGGTGTCGCAAAACGGTATAGAGGCTGATCCCGAGAAGGTGAAGGCATTTGTGTTGATGGAGCCGCCATCAGATGCTCAAGGTTTGGCTTCATTTGTTCATAAGTTGAAGTATTTGTCACATTTCTTTTGGATGCTGTCGCAATATGTGCATCCTCTTCAAAAGAGAGCTCAGCAAGTGCATGGCTATGAGTGGGATGGAGAATCTCAAGAGGCTTTTGATAGAGTTAAGGAGATTTTGTGTCAGTTGCCAGCGGTGTGTCCTCCCAATCGAGAGGACGACTTCTATGTGTCTATGACCGTGGGCACAGTTACTATTGGAGCGGTTCTATTGCAAAATGTAGGGAGAAGCTACAAGCCGATATACTTCAAAAGCAGGGTGATTAGCCCAGGAGAGGCTACCTACACCGAGGCGGAGCAGTGGGTGATGGCTCTAGTCTTCGCTTGCAGGAAGTTCAAAGTCCATTTGATTGTGCGTAAGTTTTTTGTGTTGACGGGCGGCTAATAATCTATTGCGAGAGGTAGTGCTACATTTGAAGCCAAGAAGGAGAATTATGAAGTGGGTGTTGGAGCTACAGGAGTTTGAGTTTGAGTTCAAGGTGGATCACATGAGTCGGTCTCACCTGGCAGACATTCTTGTCAGCAAGGCTATTGATTTGCCGGCCTATCCAAGAGTGGTGCGAGATGAAGCTAAGGAGGAACCCGACTTGGAAGATGATTTCACTATGTGGTTCGATGGAGCATATCGAAGGGTAGTGCAAAAGGCAGGAGGAGGTGTGGTGATACACGACCCACGTGGAAAAACAATATTTTCAAAGGCATATGATCTAGAGGATGTCCACACAAATAATGAGGCGGAGTATCTCACTGTGCATTGGGTTTAAAGTAGTACATAGAGTTTGGCATTTCAAGGTTGGTGGTGAAGGGAGATGCATTGCTAGTCATCAAGCAACTACTAGGCCAATGGTAGGTAAAGTGCGATTCTTTGAAGTATTGGTTCTTTTCCATCAAAAAGATGTTGAAGTCTTTTGAAGAAGTCCAATTCAAGCATGTGAGGAGAGAGCAGAATCAAGAGGCGGATCAGCTGGCTAGCAGCAAAGTATAGGTACATGTAGCAGGTCTATACGTGGCCCCAGCCACTTATGCAGGTAGAGAGACTCTTAAGGAGATTGAAGGCTTTTTGAGTACAGGGCAATGTTTAGAGGGTTTGTCTAAGTTGCAAAAGAGAAGAGTGGTGCAAAAGGCCCGCAAATTCACATTAGTAGGTGAAGATCTCATGAACTACGGGCGTGACGCAGTTCTTAGAAGGGTGTTGTACAAAGAGGAGATAGGAATGGTGCTGGAGCAATGCCATGAGGAGAGCGGGCATCAAGGCAAAGATCAGGTTCTATTTCGAGTGCTTAGAGCAGGCTTTTGGTGGCCTTCCATTGTGAAGGACGTGCATTACTGGTGCAAGACATGCCACGAGTGTCAGACTATAGGTGAAAGACGACTGGTAGCGGAGTCACAAGGCACCATCATCGCACAAAGCGTCTTTGATAAGTGGGGTCTGGATGCTATAGGCCCTCTCCCAAAATCTACGAGTGGTAAGAAGTACGTGGTGGTAGCCATTGACTACCTTACAAGGTGGGTCGAGGCCAAAGCAGTGAAAGAAGTAAATGCTAGTGTTGTGGCTCAGTTTGTGTTTGATAATATATGTTGCCGTTTTGGTGTTCCATGGGTGTTAGTTTCCGATAGGGGTCAGGGGTTTAGAAGCAAGCTCATGAGCGCATCAGTGGAAAAGTTAAAGATTCAGCACAGGTTTTCCTCACCCTATCACCCCCAATGCAATGGTCTAGTCGAGAGTGCTAATGGTCAAATTGTCAAGATGTTAACGAATTATGTGTACAAGCAGGAAGCTGAGTGGGAAGAAAATCGAGAGAAGTGTTTGTGGACATATAGAACATCTTATAAGGTGGCTACAAACTTCACCCCATTCGAGCTTGTCTATGGTAAGGAGGCGGTGTTGCCAGTGCAGGCACAGTTGGGTGCTTTAAAGGGTATGTGGCGTTTCAATGACACTCAACAAGGAGTTCTACAAGATCGGGTAGCCAGTTTGAAGGCTTAACAGATGGACAGAGAAGTAACGGCAGACTACTATGTCAAGCAGAGAGGGAGGCGGGTTGCCAAATTCAATCAGAACCTGCCGGACAAGAAGATAGAGGAAGGAGACCTGGTCATGAAGTATGAAAGCTACCTGGATTTCACATTCCAGAAGAAGTTCAAGAAGAAGTGGACGGGTCCATATAAAGTGAAGAAGGCCTTTCCAAATGGGACCTATCAACAACTGGTAAGAGCAAATGGAAAGCTTCTTAGGAATAGGGTAAATGGTGTGCGACTCAAATTGTATTTCGAGAGGGATCTAGTGATTGAAGTGCAACAAATTATAGTTAAGGGGGGTGGGCAACCCACCTAAGGCATACAGTGTGCGAGAGAAAGAAGGTGAAGCTTTGTACATAGCCTGTACATACAGTTATGGTTTTGCGAGTTCATTTTATCGTCAGTTTGGTGTGCCGGTTTTAAAGTTGTGTATATATGCTTTTGGTCGAACATAAATGTTCAACGAGGGGACTGGGCAAT
Source organism: Adiantum capillus-veneris (assembly GCF_014529385.1). Taxonomy (NCBI): domain Eukaryota; kingdom Viridiplantae; phylum Streptophyta; class Polypodiopsida; order Polypodiales; family Pteridaceae; genus Adiantum; species Adiantum capillus-veneris. Next base: position 66,330,556 of record NC_140947.1, on the reverse strand, counting down.
GATGGTGCAACTAAAGTTGGTCGAAGCTAGCAAGTGGTCTATGCCAGGACAAGACAACAATCGAGTGCAGTGCAGAAGACTAGGGCAAGTACCAAGGCCCTAGGCAGCCAAAGGATAGTGGGAATGTATGCTTAAAGCGATTTTTTGGACCGAAAAGGCTGCAGAATGGTCCAGTTGGGATGGCAGGTCAAGATGTCCGGAATGCCAAGTCAAAGATCTAGAATGTAGAATTCAGCGTGCTCTAGAGGCCGGTTCAGACGGCTCGTCAAACGGAGCCCCAGTGCTCTAGATGTAGCAGATCCCCGACGGAGAAGGCAGCTCGGGACAAGTGGCCCGGGCTGGTGTCAGTGCATACATGTGTAGAGCTCGAGTTACGGAGCATGCATGCCTTCTCGGATTGCGAATCGGAGCTTTGGATAGCAAGATATGGCCATTAGAAGATTTTTCGGGGGCCGGGTTTGAGCCTACTTGACCGCATTGGGAAGTGCGCCATCTGGTGTTTTCATGAGATCGCAAGGTGTTTAATATGTAGTATGTATCATATGATGGTAGCAGGAAGTGACTGCACGTCAGATGGAGTCCAGAGCGGTGAGATACTGAAGTCGGAAGATGAGGTGTATTTTCCCGGATTGGGCTGCAGGTGATTTGGTCAGTTTTATTAACCTCGGTTCGAGGTCTTCCTAGCCTAGGGATGAGATGAGGACTATGCGGCTTGTAGCCGGAGATATGAAATCTCAGTGAGCCTTGATTGCTTGGGAGTTGGACCACTAGGTTGTGTTTGGCAGGTTCTACAAGTTGGGGGAAGTAGGCTTTTGTTTAAAAGGTTTTTTTGCTTTTGCAAAGGCCTTAAAAGGCTGGAATGTTCTGGTGCTGCCACGTGTCACAGCTATAACCCCACATGCGAGGCCTGGCTAGAGAACCATGCGGTATATAGCCTAGTCGGCAGTCCACTTGGAGGCATGGCAAAGGGAAAGAGCTTCGTGAGCTCATAGCAATGGCGCTGGGCGCTGGGCGCTGCGTAGGTGGCCAAGTGGGGCTTATGGTGGTGGGTTTTTGCAGGGTGAGGCGGCGCGCCCACGCGGGAGGATCTGGCGGCGACAGAGATGACGTGGCGCGTTCTCCCGGCACGCGGCAGTTCACACGGCCCTAGGGGCCCCAATATTTTGAGGAGGAGGGAGAGGGCAATAGCGATATCGCTATTGCCTCCCCCCCTCAGGTAAGAGAGCGGTCCCACGAAGCGAGCTAAGGGATGAGCCCTCATGTGTACAAAGGGGAGGCCGGCCAAATCAAGACCAGGCAAGGCAAAGAGGAAGGAAAGGGGTGAGCTACGAAGCTGCCAGGTGGGCAAAGCTCAGCAAGGCCAAGTAGGCCAAGACCAAAAGGAGCTAGGGAGGAGTCGGATAGAGAAAGATGGGAGTCAAAGTTAAGCATGTGGAGCAGTGCAAGGTTGAGGCCACAAAGGGTAAAAATAAAAGGTAAAAAATAAAAAAATAAAAAATGAAGAGCCTAGGGGACAATAGTGACATCGCTAATGCCCCCCCCCCCCCCCCACCCAAGTGCAAAGAGTGAGGAAGAGAGAGATAGAGCAAAGCGGTGCCCTCTTTCCCAAAAGATACCAATTCAAGATGCCAGGTGGACCAATTAAATTGTAAATTCCCAAATTAAAGGCCCCCCCCTATAAAAGTCAAAAATGGATCAAATTTGGGGCTTTTTTCTTGGCCTTTTGAGGTGCCGTTTGAAGCCTTCAAAGTGGAGTTCTCAAGCAAGCTAGCCCCTTTGTAACGTTTTCTTGAAAATGGCCATGGTGATGGAAGTGCAAGCCGGTGTATATGTTTTTTGAAGTGCAGTCAAGCCACAGTTGCCTCCCGTGTCGTTGTTTCCCCTTCCCCCCTTCTCTTTCTCCTGCTTTCATGTCCCTCCTTGGTGCCGGTTGTGTGGAAGTGTGTGCCCCCCCAGACCGATGGTGTTTTGAGTGAGAGAGTGAGATTGGGTGGTTGTGTGCATGTGTAAGGGTGGAGACAGGCAGTGGTAGTAGGTGTATCTTGTGTGGTGGTTTGTAGAGTGTGTGAGGGAGTGATATTGGGTGGTTGTGTGCATGTGTAAGGGTGGAGACAGGCAGTGGTAGTAGGTGTATATTGTGTGGTGGTTTGTAGAGTGTGTGAGCAGTGGCAATTGAGCAGGTGGTGGTCTGCTAGTGTTAAGTGTTTCTTTGAAGGTGTTTTCTGAGAGGATAGGGGTGCTGTGAATACCCTGAGCAATAGAGAGGCCCTTTTGTTTGTGCCGGGCGTGTTCCCCCATTCCCCCTCTCCAACGTCACCTCTTATGACATTAGGGCACCGGACAAAACCAAGCAAAAAGGAAATTGAGGGGTACTCGAGGCTCAACATTCGCTTGGTTATGACACCAAATAGTTTTGGCTTTCTTTTTCTTTCAGTCATGGGGATCATAGTCCGGGAGACAGACGTGAGCGAGGATACATGTGAAGAAAAACTATTCACATTCTTATATAATGCCCGTGCTCATCACCGTGCACCAGAACTATCAAGAATCTTCAATGCAGAGTTTTCTATATAGAGGATTATAGATTGCTCCTTTGAGTACCTACAAAACCATTTGCAACAGTATGAGGCAGTCACTTGTGACAATTCCATGATAGTTGATGGCATGAGATATGTGAACCCTGCCGACCTTGACCCTGACAAGAGTGCTTCAAGGAGATTGAATCGCTATCTAGAAAAGTGTCCCTCCAATGCACTGCTTGTACAAGACAGGTGTATGAAGCACTTCAAAAAGTGTCGCTTATTGGAATTCTACCATGGTTTTGTCTGTTACTTATACTTGCAGACGGATGGTGAGTCAGAGACTTCGCAGTCAACAACTTTCGATAGTTGTCCATTGGCGCCAGAGGAAGAGGTAGAGTATGTGGAGGTGCAATTCAACCCAGAAGAAGAGCAGGTAGAGGTACTAAAGGAAACATTTGATGCGGGCTTAACTCCTGTTTCTCTTGCGGATGCAGCAATAGGGTGCATGCAAGAAAGCCCAAGGAAGTGACTTTGCCTCTGAATTGTGCTCCCAACTTTTCTATGGCGGGTGACACCCACTATGTTCACAGATATCATGCATGAGCTTAATATACAGGAGGACTACTGCCTAGCGGAAATTGTAAATTTTTGTGAGGCAGACATGGGGTTTGTGGACGATGATGGAGTGGACCAACATCTTATTGATGACACAGCTGTCCGTGACTCACAGTTCACTTCAGGGTGGAAACTCATCAAAGATACGTTCAATGAAGCGAATTCCGGAGAGGCCAATTTTCCAACAGATGAGTAGTTTGAATCGACAACAAAACAACTCGGCTTGGAAAACATGGGTAGGCACGTGGCACCCAAAGATTAGGTAATGAATAGTCAGTCTATTCACTTGTGGGGGAGGTCGATGCTGGAAATGGACGAGAATCAGATGGTAACTTTTGTCGTGTATTCAGATGGTATTAGAGATGGCCCAGTGATAAAATATCATGATCTTTTTTTTTTGCTGCCAGGTGCTAGTGTATGACGATAGTTTCCTTAAAAGAGCGGGAGGCTCACGGCAAGGACTTGTCACTGGAGTCCAAGGAAAGGATGCGGCGTTGTCTCACTACATCGGGCGTTTCAACCACAAAAAGGTTTGTAGAAACATTTCAAGTACTTGGCAATTGCACTCATCTCACTTACGGCCCATAAATTCATTGCAATTTTTATGTAGATCATAATATACCACAAGGAATACTCTGATGACAATAAAGTTCCCACTGTTTGCAATGAAAGTTATTACAAGATTGTGTGGTGGGCACCCCCTCCCACTAAACACAGAAAGACTAATTCAGATTGAGAAAGAGTTTGCTCTACGCGTATTTGGCATTGGGTATGGGTGCCAAGCACTCAGAGCCCCTTATTTCATGTCCTACACAGCTCAGGATCTAGCTACAGGGGTTGAAGACCCGGAAAGCTTAGATCCATACAACAAGCGGCTATTTCTGAGGGAAAGAAGACCCTGATGCCCATGGGGATGCTGCCATCAACAGAGAAACGAGCTCATCTACAGAGCTTGCACATCAAAGAGGTACAAAGTGAGGAAGAAGGAGGTGCATCGAAGAGGATAAAAACGACGGGCTCAAGTCCATCTTCTCTCTCTCCTGACTCGTGATCGACGCCACCTCGCATGGCGCTCCACCGCATTTGAAGCTCCTCAAGCCATCTGTTTCTTCTCTTTGCGGATGTGTTGTAAAGACCGTGTAATTTCTGAACTCTTAATAAGTTCCTTCTGCCTTGCTCTATGAATTAGTCGTCTATAAGTCCATTGGTGTAGCGCTAATAGGCTATTGGCCTTTTCTTTTCCTCCCCCATGTCGCGTGTGCTTAAAATAACATATTCTTGCCATGTAGTGGGTTTCTTCCATGCCTTGTGTGGACCATATTGATAGTGAGCCGTATGTCTTGGCAAAATATGGGCCATGGTTGAACAGTATGTGCTGCATTGAAATAAAACAAAATGGTCAGTAGAGTACAATTTTTTTTTTTGGTATACGTAGAATGCCAACCCACCATGTAATGTGTGATATGTTGCCCACCCCACCTTGTTAGGTAAGCCTTTTTCCAATCCAGCAAGACTGCTTGAAATGATGTGAGCTTACTTTGGTCCCAAGAATGCTGCTCAACGTAATGGAAAATTTTATCTAGTGATTTCCACATGTTCGCCTTGTGATTCTAGATTGCCCCACCACTAGCATTGTCTTTAACCACTTTATGTATCTGTTTCCATTTGTTGAATAGGTTTCTCCTTTCTTCTCTATCTGAATCTTTGAGGCTAAACCCAAGAAACCTTCTTGCCTTCACTCCGCCTATCGATGCTTTCCTCGGTACCTTGTATCGACTTTGAGACATCTTAGGGTCCTCTTTGATTTTGAGATTGCCTCCATGCAAACCAATGTCTGAGAGCACTCCCTCTAATGCTTTGATCACTCTTTTCGACTTACTCTCTGGCTTTAGTGTCCATGCAAAACATATGTACAAATGAACCACCTTTTCAATTATTCGACAGAGTGCATGAAGTGTACAGACGTGAACTCTACTCAGAGGAATCTCAAGCACTGGTTTAAAAGTTTTATCTTGAAGATGTCTATTGGGAGCTCTAATCCATTGCACACTCTCAAGTGATTGTGCATCAGCCATGCAATATATGCATGGATTTTCCATAGCTGCTCCCTGTGTTATGTTGTACATACACTTAAGAGTCTTTAAGTCACCTGCCATATGCCATTCCACTGTGTAATCACCAAATCCTTCCACTGAAAGAACGGCTCCGTTTCTTTGTTCTCACTGATGATAGAAATAATTTGGGTTTGATTAAAAACCCAATCGAGGATTTCAAAATTTTCCTTATCAATCTGCAGTGAAAAATAAAAACACAAAATCAACAACCAAATAATCAATATTTTTGTTATCATAGAGTGAACGAAGTATACCTGAAATGATCCTAGAGTTAGAATGTTGTTTTCTGATTGCACACTAAAGTATCGTGGATCCTCTTTCATTATTGATGGAGCCAGAGCTCTGTTCATGAGGGTATGGTGACTCTCTCCAACTTCTTGTTCTTCAGGACCTCGCACTCGTCGAGCTTCAAAACAAACTTGAGAACCCCACCGCACTTGTCTCGAATGATGTCAAAGAAGCGAACTGCACACCTTTGCAATGCTTCAAGATCAACGAAGAGGTTGTTGTGCTCGTTAAACTATACCTCTTTGCCGCCCTTGCCTAAGAACGTTGCTTCAATATGGAATGGTGACCCAAGTTTCTCAAACACCTCATAGTTTACATGTCGGCGAGCAGCCTTTACATGTGATGGCTTTAGCAGCAATGATCCCCTCTGTAGTTTATTTTGAGACTTTTTAGCTAATGCTTTGAAGAGTGCCATGTATCCCATCTGCGAGATGCCACTCTCATCAAGTATTGCTTGCACTTCCATTGGTTCCAGCTGATTCTCGTTCATGAAGGAGGTAAGTAGCCTCTCTTTCAACTTACGAAATTTTTTCTGAGTCATCATCTCTTCAACTACTTCTTTTGGAACTAGACAGCTGTAATGCACGTCAGCATTGAAGCCTGTATCGTTCGAGTTTGGATGTAGTAAAGACCTGCCAAAAGCATATCATATGATCATGTATATGAATGTAAGTGTATCCATTTCTTAATGAAGCACATTGAAGAAACAAACTTCGAGTTACCTTAAAGCTCGTATTCGTTTTTTCAGGCCACCACTACCAACCTTCATGTTCTCAATGTTGCAAAGATATCATTTTCTTTTTCCGACTACCAAGCACGGTGTCTTTCTCTCGCAAACTTGTGATCTTCTTCTCAAGGCCTTGGATTGTCTCTTTGTTTGATGACATCTTTTGAGAGCATGCTTCATTAAGTTTCTTCAGCTGCATGTTCTCCATTGCCAGGAAGTTTCTTTGCCTTTTCGCATTCAATCCTCTCATTTCCAAATGTTCGGTGTATCCCAATAGCCCATCCTTGCCATCGCCTGTGAAATATAAGAGGTTAGTGATATTAGCAAAGGGAGGTGGTGCATTTGTCGTAGGATCCTTTGGATAAATAGACCCATCGGTCCACAAATCCAAATGATGTTCCTTGTTTGTCCTTCTAAGTTCTTTCTCCCATTGAGATAAGAAAGACTCCCTCCTACGTTTCTGCAACAGTGCGTACTCTTGCAATACATCAACATGAAGATGATGTGTGTTTTTTCTTTGGGTATCTGTTAAAGATGAAGGGGCTGAGGATTGTAAGTTCAAATTAGTATTTTCATCAGGAAAAGATGCGTTCTCAATTCCTAGAGTTGATAGAGAAGAAGACGGAGAAATGTCTCAGGTTTTGGGAGGGAAAGCCATATTCTCAAGTTTAGAGTTGATAGAGTTCGTGTGGCTTATGTTTCTGGAGGGAACGCTTGTAAGTTGGCATTTCAAATCATTAGTCATACGGTTAGTTGGATTCGTGACAAGAGAACGAAGGATAAGAATGATAAAGACGGCGGCTACCTACCAAAGAATGTCATTTTGGCTTTTTGTTGCGCAGAAAAGTATCACATAAAATGCACAATTTTACATTTTCATTTTCTCTCTCTAAGCCGACGTGGCACTTCTTACAGGGCCCAAAAGTGAGTCCAATTTTCTCCTAATGTACCTCATAGTCAAGTATGTTGGGGCAGAAACTATGGAGGATGCAGCCTTTGGGGAGCCATGGCGTGCAGGTGCAGAGAGAGAGAGAGAGAGAGAGAGAGAGAGAGAGAGAGAGAGAGAGAGAGAGAGAGAGAGAGAGAGAGAGAGAGAGAGAGAACTAGGTACTACAAAAATAACACTACTGCTTCTATTACATTAAGTCTACTTTTACCTATAGCCTTTTTGAAGTGATATTGACCATTGCTTTTATTCATGCAATCTCCACTATAGACTCATGTTACCTGCATGCTATAGGGGTACTTCCTATGAGCTAGACACGATTATTGGGCTTGCATATCCAACAACCCCCCCTCAAGCCCAAACTAGTGACAATGGACTTGAGACAGACAGACCATAGCAGAGTTCATTCACCTGAAACCACTGAGTAGAAGTCCCCCCCTTGACAATAACATAGGTGTGTGTGTGTGTGTGTGTGTGTGTGTGTACTTCCCTCAAACAACTATCAGTGTGACATACCAGAACTCAACCAAACAACAAGGGCGGTCTTACCATTTTATTTTATGGCAACCCGTACAAATTTGATATGATGATAACCAACAAGCATGAAAATAACTGACAACAGATAAAAGATGACAAATCTGTGACAACATAAAGACAAACTGATGCTACAGAACGTCATTCTTGGATATCGTGTCAATAAATTCAAGCAAAAAATGACATCTATTTTCAGACAGCTTCCAGCCACAACTTGATTGTACTGGCCAGCCATTAGCAAGTATCAACATAGTGCTCCACCATAGCCTTGACCATCAAAATGTGTATCAATTGATTCTTTTGAAAGATTTTCTTCATACTCTTCGAGAGACCGAAGGTAATAAGATCGTATGAATGATCTCTCATATTGGTTAAATTATGTTAACCATTTTATTAAAGTGTGAACACAAAGGGGGAAGAAAAAAAAGGAGCTCTGATCTGCGACAGTGAATATAGACAACGATGATGAAGGTTACGGGCTGTAGCGGGCTGTAGGAGACCGAATAGGAGACGCCGTAGTGTCGAGACATTGTCAGCATGAGAGGGTGATTGTGTTGCGGGTAGATTTTTTATGTTTCATGTAGGGTGACAAACGTCCTTCCTCTTTGTAGGCGGTTGCTCCCACGCACCGAGTCGAGCCGAGAGCCTTGTTTCGGTGGCCCACCTGGGCTCTGATACCATGTGTTGGGACAAAAGCTATGGAGGATGCATCCTTTGGGGAGCCATGGCGTGCAGGTGCAACAGGACGAGAGAGAGAGAGAGAGAGAGAGAGAGAGAGAGAGAGAGAGAGAGAGAGAGAGAGAGAGAGAGAGAGAGAGAGAGAGAGAGAGAGAGAGAGAACTCGGTACTACAAAAATAACGTTGCTGCTTCTATTATATTAATTTTACTTTTACATCTGGTCTTTTTGAAGTGATATTGACCATTGCTTTTATTCATGCAATCTCTACTATAGACTCATGTTACCTGCATGCTATAGGGGTAATTCCTATGAGCTAGACACAATTTCCCAACTTGCATACCCAACAAAGGACGACTATGATTTCAAGAAAGAGGTAATGTCATAGAATCTAATATCTAACCAACCCAAATGATTTTCTCATATTAAATTGATCACTTAATGTGGGAGAATAAACGGAACAAGGGTTAAGATATAGAAGTGCTTATATATCTATTTCAACACGGGGCCAATGGTAAAGGGGCCCAAATGAGAAATGGCCTATCAAAGAGCAAGGCTAACCAATGGAGGAAAAAACCTTAGGGTTGGCTTCATTAAAGCCTCCAAAGGTAAGTGTTAAAAGCCTTAAGACATAGTCTTTAATTTTTTAACTTTATTCAATTAAGGTCCAAGCAGGTAAGGGGGCAACTTGCTTAAGCAGGGGGCCTGTCTGTTTACGAAGTTCAAAGAACTTTCTATAAAAGAGGGGGCGAGCCCTACAACGGAGGGAGTTGAGTAGCGTGTGGGCACCTCACCAAGGGCCCATACTCTCATGAGAGGAAAGCGGCCACATGTCAGGTGTAGAGGCACACTACTCATGTAGGCAAGGGTTGTGCTTAAGCAAGAGGGGTGCTAGCTTAACCTCACAAGAGGGAAAGAAGGAGACACATTTCAAGAGGCTACACACCTTGCCCCAAAAGGGAGTCAATTTGTCATTGGCTAGAGGGCTACATGGCCCAATAAACTTCAAGGGAAGCCTAGGAAAGGGGGTCTATCAAGCTACCTCTCTCTCTCTCTCTCTCTCTCTCTCTCTCTCTCTCTCTCTCTCTCTCTCTCTCTCTCTCTCTCTCTCTCTCTCTCTCTCTCATTTGAGCATCCCACGAGCTCTCCCTCTCTCATTCTTCTCTTCACACACTCTTGTGAAGCAAGAACTTCATCTCCTTCTCCAAGCTTGAGAAGTTGAGTGCCTACTACCATAAGCTCTTGGCTATGGATGCAAATCCACATAAGATAATGCTTATGCTTGCTTATCAAACTCTCTAATCTCCATTATCACTATGCTAAGCTATGCTACAAGAGCTATAAGTGATTATGTGCAAGGGGGAATTTCTTTCTCGTAGAGATACTTCTACTTCTCTCTTCTTCCTCACTCCCTACCAGCTCTCCTTACCTTTCATGGTGTTTGAGGTCTTTGCAAAATTACCTAATAATTCCCTTAACAAGTCATCAACAGGGGAAATTTAACTGGTAACATCTTCTCGATGAGTGTAAATAGTGTATATACTATCAGAAATCATCAAAAAATGATCTTTATTTTGTTATTTTTCATCATTTTTCTTGATTAAGACTTAAAAATAAAGAAATCCACCAAAAGACAATAAAGCTGTGTTTTTCAATGGATTTTCATAATCTATGCCTTTTTGATGTGCATAACCCTTTGCAACAAGTCAAGCCTTATGGCGATCGATCTCATTATCCGGATTGCATTTCAACTTGTAAACCTACTTTGTACCAATGGCCTTTTTGCTAGGAGGCATATCACATAAAGTCCATGTGTCATTTTCTATGAGTGCATCATACTCTGATTGCATGGCAACCATCCAATTTGCTGAATTCTGTGCTTCTTCAAAAGAGAGAGGTTCCTCAACATCATGTAAGCTAGACACAACCAAAGCATAACAATATGATGCATAAGATGCATGGCGAGAGCTAGAACGATTACGACTAAACAAAGGTACATCCAATTTACTGTCATGCAAAGTATGCACCAACCATTTTGGCATACCTCTAGCCTACTCATTTTCAACCCTTTCCTCATCAAGTTATACAGTCAATGGTAGAGATCTTACAATAACAAATGTAGCCATTTCTCACATATTCAGATTTCCATTTGACCAAGAAGCACAACCATGCAGTGAAAATACCATCATCATTTTTTTGAACAAAATTGCTCAAACTAGGAAGAACAAAAAATAGGTCGCCATGGAGTTCTAGTTTTGGCCCTGGCAAACAATGCAGCGTATAAGTTCACTAGAAATGGCATCAAATTGAAAAACAACCCTACATATATTTCTAAGAACTATTTAGATGCTTCTATCATGGGTAGTAAATGCCAAGAGACTATCAATCTGAGCTCTATTCTATTTAGTAGAGTAGTAACCCAAATTGCTAGATTAAAAACTTAGAATTTATTCAAAGCACAACGTGTCTATAATGGGCAACCAATCTCCCATCACATGTCAATGTTCAAAATATTGTACTGAAGTTGTGGGGTTGAAGTCCTCAAAGATCTGACAATGGGTCTAGAGTCCTAGACATAGCAGATCGCTTTGAGCACAGTGGGCACAAAAAGAGACCATGAAAAGGAAGAAGCAAGGACATCTAAGCAACTAACTAAAAAGAAAAAACTCACTAAGGAGTTTTAAGATCAGCTCAGTGCGCATACCAAGAAATCAGCCACCACACCACATCAACAACTACTATTGTCTTGCATTTCACAACTCCAGATGCTATTATTGAACTACAAAAATTTCAGGATAGAAGAAAATTACAACTGTAAAAACCACTACAGCTACCTCTACCATAATCAAAACCCCAGTCAACATATTACAAGCACTTCAAAAAAATTGATTGGTGGGGAATTTGGTTATGGACTCATCACATAAGTTACTAGCTCCTTCCAAGGTCCCATTCATCCCTTAGATAATAAAAGGATAGATTTGGAGACAATAATTGATGGGTGTGTACCTACCATCTAGACTAGGTGGAATACCATTATCAATGCCATAGGGCAAATGATGGGGGCCCACAAAGGATGTGACCCATCTAGAATACGAGCTATAGTGGGTGTGTACCTACCATCTAGACTGGGTGGAATACCATTATCAATGCCATCGCGAAAATGATGGAGGCCCACAAAGGATGTGACCCATCTAGAATACGAGCTATAGTGGGAGATAATGATAGCAAAGGCTAAAAGAAAGGAAATAATTTCATTAAAAGAATACTTGATTGAAGAATGTTGGAGGGAGGAGAGCACAAAGATCGTTAAGGAGCTCTAGCAACACGCGGACCAGCTAAAGCTACAAAACTCTAGTCTAAACGCTGATAAATGGAAGTTGATCGAGGACATGGTTGCACAAAGGGTGCAGCTAGATCAAAACACTATAGCCCTCAGCAATTTGAAAGAAGTACACAATGTTTTGATATAGTCCCATCTTAGAAAAAAATAAATTAGTCTTTGATGGATATATTTGATACTGAAGGAAATTTGAATCTTACTCTAGAGGACTTGTAACACTTGGTAAGCACCATAAAAGATACTTTGGTGGAAAAGAGCTCCATCTACACCAGTTCTCTTGCTAACCACCTCACTATAGATGTGGATGAAAATGAGGATGATGAAGAGGTTTAGGATAAAGATCAGGAGGCTGAGGGAGGGTCATCAGACAAAAAGGATGATGATGGTGATGAACCTCCTCTAGCTCTTGGCTCTGCTCTACTCTGCAGAGGGAGGCCATCAAACCAATTTAGGCCAGGGTAAGTCTAACGGTCCATTGAACTAGCCATCTCATAAACCAAAAAACTAGACTAAGGAAGGGCAAGATGATGTACCAACAGATTAGCCACTAGAGGTCTAACATGAAAGGGTGATGATCAGTGGAAAACAAAAAGGGAAAGTTGTGCTGATAGAGCCACATTTATAGCATAGCTTAGGATTTTCCAACCAGAGTGTAAGTATCAACAAGAGCCTATGCTGGGAAAAATCTCTCCAGATCCGGACTTTTCTGCATGATGATGATGCCTACTCGGGTCTAGAGAGGTTTCGATTTTTATATGTTGGGCTTAAGCGTATGATCTAGTAATGGAATATTCTAAGTTACCAAGACCAAGCAAGCCACCTATAGATTACTACCACATCCCAATGCCATTTTGGTACTGGTGTAAGGTCTCCGACCCGGAGCTAAAAGCACACCATTGTACCATGAAACAATCATAATGGAAAAAGTTACTATTTTTAGCAGTTTTCCAAAATCTATCGATGCCATGATGTTTAGAATTTCATAAAGCTTCCAAAAGTGAATTAAAATAATTTTTGTGGAAATTTTCCAAAAATAGTAAGTTTTTGGTCACCCGACCCGTCTAGTTTTGACCGTCTCGACAAACTGCACCCGTACCCCGAATTTGAAAAAATGCATATCCGGACGCCGGGGGCTGCTAAATATGGCAGGTGCTTGGGATTATGCACCTTAGCTCGAGCTTAGTATAGCAAGTTCCGGCATTAAATTCTGATTCGTATTGCCCGTCTTAGGTTAAAATTAAATTTTCCTAAAGTTGTGCAGGGAGGCACCGGGACTCGGGGGCTATGTGGGAATTGGCACCAGGCCACTGCAGACTGAGTTTGGCAGTAAGAGGACACCCTCACACACTCACAACGCTCGTGGGCTACTTTCCATGCAAGAGAGAGAGAGAGAGACTAAGTGAGCTCTTGAGCAAGTTGGGACACTTGGTAAGTATGCAACTAGAGCTACCATGCATGAAGTGAGTACTCCTCCAGATGCATATAGCAGGCAAATTTGAATTTTTCAGCTTGTGAACCTATATAAGAGCATGCTCACACACACACAAGCACATATATATGCTCATACACACACTCAGTATACACACACACACACACACCATGGGGACGTGCTTCCGGCACACATAGTTTTTGGAGAAGAAGAAAGGAGGGAAGTGCTGCCCGATTCTCATTCCGAGAACTCCATTGGATCAGAAATTCGAGTAGATTTCAGCCCCTAATCACGGTAATATCGATTTAATTTATGTTTTGTTGCAAATCTCTCTACCATTCTCTCAATCTCGCAACTATTCTGCTTAATCCTAGCTATATTTCTCAATAGATGCTCTCTAATTCTCCATATCGATATTCTATTACATAATCATCATCCAATTGTTAATTATGCAAGAAATTAACCTCTCCTAATCATAGATTAATGCATGATTAGTAAGAAGAAATCTCCCGCTAGTGATCATAGTAATTAATTGTCAAGCCGGTAATGATGTGGAATTGGTTAACTTCATTCTATTACCACTCAATATTGGAGTAACTAAGTCAGATTCAATTTATTCATAGATTAGGATGTAATTAAGGAAAATTAATCCTTCATTAAGCCACTAGGAAGGGAATTTTCTCTCACCTATACATACGGTAATTCTACATCTACCTGCATTAGGAAGGTGATTGAGCATGTCTAATTCATCTCTCTAGTAATTTAATTAGTAAAAATCTGAAATTCTTAATTACCTAGGCCAAGTATTTAAATTTTAGATCCAGTTCCCATAGGACAAGTAAAGTATTATCCATAAAATTGCTATGTCTCGAAGGAAATCTAACCCTCTCGTATAAGAAGGATTGTTCAGTGATTCTAATCTGTCATCTTGATTGTTATGGTACTCTCGGACGTTAGTTCTTTTTCTCCAAGTTTTTCAATTAAGTAGTGAGTATAAAATGGCCCGGGTAAAGAGAACTCACTTGGGTGGTGCCCTCAACCGTGAGGCAGGAACAAGCAACGTGAACGGGAAAGGGAAAGCTCACATGGATGACCAAATACCGGCCATCTCACGGGCCAATGACGAGGAAATGGAGGAGGTAGGTCACTATTTATTCAAGTTGTTTAATTTAACATTACATATGATAAGTTAGGAAAGAACATATCCCTAAACATGTTGGAGAAATCCGACGAAAACCTCGGCATTTGAATTCAATTGTATATTAAATTCTAAGTAGCAAAGAATGGTTGATGGATATACTGTTTGAAATAGGAAAGAATGTCTGCTAGGGAAAATTTAGCTCGGCATGTTCATTCTATTTCCAATGTTGAACTAGTCCTGATCCCCCTCCTTATCACAGGGGGCAGAGTTCCTGGTTAAGGGCTCTTGAATCCACGTCTACTGGTTAAGCGGTGGATACCCACGTCTGCTGGTTAAGCGGTGGGAACCCACGTCTTGCTTTCTATGTGGTGGGAATGTCCATGTCGTGCTTTCTATGCGGTGGACATACCTAGTTGTATGGGCAACTAGGTGATAACGGGAGGAGTAAACTCTCACTGGAGGAGGGATATTGTACTTCCAGAGCATTAAAATTTAAATGAATAAGTTCGCGTAGAATTTTTACTAAAATTACTGTCTTGGTGCCGCTTTGCAATACTGGTTGAAGGGCTGTATTAAGAAACTTGTGAATCGGAAACTAATCAATGAACTTATGTGTTGAACAACCATGTGTGGTAGTAATTAGATAACAAAAAGGAACTTCTAGTATGGGGTGGAAAGTGGGGGCTTGGCTTGGGTTGCCAATGCCTATGAGAAGGGTGGTCCCGATTAGTCGGGAACTCTCCATCCCCATAGTCCTATAAGTTGACGCTAGTATTACTCATTGCCCCTAGAGCGAAAAAGTTTCAAGTGTACGTGCCTCTAAAAGCTATGGGGAAAACATCACTCAAGACTTGTCTCGTCTTGGAAGGTGGGTTTAGGACCGATAATTGATTAGACACGCTTCCCCTGTGAGGTGGAACTAGATCTTGATGCTAGAAGGCTCGAACTTGATTCACTTGGTGATGAGAGATTGTCCGCTAGTTGAACCCAAAACCAGGTTGTTTGCTTCGGCTGTAGATCTAGTGGCCATCAGGTTTACCATTAGATCCGTTGTTGAGATGATGGGGTGTGGACCTCACACCTGGTATCAGAGCTATAGGTTTACGAACTTGAAAATGATGTTGTTTGAAATTTTAAAAAAATAAGGGATAGTAGGATATATCGTTACTCAAAGCTTGAACATGATGTTTACCAGAATAATGACATTGGATTTGTCTAGTGGATTGTCTCCTGAGTGATGTTAAAGAGTTTTACTCGTTGAGAGTGTTGGATTCATTGGGTCACATGATGTTTTTTGAGAAGTCATTGGTGCAACTAGTATTGTGGGCAGGTAGCCTGTTGATGCACATAAAGTTATAAGTATGGATCAAAGCTCTTGAGTAAAGTTTTTACCATTATTTATCGGACAATTTTGGATGTATTCAATGGAATTTAAACTAATGGTGGAATGGTTAAATGCTTTGTGATAGCTATATAGATTAAGTAGGCTGCTTAAGCCCAGAAAGTTAAATTTCTTCTTGAGTATGGAAAGGCCTAGGTTCATTTGAGAAGAGTGCTATAGTAATGAGTTTTATACCATTGGATAGGTACCGTCTACTGCGCTATATACTGCCGTTCAAGAGAAAAATCTTCTCCTTAAGCAAGCTCAGCCTTTAACCTTTAAGGGCGAGGGGGTAAATGTGGAAAGAGATGCGGAAGTATGGATGGAGGCTATGGACGACTATTTCGAAGCTTTGGGAACCCAACCCGTGAATCAAACCATGCTTGCGATGTTCCTCTTGTCTGGCGATGACAAGATCTAGTGGAAACAACATTGTAGGGATTTGGATATTAAGGGATCTTCCCAATCCTGGGAAGACATCAAAGCTGCAGTGATGGGGCATTACTTACCACCCGTCTATAAAACCTTGAAGATGAACGAGTTCTTTTCACTTTGGCATAGCTGACTTCATCTGTCGAAGAATATTATTCAAAGTTTGTCACTCTTCAAAGATATGCTCCTAAGATGACGTTGGAACAACAGGTAGCACGGTTCTGCCAAGGACTCATCGACCCCTTGAACAACCAACTAGAAGCTCTCAGACCAAAAAATCTGCAAGATGCCTTGCTAAGGGCCAAACCATTAGCTAAAGAGATTCAGAGGACTACCCAAGATAGTCAATACTATTTGTCAAAGAGGGCCAGGCCAGACAACTAGAGTAACAGACCAATCAACCCTCCATACGACCATCGTCCCGATAGTAGCTACTACGGCAGCTACCGAGTTTCCCAATATAAGATGCTTTGAGTGCCAAGAGTATGGACATTACAAAAGCCGACCTCCAAAAAGGATTTCCCAAACATCCGGTGCTAATAATGTACCTCTGAACGTCAACGGGAGATGTCAACCAAACGAAAGAGGAGGCCGAGGAAGAGGAAACATAGGACACGGAAGCGGAGCTTTCGCTAATGCTGCAGTGAGACAACCAACTGTGGGTGACGAAGCTGATGAGAGAGCAGCTCTGTATGCTGCAAGTGCCAATCCTAGTGAGCAATAATTCAAGCACCAGGATCTCATCAAAGTTCAGCAGAATAAGACGCATAAAGCTAAGGACTATTCTATTATCAAAGGATGTCTTTACTTTAGACAAAGGATATATGTACCTTAAGTAGCTAGCATAGAGTTCATCCAGATGTATTCATGAGATGAGGAAATCTCAAATTTTTTCCGTTGGGGAGGATGTAAGGTCTCCGACCCCGAGCTAAAAGAACACCATTGTACCATGAAACAATCATAATGAAAAAAGTTACTATTTTTAGCAGTTTTCCAAAATCTGTCGATGCCATGATGTTTAGAATGTCATAGATCTTCCAAAAGTGAATTAAAATAATTTTTGTGGAAATTTTCTAAAAATAGTAAGTTTTTGGTCACCCGACCCGTCTAGTTTTGACCGTCTCGACAAACTGCACCCGTATTTGAAAAATGCATTTTCGGACGCCGAGGGCTGCTAAATATGGAAGGTACTCGGGATTATGCACCTTAGCTCGAGCTTAGTATAGCATGTTCCCGCATTAAATTCTGATTTGTATTGCCCGTCTTAGGTTAAAATTAAATTTTCTTAAAGTTGTGCGGGGAGGCACTGGGACTCGAGGGCTGTGTGGGAACTAGCTCCAAGCCACTGCAGACTGAGTTTGACAATAAGAGGACACCCTCACACACTCACAGGGCTCGTGGGCTACTTTCCATGCAAGAGAGAGAGAGAGAGAGAGACTAAGTGAGCTCTTGAGCAGGTTGGGACACTTGGTAACTATGCAACTAGAGTTGCCATGCATGAAGTGAGTACTCCTCCAGATGCATATAGCAGGCAAATTCAAATTTTTCAGCTTGTGAGACTATATAAGAGCATGCTCACACACACACAAGCACATATATATGCTCACACACACACTCAGTACACACACACACACACACTTACACACACACCTTGGGGAGGTGCTGCCGGCACACATAGTTTTTGGAGAAGAAGAAAGGAGGGAAGTGCTGCCCGATTCTCATTCCGAGAACCCCATTGGGTCAGAAATTCGAGTAGATTTCAGCCCCTAATCACGGTAATGTCGATTTAATTTATGTTTTTCTGCAAATCTCTCTACCTTTCTCTCAATCTCGCAACTATTCTGCTTAATCCTAGCTATATTTCTCAATAGATGCTCTCTAATTCTCCATATCAATATTCTATTACATAATCATCATCCAATTGTTATTTATGCAAGCAATTAACCTCTCCTAATCATAGATTAATGCATGATTAGTAAGAAGAATTCTCCCGCTAGTCATTATAGTAATTAATTGTCAAGCCGGTAATGATGTGGAATTGGTTAACTTCATTCTATTACCACTCAATATTGAAGTAACTAAGTTAGATTCAATTTATTCATATATTAGGATGTAATTAAGGAAAATTAATCCGTCATTAAGCCACTAGAAAGGGAATTTCCTCTAACCGATACATACGGTAATTCTACATCTACTTGCATTAGGAAGGTGATTGAGCATGTCTAATTCATCTCTCTAGCAATTTAATTAGTAAAAATCTGAAATTCTTAATTACCTAGGCCAAGTATTTAAATTTTAGAGCCAGTTCCCATAGGACAAGTAAAGTAATATCCATAAAATTTCTATGTCTCGAAGGAAATCTAACCCTCTCGTATAAGAAGGATTGTTCAGTGATTCTAATCTGTCATCTTGATTGTTATGGTACTCTCAGACGTTAGTTCTTTTTCTCCAAGTTTGTCAATTAAGTAGTGAGTATAAAATGGCCCGGGTAAAGAGAACTCACTTGGGTGGTGCCCTCGACCGCGAGGCAGGAACAAGCAACGTGAACGGGAAAGGGAAAGCTCACATGGATGACCAAATACCGGCCATCTCACGGGCCAATGACGAGGAAATGGAGGAGGTAGGTCACTATTTATTTAAGTTGTTTAATTTAACATTGCATATGATAAGTTAGGAAAGAACATATCCCTAAACATGTTGGAGAAATCCGACGAAAACCTCGACATTTGAATTCAATTTTATATTAAATTCTAAGTAGCAAAGAATGGTTGATGGATATACTGTTTGAAATAGGAAAGAATGTCTGCTAGGGAAAATTTAGCTCGGCATGTTCATTCTATTTCCAATGTTGAACTAATCCTGATCCCCCTCCTGATCACAGGGGGCAGATTTCGTGGTTAAGGGCTCTTGAATCCACGTCTACTGGTTAAGCGGTGGATAACCATGTCTGCTGGTTAAGCGATGGGAACCCACGTCTTGCTTTCTATGCGGTGGGAATGTCCATGTCGTGCTTTCTATGCGGTGGACATACCTAGTTGTATGGGCAACTAGGCGATAAGGGGAGGAGCAAACTCTTGCTGGAGGAGGGATGTTGTACCTCCAGAGCATTGGAATTCTAATGAATAAGTTCGAGTAGAATTTTTACTAGAATTATTGTCTTGGTGCCTCTTTGCAATACTGGTTGAAGGGCTATATTAAGGAACTTGTGAATCGGAAACCAATCAATGAACTTATGTGTTGAACAACCATGTGTGGTAGTAATTAGATAACAAAAAGGAAGTGTGAGTATGGGGTGGAAAGTGGGGGCTTAGTCGGGAACTCTCCGTCCTCATAGTTCTATAAGTTGACGCTAGTATTACTCATTGCCCCTAGAGCAAAAAATTTTCAAGTGTACATGCCTCTGAAAGCTATGGGGAAAAGGCACTCGAGACTTCTCTCCTCTTGGAAGGTGGGTTTTAGGGCCGATAGTTGATTAGACATGCTTCCCTTGCGATGTGGAAATAGATCTTGATGCTAGTAGGCTCGAACTCTATTCACTTGGTGGTGAGAGATCGTCCGCTAGTTGAACTCAAAACCACGTTGTTTGTTTCCATTGTAGATCTAGTGGCCATCAGGTTTACCATCAGATCCGTCGTTGAGACGACGGGGTGGGGACCTCACACCTGGTATCAGAGCTATAGGTTTACGAACTGGAAAATGATGTTGTTTGAAATTTAAAAAAAATAAGGGATAGTAGGATAGCTCGTTACTCAAAGCTTGAACATGATGTTTCCCAGAATAATGATATTGGATTTGTCTAGTGGATTGTCTCCCGAGTCATGTTAAAGATTTTTACTCGTTGATCTTGTTGGGATTCAGTGGGTTCCACATGATGTTTTTTGAGAAGTCATTGGTGCGACTAGTATTGCGGGCAGGTAGCCTGTTGATGCACATAAAGTTATAAGTATGGATCAAAGCTCTTGAGTAAAGTTTTTACCATTATTTATCGGACAATTTTGGATGTATTCAATGGAATTTAAACTAATGGTGGAATGGTTAAATGCTTTGTGATAGCTGTACAGATTAAGTAGGCTGCTTAAGCCCAGAAAGTTAAATTTCTTCTTGAGTATGGAAAGGCCTAGGTTCATTTGAGAAGAGTGCAATAGTAATGAGTTTTATACCATTGGATAGGTACCGTCTACTGCGCTATATACTTCCGTTTAGGAGAAAATTGATTCTACTCGCTTTGTGTGATCTGATCTAACATCTAACTCTAAAGTCTGACTTGGAATAATAGGTGTCAAAGTGACCAGCTCATTCCATGTTGGCAAGCTCTTGATAGGAACTAGTCTCCTAATTAGAATTTTGAGTCAATTGAATATTTTCAATATTGCCAAGACATTCAGCAAGAGGAAGAAGACCCACTACAATTTTTGCTAAGGACCAGGGCCATATCAGCATAGTGGCTAAAGAATCTGAGTAGAGCTCTGATGAAGAACCTTAATCCCAGAATGAAGAAGCTAATGCTAATCATGGAATGAGAGGCAATGAGGGCTTGGGGAATCTTACTATTGAGTGTTGTCAAGGCAAAGGCATTCAGAAACAGCTCAAATATTTTCTCATTTACATGGTTCTTAGAAGTCATCTTTGAAGGGCTAAGCCAAAGTCTAGACTGATTCCAATGATTGTAGTAGGCATAGCAAATGGGCATCATCACATGATGCAAAACTAGATTAGAGGGATGAACCTGATATTGTGACTGAAACAGATGATCAATATAATGGGATGCTATTACTGATCATTATAGTAAACACAAGCATAGGGAAAGAAATTTGATCACAAGAAAAAAACTAGATGTAGAGAGCAAGAATCAAATCATCATCATCTCCAATTCAAAGGTGCCACAAAAAGATGACCTAGATGTACACATACATGACTTTGAGTAGTATGTAGCCTTGAAGAATATTGATGAAGATGAGTGGGGTGAGTACTTCCACAAACTTTAAAGGAGGCAGCCAAAAAGTGTTATTATCACTATCCAACATGCAAACTTTGGACCAATAGCAATTGAGAGATGCTAAGAGAAAAGCATATATCTCAATCCCTTCAAATTACTATTCATGGTGTAGAAGAGACAATTATTGGGACATATCGTGTCCAAAAAATGGAATTGAACTGTGTAAAGACAAAATCAATTATATCCAACAAACCAGATCACCAATAAATGTGTCTAAGTTGAGTTCATTCTTGGGGTACATTATGTTTTACATAAGGTTTGTGCATATGTTTGTGACAAAGGCCATTTCCTTATATGAGTTAACCCAGAAGGGAGTGAAATTCATATGGACCCCAGAATGTGAAGCAAATTTCCAATGTCTCAAGGAGGCCATTAGCATGAAATTTATTCTTTGACAACGAGATTACATTTGGCTGCCAAAGAATTTGGTATGGAAATGGGTGCCATTTTGGCACAACTAGATGGGAAGGCAAATTACCGAGTATACTTTGCTAGTTGCAGATTTAGTATGACAAAGCAAGGGTATTCCACAACTGAGAGAGGGCCACTAGGAATGGTATTCGATACAAAAAAATTTAGATATTATACGTTGGGAAATTTGTTTCACTTCTATGTGGACCATAACATAATCCTATTTTTTATTAATAAATTTGTAATTATTTGGAGTTCCTAGCCTTGTTACTTAGCCATTTAGTTAGGATTCCATTTCTTAAACCTTGACTAAGGTATAAAAGCCAAATTTTGTAAGAATGCGGCGGTGGTTCTGGCATAAACCGCACCTCTGGGTGAACTCATGTGCTGCACTTACATATTTTTAGGTGGAGAAATTACTTTTGAGCACATGTGGATGGAAGAATACTCTGCACACTCTAGGTAGCAAGTTTTGTTGCATTTGGAGCGTCGTAGCTATAGGGAATCATCGTATTAGGCTTGCAACAAGAAGGTTAGCTTTTGGTGTTTGACATACACTTGAGACAGATCTAGGAGAGATTACACTAGACTTGGGTTTTCCAAGAGATTAGCTATCTCTTACAGCCTCAATGCACTAGTGAGATCAGCTATGTCCCATGGATTGATGTTTTATGTATGTGGTTCTTGCTTTGCTAGCATTGATATGGTGAGGCTTAGTAGTCGGCCAACATTTTGGCACCGTTGTCAGGGACCAAGCAACCTAGACTAGAGAAAAACCCAAAGCATTCACTAAAAATTCCATTACTTCCTCTAGGTTTAACTAGAATAAAACACTTTTTGACTTTATAATTATTGAGAAGTGTTCGAGAGTAGGGATGATCAGTGAAGACCTTAGTAGCATTACATTAGTTGCTGGTACGATTGGGTGAAGGGTCCTTGAGACTAGTGACTAAGAGAGAAGCATAGCACCTAGGTAGAATTAGTGATTCGGTATTGACAATTTATTTTTTCCACATCTTTTTTTCATATTCAGTAGGAGTAGGGTAAGTAGAAAACAATCAAGATAGCATCTGATTTGAAGTGCTATGAAAAACACCAAAAAAATTTCAAAGTTATCTTCGGTGTGCCAAAGATAAACAAGGGATTTTTGGGGTTGAACTTGGTAAAGTGAACTTGCAAGGTGATAAATCAACTTGATTTGACCCTCCCTATTGAATTTGGTACAATTTGAGCCACGAAAAAAGCTACTTGGGCTCAAATTTGGTAAAAACGATCATTTGTGAGAAAATTGGGGAAAATAGACTCATTTCCTGGCCAAACATTGAAACCAGAGCATGGGTAAGCTTTAAATAATTGGGAAAAATAAAATTGTGAAACAAATTTTTTAAAAAAAGTTAAAAATATGGGAAAATTTATCTTCGGCACGCTGAAGATAGAGAGTCTACCAAAGGGATGATTCTTGCAAAATTTCCATTGACATAGCCTCACTTGGACATTGTCAAGCTTTTGAACAAGTTTGGACCACTTTGAAGATGTGCAAAGGCTGGAAACACCAAAACAGTTGGAAACCTTCAGAACGGGACAAAAAGGGGTGGTAAAACACTTACATGCAGTCCAAACTTTGTGAAACTCAAGGGAGATACTTGAAATTTCATGTAAAAATCTAGGACAATCATTTTGGGCAAAAATCTCTTGAAATAGGGATATCTTATCTTCGATGCACCGAAGATAGACATTTTACCAGAAGGGTGATTTTTTTATTTTGACACCGTGGTTAGGTTTGTCAGAACATAAGGATCCCATTCAAGTGGTCAAAGTCAGATTTCAACTCTATAGAAGGGCGTAGCCATCTTTGGCACGCCTAAGATAGCTTGCACAAAATTTACAGGGTTTTGGCTCATTAAGTGCATCTAGTGATTATTGATAGGAATTGTTAGATACTTTATGACTTCAAGTTAACAATCTTGGAATCACACACAGCTTGAAGAGTTGATGTGCAAGAGATTACATCTTGGTAGAAGAGGGCTAGGAATGCTCAAAACTATTGTGTCTAAACCAAAGAGAATCTTACCAGGTTTGAAGTACTATATGTTCTATTAATTGCTTGTGTCCATTTATGAACTTGAAATCTGGTAGGGTGCTAGGAAATCTCGGCACATCGGGAGAAAATTTGAGTAGGGCATCCACCGAAGAGAGTGTAAAACAAAGGAGACTTTCAGAGACTACATTTCAAACTTTTAGAGACTATGGCAGAATAAGTGTGACACTTAATCGGACTTGAGTTTTGAGATGTCTTCTTTTTTGAACCCTCTTCCTGCAAAATAATTGTAGATAGCAGTAAGTTAGAACCATTTAGCATAGTACCAAGATTTGATACTACAATATTAAATTTGGTGGCATATTACCACCAAAAGATTGGTATTGTATAGCATAGTAGTAATTGAATGATTTTAAAGGTAGCAGATAGTACTAAAGAGGGGTAGTATAGAGTATCGAATTAGGTACTACAATACTATAGAGTATCAAATTTGGTACTACAACAATTAGCTGAACACAAAAAAGAACAATATCAAAATTTAGCTACAGTAACAGAGCATGCACCTAAAAAATATAAAGCACAACACCAAAGTTTTGTATTGTAGAGTACCAAAGTTCGGTACTGTAGAGTAACAAATTGCTAACATAGCAATGGAATTAGATAGTATTGATCTCAAAAGACCATATTAGGTAAAGTGGGAAAATCCCAATTCCTAGGTTGGACAACTTTCAATATATCATGTATAAAATATAGAGATTTTGTCAAAAATTTGAGTTTTCTTAAGGTCTCATTCCACTTTATGCACATACAATACACAATGAAAACAACTAAAATATCATGGTTTCAATCAATTGGATTATTAGGAGAGGAGTATATTGCATCCATTATCGTTGTCTATGTTCTAATGTCCTACCTACAACTTATCTCAACATGGAGAGCTTGGTTTCTAGGTCCACCACTTGTCCAAGTTAATGTAAAAGTGACTCAAGGTTCACAACTTGTGAAAGCAAGGATCCATTGAGGAATACAATCCACTTGGCTATTTTTCCTTAATTTATTGCATGTGACATTTAAGCAAGGTCCACTTCTAATCTATAACTTCTTAATTTGAGGCATGGGGCATACATAAAATATGTAGCATATGCTCTATTGCCTCATAGGAAGGTTGGTTTCAAGGTGCACTTATCCATGCTAGCCTATCTTGGAGAAATGATGGAGCTTGCTTCTCTCCTTGTTTCAATGGAGACTAGCTTGGACAAGTGGTGGACCTTTGCTTCTCTCTATGTTTCAATAGAGTTAGCTTGGACAAGTGGTGATCTTGGAACAAAACCCCCATGTAAAACATATCATGGGTATTCCAAGTGATTAGAAAGATTACCATTTAAGATATAACCTTATAGGTTGGACAACTAGATCTTGGCTTGGAGAAATGGTGGACCTTTGATTCTCTCCATGTTTCAATGGAGTCTATCTTGGAGAAATGGTGGAGCTTGCTTCTGTCCATGTTTCAATGGAGCCTAGCTTGAACAGTTGGTGGACCTTTGCTTCTCTCTATGTTTCAATAGAGTTAGCTTAGACACGTGGTGGATCTTCAAAATAAACCAACTACTATCAATGTTGCCTAGCTTGGACAAGTGGTGGAGTGTTTCTCTACTCCATGTTTCAATGGATCTTAGCTTGGACAAGTGTTGGACCTTAAAACAAAAACCCCATGTACAACATAGAATGGATTTTCTAGATTTCAATGGAGTCTAGCTTTAACAAATGGTGGAGCTTGTCTTCATCCATGTTTCAATGAAACTAGCTTGGACAAGTGGTGGACCTTGTAACAAACCCTCCCATGTACAACATATCATTGGTTTTCTAAGTGATGGGAAGGAATACCATTCAAGATATAAACTTATAGCTTGGATAAGTAGTTGACTTTAAAACCAAATTCATCATAATACAATGAAATACAGGTCAGCCAATTCCTAAATCTTGAGACCAAACCTCCCATGCTATTAGAGATAATATATTGGATAAGTGGTGGACCTTCTATTATTTTCCCATGCCTAGTTTAGACAACCGGTACACTTCGCAGCTATAAAGGTTGGACGAGTTGTGGAGCCTTGTTTCTATCCATGTTTTAATGGATCCTAGCTTGGACAAGTGGTGGACCTTGGAAAAAAGCTTCCATGTACAACATATATGAGGTTTTCCATGTTTTAATGGAACCTATCTTGGACAAATGGTGAAGCTTTTCTCTCCATGTTGATTTTGGAACTACCTTAGACAAGTGGTGGAGCTTTTCTTTTCTACTCTTCATAATACAATGAAGTATATGTTGGTTACATGGTGAATCTTAAGGCCAAACCTCCCATTTTACTAGAGATGATAGGTTGGACAAGTGGATCAACCTTCTATCATTTCTCCATGACTATATTGGACAATTAGTAGACATAACATCTCTCTATGTTGTCTAGAGATGAGCTTGGACAAGTGATGGACCCTGCTTCTCTCTCCCCTTGGTTTACTAGTTTGAAGACTCAGTATATATACTTTCTTAGATCTAACTTGAACAAGTGGTGGACCTTGCATCCACAATCTTAATTCAGTATAAAAAAGTATATGAAAAAATAACATAGGAATCTTGGTTTGAAGGTCAAGCAATTAGGTTCCAAATGCACATAATAATATATTTTCCACCCATATTAAAAGAAAGTTAAATATGCACATAATAATATATTTTCCAAATGCACATAATAATATATTTTCCACCCATATTAAAAGAAAGTTAAATATGTTATTACCAAATTGACAAAGGTAACGTCCAAGAATTATATCTTTCCATCTTGTCAGATCTAAATCTTCATCAAGGCGACATGCATGTATACATCAACTTTCAAGCCATTCAAGAATACATGCACTTAGATTCCATAGTTTTGTTTTCAAAGTCTTTTAGGTTCTAAAACTCTTTCACATAAAGTATGTAATGACAAAATTCTTGAAGCAAACATTTGTGCCCAAGAAAAAGATCCCTCTCACATATTTAAAGTCCATGAATTCTCTGATCCACACTTACAAGTTTTATTTTGACATCAAACATCAATTCTTTCATAGTTCCAAATAAATGCAACCTCGATATGAATTGACAAAAAATGAATTTCTTTTACTATATGACCCAACATAGGCCCCAATCAAATAAAAAATGAGTCCCCAAAAATTTGGGTGCACTCTAGCAATACATCAGAGTCCCCTTACAATAGGATGCACTCCAATAGTACATTGAAGTCCCCTTAGAGTAGGGTGCACTCCATTCAAGTGTTCATAAAATTGACACACCTTTTATTAAAAAAAAAAAAGACTATATCAAATTATACAAATGTTGAAAGATACACACTAGAATAAAAAAAGCATCTTATAGCCATATTTATTCAATGCTTTCGTGTTGACAAGTACACACCAAGGACATAATTTGTCTCAGAATCACTATACTGATTTACAATTGTGTTATATGTATAGACTCTCTTATCTCTTGCATACAACCATCCTACCAACCATGGAATTATGGTTCTCTGCAAGAAGTTTTGAAGTTGCTCGGAAGTTTGCCTCCACATCTTTGGAAATATAAGATATGTCCCTGGCATGTTCCACATCACCCTATATGGAGTGTCATCAAAAATTAAGGTATTGTTTGCATCCAAATCCTCAAATATCTTCCAAATATCACTCAGATTTTTGTGATAAACCCTTGTAAATCCTAACATGATATTTGGATTTTGGCAATTTTTGTTACTCATAAACACCTTGAACTTGGTATACTGCTCAGGAAAACACTTTTGTGTGATGCGTTGCACCCTTGTTAAGTTATAGCAACTCCATATCCATAGCTCAAAGTATTCAGCACAAAAATCCAAAAAACTTTGTGCGTCTGGTCGCACCACATGATAAACTTCATCTTTGTCCTCCACAAGTCGCATGTGTTGAGCCCAAGATGGCATAGAATCTCCATGTTTCATTTCAACTGTCTTGAGAAGTAACCCCTCTAGATCCAAGATAAGTACTCTTTTGATGTCCTTGAAAGCAAGTGGTAGGTGATAAGGAGGTGATTCATTCCTTGGACAAGGTCTTGGAGGAGGTTGGATGGGTAATTCAATAGTTTTCTTCAATTTATGCCAGCATATAGCCAATCCATTTTTCTGTAATGGTTCTGAAATTAAAGAACAAGAACACTTAATGCAAACACAACAATAGACATGATTTTTACATTGTCTACCCTAAGGTTTTATTAGATACCAAAATCCATCTATGATCTACTCATTAATAGAAAGAAAGTCAAATTAAAATCCTGACTCTTTTTTATGCTACACTCTCTCTTAGTCTCAATACCATGGAGTTCAACTAGATTTAAGTCAACTAATAACTACTACTTGTTGTTAAAGGTATGCTTGAAGTGTATAAGGCTTAACCAATGCTCTAGTGTAGAATGGGTATTTAGGTCTCAAGGTCTACCACTTATCCAAGCAAAGATCCATTTAGATATGGAAACCCAATTTTTCTTAATATAATGATATAGAGTGGACAAGTGGTGAATCCTGAGACCAAGCCACTCATGCTACTAGGGATAATAGGTTGGACAAGTGGTGGACCTTGAATGTAAACCCCCCATGTACAAAGTATCAGGGGTTTTGGGTATTTCAATGGACTCTAGCATCTTGGAAACATGGTGGAGCTTACTTCTCTCCATGTTTCAATGGAGTCTATCTTGGATAAATGGTGGAGCATCATTCTCTCCATGTTTCAATGGAGCCTACCTTGGACAAGTGGTGCATGTTTGTTTCTCTCTATGTTTGAACAGATCTAGCTTGGACAAGTGGTGGACCTTGGAACAAAATCCCCATGTAAAACATATCATGGACATTACAAGTGGTGAGAAAAAATACCATTCAATATATAACCTTATAGGTTGGAAAAGTGGTGGACCTTAACACCCAATTATTATTAATATAATGACATAGAGTGGACAAGTGGTGAATCTTGCGACCAAACCTACTAGGAAAAGTACGTTGGACAAGTGGTGGACCTTGAATGCAAACCCCCCATGTACAAAATATTACTCATGCTACTAGGAATAATTTGGTATTAAGGTCCATGTTTCAATGGAGCCTAGCTTGGAAAAGTGGTGGACCTTTGTTTCTCTCTATGTTTCAATAGAATTTTCTTGGACAAGTGGTGAACCTTGGAACAAAACCCCCATGTAAAGCATGTCATGGGCATTACAAGTGGTGAGAAAAAATACCATTCAAGGTATAACCTTATAGGCTGGACAAGTGGTGGACCTTAGCACCCAATTCCTCTTATTATAATGACATATAGTGGAAAAGTGGTGAATTGTGAGACCAAACCTACTAGGGATAATAGGTTGGAGAAATGGTTGACCTTGAATGTAAATCACCCATGTACAAAATATCATGGGTTTTGCGTATTTCAATGGAGCCTAGCATCTTGGAGACATGGTGGAACTTACTTCTCTCCATGTTTTAATGGAGCCTATCTAGGAGAAATGGTGGAGGTTCCTTCTCTCCATGTTTCAATGGAGCCTAGCTTGGACAAGTCGTGGACCTTTGTTTCTCTCTATGTTTGAATATGGTTAGCTTGGACAAGTGGTGGATCTTGGAATGAAACTCCCATGTAAAACATATCATGGGCATTTCAAGTGGCGAGAAAGGATACCATTTAAGATATAACCTTATAGGTTGGACAAGTGGTGGACTTTAACACAATATAATGACATAGAGTGTACAAGTGGTGAATCTTGAAACCAAACCACTCATGCTACTAGGGATAATAGGTTAAACAAGTGGTGGGCCTTGAAATAAAACCCCCTAGAGTGTTTCAATGGATCCTAGCTTGGAAACATGGTAAAGCTTGCTTCTCTCCATGTTTCAATGCAGCCTATCTTGGATAAATGGTGCAGCATCATTCTCTCCATGTTTCAATGGAGCCTAGATTGGACAAGTGGTGGACCTTTGTTTCTCTCTATGTTTAAATAGAGTTATCTTGGAAAAGTGGTGGACCTTGGAACAAAAACCCCATGTAAAACATATCATGGGCATTACAAGTGGTGAGAAAAAATACCATTCAATATATAACCTTATAGGTTGGACAAGTGGTGGACCTTAACACCCAATTATTCTTAATATAATGACATAGAGTGGATAAGTGGTGAAATTGGGACCAAACCTACTAGGGAAATAGGTTGGACAAGTGGTGGACCTTGAATGTAAACGCCCCATGTACAAAATATCACTCATGCTACTAGAAATAATTTGGTATTAAGGTCCATGTTTCAATGCAGCCTAGCTTGGAAAAGTGGTGGACCTTTGTTTCTCTCTATGTTTCAATAGATTTATCTTGGATAAGTGGTGTACCTTGGAACAAAACCCCCATGTAAATCATGTCATGGGCATTACAAGTGGTGAGAAAAAATACCATTCAAGCTATAACATTATAGGTTGGACAAGTGGTGGACCTTAACACCTAATTCCTCTTAATATAATGACATAGAGTGGACAAGTGGTGAATCATGAGACCAAACCTACTAGGGATAATAGGTTGGACAAGTGGTGAACCTTGAATGTAAACCCCCCATGTACAAAAAATTATGGGTATTGGGTATTTCAATGGAGCCTAGCAACTTGGAGACATGGTGGAGCTTATTTCTCTCCATGTTTCAATGGAGCCTATCTAGGAGAAACAGTGGAGGTTCCTTCTCTCCATGTTTCAATGAGCCTAGCTTGGACAAGTGGTGGACCTTTCTTTCTCTATATGTTTTAATAGAGTTAGCTTGGACAAGTGGTGGACCTTGGAATGAAACCCCCATGTAAAACATATCATGGGCATTTCAAGTGGTGAGAAAGGATACTATTTAAAATATAACCTTATAGGCTGGACAAGTGGTGGACTTTAACACATATTTCTTCTTAATATAATGACATAGAGTGTACAAGTGGTGAATCTTGAGACCAAACCACTCTTGCTACTAGGGATAATAGGTTGGACAAGTGGTGGACCTTGAATGTAAACCCCTCATGTACAAAATTATGGGTTTAGGGTATTTCAATGGAGCCTAGCTTGGAGACATGGTGGAGATTGCTTCTCTCAATGTTTCAATGGAACCTATCTTGGAGAAATGGTGGATCATCCTTCTCTCCATGTTTCAATGGAGCCTATCTTGGACAAGTGGTGGATGGAGTTAGCTTGGACAAGTGGTGGGTCTTGGAACAAAACCCCTTTGTAAAACATAGCATGGACATTACAAGTGATGAGGAAAAATATCATTCAAGATATAACCTTATAGGTTGGAAAAGTGGTGATGGACCTTGATAAGTGGTGAAGGATACCATTTAAGATATACCCTTATAGGTTGGACTAGTGGTGGACCTTAACACCCAGTTATTCTTAATATAATGACATAGAGTGGATAAGTGGTGAATCTTAAGACCAAATCACTCATGCTACTAGGTATAATACGTTAGAGAAGTGGTAGACCTTGAATGCAAACACCCCATGTACAAAATATCATGGTTTTAGGGTGTTTCAATGGAGCCTAGAATCTCGGAGACATGGTAGATCTTGATTCTTTCCATGTTTGAATGGCACCTATCTTGGAAAAATGATGGAGGTTACTTCTCTCCATACTTCAACGGAGCCTAGCTTTGACAAGTGGTGAACCTTTGCTTCTCTCTATGTTTGAATAGAGTTAGCTTGGACAAGTGGTGGACCTTTGCTTCTCTCTATGTTTGAATAGAGTTAGCTTGGACAAGTGGTGGACCTTGGAATGAAACCCCCGTGTAAAACATATCATGGGCATTTCAAGTGGTGAGAAAGGATACCATTTAAGATATAACCTTATAGGTTGGACAAGTGGTGGACCTTAATACATAGTTCTTCTTAATATAATGACATAGAGTGTACAAGTGGTGTATCTTGAGACCAAAACACTCGTGCTACTAGGGATCCTAGCTTGGACAAGTGGTGGACCTTGGAAAAAAGTCCCCCTGTACAACATAGATGAGTTTTTTCATGTTTTAATGGAAGAGAGATTCGACAAATGGTGGAGCTTGCTTATCTCCATGTGGATTTTAGAACTAGCTTGGACAAGTGGTGGAGCTTTGCTTTTTTACTCTTCATAATACAATGATGTATAGGTTGGTTACATGGTGAATCTTAAGGCCAAACCTCCCATCTTACTAGAGATGATAGGTTGGACAAGTGGTCAACCTTCTATCATTTCTCCATGCCTATAATTAGACAATTAGTAGAACTAGCATCTTTCTATGTTGTCTAGAGCTGAGCTTGGACAAGTAGTGGACCTTGCTACTCTCTTCCCTTGGATTATTAGTTTGAAGACTCATTATATATACTTGCTTAGATCTATATAATTACTCATTAGTTAGGTTACAAGTGGGTATGTAATTTGTTAGCCTCAAGGGACTTTGAATATTGAATAGTAAGACCAAGTGCTGGTTTGAAGATCTTTTGCTTATCTAAACTAGACTCTAACTCAATAATAAGTTTCATAAGTTCCACGAATTGTCCTATCTAGGCTCCAAAAGAGTCTTAATTGGTTTGTGCTAGATTATAACTTCCTTGATGGGGTAGAATCCTAGAAAAATGAGGCACTATAAGTTTTACCTTAGCTCAAATGGATTTTTCACTTAAACTCGACTGCAATTTGGCTATCTAGTCTTTGTCTCGATGGAGTTTAACACTAGATACATAGTAGTGATATTTAAGCTTCATGTCTCTTCACTTGATCGAGATATGAGACCATACTTTCAAGGTCACCACTTGTCTTACCTAAAGACCAATGTGAGACATGGGAGCAAGAAAGCCATCCGATATTGTTTTAAGGACTATTACATAGGCAATCAATAACTTAAGTAAAGAAAAAAAACTTGGATCTTTCACAATTAATAACTTAAGTAAAGCCAAAAAGACTTGGATCTTTGACAGTTTTTTTCAAACTAAAAAAGCACAATCTCATGCTAACAAAACTATAAATCACAATTGAAAGGTTTGAACAAGAAAAAGATCAACAATCTTAATAAGACGGATACTTTTCATTTCATTTGATGATTACAAACTAAAATAAAGTCTCTCAAGAAATTGATAAACAAAAAATGTAGGTGACTGCTTCATTATTTTGAGCAAAAATATCAAAATCTCTATTGATTGAGCTCCATCTAGTAGTATCCTTTGTAAGATCCTGCAAGAAGGAATAAAAAGAAAGATTTGTTAGATACCATGCACATGAGTGTTCAAGCATGTGTATCAAGAATATATGACATGTCACTAGTACCTTAGGGTTGCTTTCTATCCAGCCTTAGAAGATTGTTCTCAGCTTTCACCTTATTTATATAAGCCTTTGCTGTGGTTGCCTTCAAAACTCCTTTTGTGTTACAACCCAATTGCCTAGCTAAAGTGGTCAATTGTGACGCCTTCATGCTTTCAATGGGTGTACGCTCCTTTGCCAAGATCTCTTGTATTTGGGCTCTTCTCATTTCATTGCGGTGGCTTGTGTCACTTGCATCTTCAATGATAGTTTCATCTCTGTCACCTTTTGCAGGTGGTATTCTTCTTGTAAAGAACACCTTAGCTGACCAAACATCATTTTTCTGCTTCCAATACTCCATGATTTGTTTGTATTCACTATCATTTGTCACTATAGGTTGTCCATAACGATTAGAAGCAATTAAATCACGCACATCCCTTCTCTCATCAAGCTGAATCAAGTATGGCAGTAGCTCCTCCAAGAGCATATTGTCAACCATCTTCTCAGCATCAAATTGTGGTGGAAAAATGCAATTGTTTGCTGGTGAAATACATCCCTTGTAAGGAGAGTCATCAATAAGCACTGTTCTTTGTGGATCACATTCAAACCCCATGGCAATTTTGGCTAGAGGCTTGAACATTGCCTCAACGTTTGGATTGTCGGGTCTAAACAATTTTTGAGTTTGAGCGGTGTAGCAAACATCTTGCGACCAAATTGCAAAGAAAGGCAATGTATCCTCAGCTAAGTTGTTTAGTGCTGCAAGGATTTGATACACATTATTCCTAGTAGCTGTCGACCAAATTGCAACATTAAACCTTTGTAAAATAGTCTTCAAGAATTGGATGCAACCTGGCCTGAGTATAATATATCTTTTTGAATCCATTTGCACTGAGTTGTGGTGTGAGGATGGTTGAGGGGAACGTTTCAACAATAGACCATTTAAATCCAATATAATTGTAAGCATGGATTTCTCAACATCTACGCTACATGACGTAGTACCAATTGGCAATAGCTCGTGAGTGGACTTTTCAGTCTCTTTTGATGTATGTTGCATTTTTGAAGCATCGATTTCTTGGTTCTCATTATTGGAAGCTTGCTCAAGTTGCACAACACTAGACTCTAGTATAGAAATATCATCCATCTTGGGCACTTTAGAAACCATAGAATCTATGGATTCTATAGTTGTTGACTGAACCATAGGAGCGTTATCCATCCCAGTTTGTGAATCTAAGAAAACACACACACAAATGGTATCTCAAAACCACTAGAATTTTATTCACCATATTTATATGTAGAACTCCTAGTAAGAAATTTATTTAAGGTAAAGTCGTTGTTAGAATCCTTGCAACCATTTTCAGCATTCGTACACCAAACACCACTTGTCTAAAATACAATCTACTAACTCAACATTTTCCATCCTACACTTTATTAAAGATGAGTACTTAAAGTGAAAACTAAAAGCCACCCTTGTTGAGGAAACATGGATACAAGGTCCACCAAATGTCCAACCTAGACTACAAGAAAATAATTAGAGATTTGGCTTAGATTTGGATTCAAAGGCCACCACTTATTCAAGTAAGATAACTCCACTTGTTTAAGACAGTAATGTTTGAAGCCCCACCACTTGTCCAACCTAGACATTGATTAAATTTTGGTAAGATTTATCACAAATCTAGAGTAGAATCAAGATTCTATGGCCAAGGTAGTCAAATATGTTAGACAACACACAAAGCATAAGAGCACTCTAGATTCTCGTTGAGCATAAACTAAACAATAATCAAATGTTATATTCACTTGAGATTTCATCCATGAAAAATGAAAATGATGCATGTACTTGAGATTTCCATCCATGTACAATACTTTACAATGTCAAGTAAAGTTATAGTCAGCAAACAACTCTTCTCCTGCTTCAACTTGACAAATAGTCTCAATGCATACATGGCCATATTCTTCTGACTTGATGTGTGAAGAGGTGCATTTATGCCAAGGTGGCAAATTTGGATCAAATGTATAGCGTACGTTGGGACAGACATTTGTACTGTGAGAACTATTTATATAGCCCGACACGTTTCCTTCTTCTACACAACCAATAATGTATGATTGATCTTCCTCTTCTTCTATGTTTGGATCCTCTAGAAGAGAATATTTATAAGCTCTTGGAAATATTTTGCATATCTTTTTCCAGTCTTGAAATCTATACTTATGCCCTCCATAGTTTAGAATAGTCAAACCACTTTCCAGGGTAGTATGCACAAATAGCCCATAACCAGCTCCTTCAATACATGAAAGTCGCACTTCAAAATCCACACCGTTAATATGGAAAATTACATCTTTGGGAATAGGAAAAGTTGGTGTCCCAAAAGGATCTTCATGCCAATCATAGTGTGAAATACATCTAGATTTTATATCACTTAACTCCTTTGTGTCTGCAAAAAGAAGAAAATATTATGCATAAAATAATGACAATATCAAAGAAAGATATCATTATTTTATAGTCCAATAGGTCCATTGTATGGAAGACTTAGAGTGCCTCTTACATGGTGCCTCCAAGGTTTCCAAAAAATAAAATCATTGGAAAAAAAAGGCCACTGTGTCTCCAATCTATTGCCCATTTGAAGCATAGAGAGAACCAAGGTCCACCACTTGTCCAAGCTAGACATGGAGCATTGACACAAGATCCAACACTTATCCAAGAACCCTATAGTATATGTGGTAACATGGGATGCATTGATGCAACAAAAGTAGTCTAGCCTCCTCATCCATCTCTTTTTTCTTGTAGCCTAGAGGGATTAGTTTCAAGGTCTATCACTAGTCAAAAACTACACATAGAACATTGATACAAGGTTCCACCACATGTGAAACCTATCATCTCTAGTAGCATGGATGGTTTGATATCAAGGTTCATCGCGTGTCCTACCTATACTCTATTGTAGCATATAGATTCTGGTTTGGTGGTACTACACTTGTCCAAACTTGGCTTGTTGTTGATATCTGGAGGTAATCAAGGGTCCTCCACTTGTCCAAGTTAGGCATATAAAACAATTGCAAGGTCCACCATGTGTACAACATATGATTGATTATAGCATGCATGGTCTTATTTCATGGGCAACCATCTTCTCTCCAACATGTGTCCAACCTCGGCTCCATTGAAGCATGGAGAGAAGCAAGGTCCACCACTTATCAAAGCTATTATTTTCTCCCAGTGCTTTCAAAACCCATAATACGTTGTACATGGGGGGGGGGGATTCTTGTTTCAAGGTCCACCCCTTGGCTAAGATTGGATCCATTGAAACATAAAGAGAAGCAAGCTCTACCATTTGTCCAAGCTAGGAGCCATTGAAACATGAAAACCCCATAATATGTTGTATACGAGGGGTGTTTTTCAAGGTCTACCACTTGTCTAAGCTATGGTCCATTGGAACATGGAGAGAAGCAAAGCTCCACCACTTTTCTAAGCTAGGATCCATTGAAACATGGAGAGAAGCAAGCTCCATTGTTTGTCTAAGCTAGGCTCCATTGGAACAAGGAGAAAACAAGCTCCACCACTTGCCTATTATTGCATAGAGATTCTGGTTTGAAGGTCCACCACTTGTCCAACCTTGCCTTCATGTATGGAGATAATCAAGAGTGCAATGCTTCTCTAAGCTAGGGACATAAAAGAGTTTCAAGGTCCACTACATATACGATCTATGATGGGTTGTAGCATGGGAGGTTTCATTTTAAGGTTGACCACTTCTCCAGCTCCGCTTGTCCAACCTCAGATCCATTGAAGAATGGAGAATAAAGGTGTACCAACTCTCCAAAATAGGCAGGACAATCTCTATAAAACCCATGAATTGTTAATATATGCTATGCTGTGGAGTTTTGTTTGAAGTTCCACTCCTTATCCAAGCTACAATCCATTGAAGCATGGAACTAAGTAAGATATATCTCTAGTCCAAGATAGGATCCATTGAAACATAGAGAGAATCAAGGTCCACCACTTGTCCAAGCTATGCATGGGTAATTGATATAAGGACCACTACGTTTTCACCTATACTATGCTCTATCATGGATGGTTTCATATCCTACCAATTTTCCAACCTATTTAGTAGGTTGTATTATGGGGGTTTGGTTTCAAGGTACTTCACTTGTCTGAGGTGGGTTCCATTGAACCATGGAGAGAAACTATGTCTACCACTTGTCCGAAATATGCTCCTTTAAAACATAAAAACAAGGTCCACCACTTGTCCAAGCTAAAGTTTCTCTCCATTGAAGCATGGAGAGAAACAAGGTCTACCACCTGTCCAAAATATGCTCCATTGAAACATAAAAGCAAGGTCCACCACTTGTCCAAGCTAATATAACAAATGGGTGTTGGTTACAAGGTGTACCACACTTGTCTAAACTAGTCTTCATGCAAGGTCTACCACATGTCCAAGCTATATGAGCTTGTTTTGAAGGTCTACCACACCTCTTGAAATTAGGATCCATGTAAGGTCCACCTTTTGTCAAGCTATGCATTTAATGAGTACTAAAACTAAGTAAATTGCAGTACTTAAATACCTTTCCAAGCTCATTAAGATTTTGGTCTCTAAGGCCGGCCACCACCACATGTCTAATCTATGCTCTAATTGATTACTTATGCTATTTCTCTCAAAGTCCAAACATAAGCTCCCTTCTAGCAAGGTTAGTTTAAATTTAGGCTCCAGCACCTGTCTAAGCTAGGTTCAATTTATGAAGCATCACCATTTAACCATGCTACGATCTAATGTATCATATCAAGGGGGTATTGATAAAAGGTCCAAAACTTATTGAGTTCAAGCTCTTAAGTAATTAAGTCTTTGTGAGTATTAAATGTTTTAGTTTTAGTCTACAGATCCACCATTCAAAAACTCAAGTAATTTACTATTTACATTCAAACCTTGAATGCTTGAGATAAAAAATACAAGCTCAATCAATACTATATAAAGCAAAATCTAACATTAAGAGTATCAAATCAGTAACAAGAAACACTAACATGCACAAGAAACTCAAAACATACGTGTCTCCATTTCCAAAAAGTCCTCCATTGACAGAGGATGGTGTTGTTGTTGTTCTTCTTCTCTTTGTGGAGAGCACTCCTCTGTAACAGGCACAATGTCGCCTGATTGCGAAGTGGATTGTTGAAGTCCAGCCCATTTTTCTATATCTTCATGAGACTTAACAAAGTCTAGCAGCATGGTCTCCATGCTTTTTGCCTCCTCCACACTATCAATTAAGCAGATGACTTCTTTTTTCTGTTGTATTCCTTCTTGTGCAACCAAGGAGCCATCACCAAAAACATCAATAAGCTTGCGGTCTTCAAAACAATATGTACGAATGTAGTGCTTGACCAAAGCTCTTTTTTTGGCCTCCAAATATTGCAAATCTGACATATCGTTATCTGCTACTTGAAGAAGAGAACAATCAATTGGCATGGGATGTTCCTCTGATCTTCTTCTCAGGTCTTCAAATGCATTGCCTTGTCCCAAGAAGGCAATAACTGTTAGGAATTGAATTGCTCCTTTGCAAGGAGCTGATGGAAAGTGATGCAATGCACCACAACAATGCAATTTTGTGAAGTTAGTGAAATCCACAAATGCAAGAAAGACAAATCCAGGATCTGTTGACCCTCCAGCAATAGCCAAGATCCCATCCAAAGCATTGTTAAATGTCTCCTCACTCCACTTCAAATTGCCTCCAACGTTTTTTGTCATATCTAAAACACATAAGCCAATAGGCACTTTATTATTGAAGTGGCGCATCAAGTAGAGATTGCCTTCCATTTGTAGGCTCACCACATAGATTGACCATGGCAAATCTCTAGGCTCAGTTTTCTCCTTTTGAAGGTGAATTGCCCATTGCATGTATTTTATTGCTCCATCTGGAAAAGCCATTTTCTTTGTTCCACGCGTCAAACTAGATCTGATCCATTCCTCGCATAGCATTAAAATTGTTTTATAAACAACATCATTGATGTTATACATTTTGACCACCTCCTCCCAGTCTTTACATGGTGAAGACTCATTCAAATTGTTGAAGCCTTCAAGAAGTGCATCTTGAATCAATTTGTCTTGCTTCAACTGCTTGATTCGATCATACATGTCAGTTGCATCACCATCCTTTGCACTCTTTGACAGTAAAATCTTCTCATCTCTAATCTCTTCTTGAATAGTCTTTACCTCTGATTCCTCAAGGCCACAAAGATATCTAAATACAGTTGTTGGGGGTTTCTTATTCTCCTCTTCTAGATTTTCAATGATTTCTATCCAGCAATCATAAACTAAATCAGAGTAGGTGACCATGTGTGCCTGTTTAGCAATCCAACTTGCTGCTGCACTCATTCTTGCCAATCGAAGAAAACCCTGAAAAGAAATAGAGAAATAATTAAACTATTGAGCAAGATTTGTTAATTAAACACTATCAAAAAGACAAAGAAAATAACTTACATCCCATCCGGCACGAGATGCATGTCCCTCTGCAATTCCACTTGCTGCCTTTGGTGGTCGTCCTGCGAAGATCCATTGACTCCGTAAATGTCTCAATATTTGGCTGTAAGGTTGCTTGACATACAATGCCTGAGCCTCCTCATTTGCAATGGCAGATATAGCAGTTGCAACAAATGGAGGAGCATTCACAACAATGCGAGCCTTTCTAAATTTATACACGCTAATCAGTCTTTCAAAGATCTCTTTGTTGTTTTGTTCATTGTGAAGCAAAACTTTTGCAGCATAGATTGAATGCTGCCCATCAAGAATCCAATAATGATAATCTTTAATTTTTTGCTCCTCTACCTCTTCTACTGCCAAAGGAGTCCCCTTCTTTGATTTTGCATTTCGAACAGGCATCAAATATGCACATGCTGCAGGCTTGGTCGTACTCCGTGAAAATCCAAATAACACACTTTCAGCGTGTTTTTTATCCATAATACGTGCATTATAGTGATCAGGAGCAAGCCAACAATTTTGAATAGGGATATCAAATTCCCTATATTGGAAAGGAAAATAATTTATGTACTTATTCATTCCACCTGTATCTTTTTCTTGTCCTTTCATGGCCTCAGCTTCTAAAACATCTGGATCCACAATTCTCATCTTTGACATTGAACCCTCTGTTGATGAGGATGCCAAAGATGCCTTGTCTACATCCAAAATGGAGCTAGTTCGCTTAGCTTCTACTTTCTGCACTTTTGCTTGCTTCTTTGTGGATGGTGGTCGTGAAGCTTTCACCTTTTTTCGTTGTAGTGTGGCAATGATGGAGCTTTGAAGTTGATCTGCTGTGATATTTGGATTTGATTCTGCAAACTTCCATCCTCGAGAAAACATTGTCTCTTCTTTGTTTCTAGACATGCGCTCCAATGCATATGCTCCTGGAGATAGTTGAAATTCTAGATTCATTGGAACTAGAATGTCAATGCATTCCACCTCTGGATGACTATCAACTACAGAGACAGATGCTTCCACAACTTGTCCAACATCTTCAAACAAGCTGTCATTATCCTTTTTGGCAATAAATAGATGCACCTTATGAAATTGTGCACCCTCTATACCATGTATGTCCAAATACCATTTCCTAAGATCATTGCAAGTATAGTCAACTGAGACAGCAACCCTTGCAACCTGTTTTTTTGGAGCCATCTTTCCTGAAACAAAAAAAACCAAATGTTATTTTAACATATACTTTTTTGTAATGGATTAAGTTTGTGTGAATACAAGTTCCACCACTTGTTCAAGCTAGATCTAAGCAAGTATACATAGTGATCATTTAAGCTAGTAAACTAAGGGAAGGGAGAAGTAAGGTCCACCACTTGTCCAAGCTTAGCTCTAGACAACATGGAGAGATTGGAGGTCTACTAATTGTCTAATATAGGCTAACTATATTGAAACATAGAGAGAAGCAAAGGTCCACCACTTGTCCAATCTAGGGTCCATTGAAACATGGAGAGAAGGATGCTCCACCATTTGTCCAAAATAGGCTCCATTGAAACATGAAGAGAACAAGATGCACCATGTCTTTGAGATGCTAGGCTCCATTGAAATACCTTAAACCCATGATATTTTGTATATGTGGGGTTTAAATTCAAGGTCCACCACTTGTCCAACCTATTATCCCTAGTAGCATGAGTGGTTTGGTCTCAAGATTCACCACTTTTCCACTCTATGTCATTATATTAAGAAGATCTGGGTGTTAAGGTCCACCACTTGTCCAACCTATAAGGCTATATCTTAAATGGTATTATTTACCACCACTTGGAATGCACATGATGGGTTTTACATAGGGGTACGGTTCCAAGGTCCACCACTTGTCCAAGCTAACTCTATTGAAACATAGAGAGAATCAAAGGTCCACCACTTGTCCAAGCTAGGCTCCATTGAAACATGGAGAGAAGGATGCTCCACCATTTGTCCAAGCCAGGTTTGATTGAAACATGAAGAGAAGCAAGCTGCACCATGTCTCCAAAATGCTAGGCTCCATTGAAATATCTTAAACCCATGATATTTCGTACATGGGGGGTTTACATTCAAGGTCCACCACTTGTCCAACCTATTATCACTAGTAGCATGAGTGGTTTGATGTCAAGATTCACCACTTTTCTACTCTATGTCATTATATTAAGAAGATCTGGGTGTTAAGGTCCACCACTTGTCCAACCTATAAGGCTATATCTTAAAGGGTATTCTTTCTCACCACTTGGAATGACCATGATAGGTTTTACATGGGGGTTTGGTTCCAAGTTCCACCACTTGTCCAAGCTAACTCTATTGAAACATAGAGAGAAGCAAAGGTCCACCACTTGTCTAAGCTAGGGTCCATTGAAACATGGAGAGAAGGATGCTCCACCATTTGTCCAAGATAGGCTCCATTGAAACATGAAGAGAAGCAAGCTGCACCATGTCTCCAAGATGCTAAGATCCATTGAAATACCTTAAACCCATGATATTTTGTACATGGGGAGTTTACATTCAAGGTCCACCACTTGTCCAACCTATTATCTCTAGTAGCATGAGTGGTTTGGTCTGAAGATTCACCACTTTTCCACTCTATGTCATTACGTTAAGAAGATCTGGGTGTTAAGGTCGACCACTTGTCCAACCTATAAGGGTATATCTTAAAGGGTATTCTTTCTCACCACTTGAAATGTCCATGATATGTTTTACATGGGGGTTTGGCTCCAAGGTCCACCACCTGTCCAAGCTAACTCTATTGAAACATAGAGAGAAACAAAGGTCCACCACTTGTCCAAGCTAGGCTCCATTGAAACATGGAGAGAAGGATCCTCTACCATTTGTCGAAGCTAACTCTATTGAAACATGGGGGGTTTACATTCAAGGTCCACCACTTGTCCAACCTATTAACGCTAGTAGCATGAGTGGTTTGGTCTCAAGATTCACCACTTTTTCACTCTATGTCATTATATTAAGAATATTTGGGTGTTAAGGTCCACCACTTGTCCAACCTATAAGGCTATATCTTAAGGGTTATTCTTTCTCACCACTTGGAGTGACCAGCATAGGTTTTACATGGGGGTTTTGTTTCAAGGTCCACCACTTGTCCAAGCTAACTCTATTGAAAACATAGAGAGAAGCAAAGGTCCACCACTTGTCCAAGCTAGGGTCCATTGAAACATGGAGAGAAGGATGCTCCACCATTGGTCCAAAATAGGCTCCATTGAAACATGAAGAGAAGCAAGATGCACCATGTCTCCAAGATGCTAGGCTCCATTGAAATACCTTAAACCCATGATATTTTGTATATGGGGGGTTTACATTCAAGGTCCACCACTTGTCCAACCTATTATCCCTAGTAGCATGAGTGGTTTGGTCTCAAGATTCCACCTTTTTCACTCTATGTCATTATATTAAGAAGATCTGGGTGTTAAGGTTCACCACTTGTCCAACCTATAAGGCTATATCTTAAATTTATTCTTTACACCACTTGGAATGACAATGATAGGTTTTACATGGGGTTTGGTTCCAAGGTCCACCACTTGTCCAAGCTAACTCTATTGAAACATAGAGAGAATCAAAGGTCCACCACTTGTCCAAGCTAGGCTCCATTGAAACATGGAGAGAAGGATGCTCCACCATTTGTCCAAGCCAGGCTTGATTGAAACATGAAGAGAAGCAAGCTGCACCATGTCTCCAAAATGCTAGGCTCCATTGAAATAATCTTAAACCATGATATTTTTACATGGGGGGTTTACATTCAAGGTCCACCACTTGTCCAACCTATTATCACTAGTAGCATGAGTGGTTTGGTCTCAAGATTCACCACTTTTCCACTCTATGTCATTATATTAAGAAGATCTGGGTGTTAAGGTCCACCACTTGTCCAACCTATAAGGCTATATCTTAAAGGTATTTTTTCTCACCACTTGGAATGACCATGATAGGTTTTACATGGGGGTTTGGTTCCAAGGTCCACCACTTGTCCAAGCTAACTCTATTGAAACATAGAGAGAAGCAAGGTTTCCACCACTTGTCCAAGCTAGGCTCCATTGAACATGGAGAGAAGGATGCTCCACCATTTGTCCAAGATAGGATTCCATTGAAACATGAAGAGAAGCAAGCTGCACATGTCTCCAAGATGCTAAGATCCATTGAAATACCTTAAACCCACGATATTGTTTACATGGGGGTTTACATTCAAGGTCACCACTTGTCCAACCTATTATCTCTAGTAGCATGAGTGGTTTGGTCTAAGATTCACCACTTTTCCACTCTATGTCATTACGTAAAGGAAGATCTTGGTGTTAAGGTCGACCACTTGTCCAACCTATAAGGGTATATCTTAAAGGGTATTCTTTCTCACCAATTGAAAATGTCCATGATATGTTTTACATAGGGGTTTGGCTCCAAGGTCCACCACTTGTCCAAGCTAACTCTATTGAAAATAGAGAGATGAAAAGGTCCACCACTTGTCCAAGCTAGGCTCCATTGAAACATGGAGAGAAGGATCCTCTACCATTTGTCGAAGCTAACTCTATTGAAACATGGGGGGTTTACATTCAAGGTCCACAGTTGTCCAACCTATTAACGCTAGTAGCATGAGTGGTTTGGTCTCAAGATTCACCATTTTTCACTCTATGTCATTATATTAAGAATATTTTGGGGTGTTAAGGTCCACCACTTGTCCAACCTATAAGGCTATATCTTAAGGGTTATTCTTTCTCACCACTTGGAGTGACCAGCATAGGTTTTACATGGGGGTTTTGTTTCAAGGTCCAC
The DNA here is from genome assembly GCF_014529385.1 of Adiantum capillus-veneris. Classification (NCBI taxonomy): domain Eukaryota; kingdom Viridiplantae; phylum Streptophyta; class Polypodiopsida; order Polypodiales; family Pteridaceae; genus Adiantum; species Adiantum capillus-veneris. The sequence continues at coordinate 66,286,418 of NC_140947.1, read as the reverse complement.
CACTTGTCCAAGCTAACTCTATTGAAACATAGAGAGAATCAAAGGTCCACCACTTGTCCAAGCTAGGGTCCATTGAAACATGGAGAGAAGGATGCTCCACCATTTGTCCAAGATACACTCCATTGAAACATGAAGAGAAGCAAGCTACACCATGTCTCCAAGATGCTAGGCTCCATTGAAATACCTCAAACCCATGTTATTTTGTACATGGGGGGTTTACATTCAAGGTCCACCACTTGTCCAACCTATTATCTCTAGTAGCATGAGTGGTTTGGTCTCATAGATTCACCATTTTTCCACTCTATGTCATTCTTTTAAGAATATATGGGTGCTAAGGTCCACCACTTGTCCAACCTATAAGGCCATATCTTAAACTTTATTCTTTCTCACCACTTGGAGTTACCAAGATAGGTTTTACATGGGAGTTTGTGTTCCAAGGCCACCACTTGTCCAAGCTAACTCTATTGAAACATAGAGAGAAGCAAAGGTCCACCACTTGTCCAAGCTAGGCTCCATTGAAAACATGGAGAGAAGGATGCTCCACCATTTGTCCAAGATAGGCTCCATTGAAACATGAAGGAAGCAATCTGCACCATGTCTCCAAGATTCTAGGATCCATGAAATACCTTAAACCCACGATATTTTTACATGGGGGGTTTAACGTCAAGGTCGTCACTTTTCAAGCTATTATCCCTAGTAGCACTAGTGGTTGGGTCTCAAGATTTACCACTTTTCCACTCTATGTCATTATATTATGAAGATCTAGGTTCTAAGGTCGACCACTTGTCCAACCTATAAGGCTAGATCTTAAAGGGTATTATTTCTCACCACTTGGAATGACCATGATATGTTTTACATGGGGGTTTGGTTCAAGGTCCACCACTTGTCCAAGCTAACTCTATTGGAAACATAGAGAGAAGCAAAGGTCCACCACTTGTCCAAGCTAGGCTCCACTGAGACATTTAGAGAAGGATGATCCCCCATTGGTGGAAGATAGGCTTCATTGAAACATGAAAAGAAGCAAGTTGCACCATGTCTCCAAGATTCTAGGTCCATTGAAATACCTTAAACCCCGATATTGTTTACATGTGGGGTTTAAATTCAAGGTCAGTCACTTTTCCAAGCTATTATCCCTAGTAGCATGAGTGGTTTGGTCTCAAGATTCACCACTTTTCCACTCTATGTCATTATATAAAGAAGATCTAGGTGTTTAAGGTCGACCACTTGTCCAACCTATAAGCGTATATCTTAAAGGGTTCTTTTCTCACCACTTGAAATGTCCATGATATGTTTTACATAGGGGTTTGGTTCCAAGGTCCACCACTTATCCAAGCTAACTTTATTCTTCTCATAGAGAGAAGCAAAAGGTCCACCACTTGTCCAAGCTAGGCTCCATTGAAACATGGAGAGAAGGATGCTCCACCATTTGTCGAAGCTAACTCTTTTGAAACATGGAAGGTTTACATTCAAGGTCCACCAGTTGTCCAACCTATTAACGCTAGTAGCATGAGGGGTTTGGTCTCAAGATTCACCACTTTTTCACTCTGTGTGTCATTATATTAAGAATATTTGGGTATTAAGGTCCACCACTTGTCCAACCTATAAGACTATATCTTAATGGTTATTTTTCTGACCACTTGGAGTGACCATGATAGGTTTACATGGGGGTTTGGTTCAAGGTCCACCACTTGTCCAAGCTAACTCTATTCAAACATAGAGAGAAGCAAAGGTCCACCACTTGTCTAAGCTAGGGTCTATTGAAACATGGAGAGAAGGATGCTCCACCATTTGTCCAAGATAGACTCTCCATTGAAACATGAAGAGAAGCAAGCTGCACCATGTCTCCAAGATTCTAGGCTCCATCGAAATACCTTTAACCCACGTTATTTTGTACATGGGGGGAGTTACATTCAAGATCAACAATTTGTCAAACCTATTATCGCTAGTAGCATGAGTGGTTTTGCTCTCAAGATTCACACTTTTCCACTCTCTATCATTATATTAAGGAATATTTGGGTGTTAAGGTCCACCACTTGTCCAACCTATAAGACTATATCTTATGGTTATTCTTTCTCACCCCTTGAAAGACTATATCTTATTGGTTATCCCTAGCTATTATTGCTAGTAGCCTGAGTGGTTTGGTCTCAAGATCCAACTTTTTTATTAAGAATATGTGGGTGTTAAGGTCCACCACTTGTCCAACCTATAAGGCTACATCTTAAAGGTTATTCTTTCTTACTACTTGGAGTGACCATGATAGGTTTTACATGGGGGTTGGTTCCAAGGTCCACACTTGTCCAAGCTAACTCTATTGAAACATAGAGAGAAGCAAAGGTCCACCACTTGTCTAAGCTAGGGTCCATTGAAACATGGAGAGAAGGATGCTCCACCATTTGTCCAAGGTAGGCTCCATTGAAACATGAGGAGAATCAAGGTGCACCATGTCTCAAGATGCTAGGCTCCATCGAAAAACATTAAACCCATGATATGTCGTAGATGAGGGGTTTACATTCAAGGTCCACCACTTGTCCAAGCTATTTGGTAGTAGCCTGAGTGGTTTGGTCTCAAGATTCACCACTTTTCCACTCTATGTCATTATATTAAGAATATGAGGTGTTAAGGTCCACCACTTGTCCAACCTATAAGGCTACATCTTAAAGGTTATTCTTTATTACCACTTGGAGTGACCATGATAGGTTTTACATGGGGGTTTGGTTCCAAGGTCCACCACTTGTCCAAGCTAACTCTATTGAAACATAGAGAGAGAAACAAAGGTCCACCACTTGTCCAAGCTAGGGTCCATTGAAACATGGAGAGAAGGATGCTCCACCATTTGAAACATTGACGAAGAAAGCAAGCTGCACATGTCTCCAAGATGCTAGGCTCCATCGAAAATACATTTAACCACGGATATTTCGTAGATGAGGGGTTTACATTCAAGGTCCACCACTTGTCCAAGCTATTATTGCTAGTAGCATGAGTGGTTTGGTCTCAAGATTCACCACTTTTATTAAGAATATGTGGGTGTTAAGGTCCACCACTTGTCCAACCTATAAGGCTACATCTTAAAGGTTATTCTTTCTTACTACTTGGAGTGACCATGATAGGTTTTACATGGGGGTTTGGTTCCAAGGTCCACCACTTGTCCAAGCTAACTCTATTGAAACATAGAGAGAAGCCAAGGTCCACCCCTTGTCTAAGCTAGGGTCCATTGAAACATGGAGAGAAGGATGCTCCACCATTTGTCCAAGGTAGGCTCCATTGAAACATGAGGAGAAGCAAGGTGCACCATGTCTCCAAGATGCTAGGCTCCATCGAAAAACATTAAACCCACGATATGTCGTAGATGAGGGGTTTACATTCAAGGTCCACACTTGTCCAAGCTATTATTGTAGTAGCTGAGTGGTTTGGTCTCAAGATTCACCACTTTTTCCACTCTATGTCATTATATTAAGAATATGCGCGTGTTAAGGTCCACCACTTGTCCAACCTATAAGGCTACATCTTAAAGGTTATTCTTTATTACCACTTGGAGTGACCATGATAGGTTTTACATGGGGGTTTGGTTCCAAGGTCCACCACTTGTCCAAGCTAACTCTATTGAAACATAGAGAGAAACAAAGGTCCACCACTTGTCCCAAGCTAGGGTCCATTGAAACATGGAGAGAAGGATGCTCCACCATTTGTCCAAGATAGGCTCCATTGAAACATGACGAGAAGCAAGCTGCACCATGTTCTCCAAGATGCTAGGCTCCATCGAAATACATTAACCCACGATATTTCGTAGATGAGGGGTTTACATTCAAGGTCCACCACTTGTCCAAGCTATTATTGCTAGTAGCCTGAGTGGTTTGGTCTCAAGATTCACCACTTTTATTAAGAATATGTGGGTGTTAAGGTCCACCACTTGTCCAACCTATAAGGCTACATCTTAAAGGTTATTCTTTCTTACTACTTGGAGTGACCATGATAGGTTTTACATGGGGGTTTGGTTCCAAGGTCCACCACTTGTCCAAGCTAACTCTATTGAAACATAGAGAGAAGCAAAGGTCCACCCCTTGTCTAAGCTAGGGTCCATTGAAACATGGAGAGAAGATGCTCCACCATTTGTCCAAGGTAGGCTCCATTCAAACATGAGGAGAAGCAAGGTGCACCATGTCTCCAAGATGCTAAGCTCCATTGAAAACATTAAACCCACGATATGTCGTAGATGAGGGGTTTACATTCAAGGTCCACCACTTGTCCAAGCTATTATTGTAGTAGCCTGAGTGGTTTGGTCTCAAGATTCACCACTTTTCCACTCTATGTCATTATATTAAGAATATGCGGTGTTAAGGTCCACCACTTGTCCAACCTATAAGGCTACATCTTAAAGGTTATTCTTTCTTACCACTTGGAGTGACCATGATAGGTTTTACATGGGGGTTTGGTTCCAAGGTCCACCACTTGTCCAAGCTAACTCTATTGAAACATAGAGAGAAACAAAGGTCCACCACTTGTCCAAGCTAGGGTCCATTGAAACATGGAGAGAAGGATGCTCCACCATTTGTCCAAGATAGGCTCCATTGAAACATGACGAGAAGCAAGCTGCACCATGTCTCCAAGATGCTAGGCTCCATCGAAATACATTAAACCCACGATATTTCGTAGATGAGGGGTTTACATTCAAGGTCCACCACTTGTCCAAGCTATTATTGCTAGTAGCCTGAGTGGTTTGGTCTCAAGATTCACCACTTTTATTAAGAATATGTGGGTGTTAAGGTCCACCACTTGTCCAACCTATAAGGCTACATCTTAAAGGTTATTCTTTCTTACTACTTGGAGTGACCATGATAGGTTTTACATGGGGGTTTGGTTCCAAGGTCCACCACTTGTCCAAGCTAACTCTATTGAAACATAGAGAGAAGCAAAGGTCCACCCCTTGTCTAAGCTAGGGTCCATTGAAACATGGAGAGAAGGATGCTCCACCATTTGTCCAAGGTAGGCTCCATTCAAACATGAGGAGAAGCAAGGTGCACCATGTCTACAAGATGCTAAGCTCCATTGAAAAACATTAAACCCACGATATGTCGTAGATGAGGGGTGTACATTCAAGGTCCACCACTTGTCCAAGCTATTATTGCTAGTAGCCTGAGTGGTTTGGTCTCAAGAGTCACCACTTTTCCACTCTATGTCATTATATTAAGAATATGCGCGTGTTAAGGTCCACCACTTGTCCAACCTATAAGGCTACATCTTAAAGGTTATTCTTTATTACCACTTGGAGTGACCATGATAGGTTTTACATGGGGGTTTGGTTCCAAGGTCCACCACTTGTCCAAGCTAACTCTATTGAAACATAGAGAGAAACAAAGGTCCACCACTTGTCCAAGCTAGGGTCCATTGAAACATGGAGAGAAGGATGCTCCAGCATTTGTCCAAGATAGGCTCCATTGAAACATGACGAGAAGCAAGCTGCACCATGTCTCCAAGATGCTAGGCTCCATCGAAATACATTAAACCCACGATATTTCGTAGATGAGGGGTTTACATTCAAGGTCCACCACTTGTCCAAGCTATTATTGCTAGTAGCGTGAGTGGTTGGTCTCAAGATTCACCACTTTTATTAAGAATATGTGGGTGTTAAGGTCCACCACTTGTCCAACCTATAAGGCTACATCTTAAAGGTTATTCTTTCTTACTACTTGGAGTGACCATGATAGGTTTTACATGGGGGTTTGGTTCCAAGGTCCACCACTTGTCCAAGCTAACTCTATTGAAACATAGAGAGAAGCAAAGGTCCACCCTTGTCTAAGCAAGGGTCCATTGAAACATGGAGAGAAGGATGCTCCACCATTTGTCCAAGGTAGGCTCCATTCAAACATGAGGAGAAGCAAGGTGCACCATGTCTCCAAGATGCTAAGCTCCATTGAAAAACATTAAACCCACGATATGTCGTAGATGAGGGGTTTACAGTCAAGGTCCACCACTTGTCCAAGCTATTATTGCTAGTAGCCTGAGTGGTTTGGTCTCAAGATTCACCACTTTTCCACTCTATGTCATTAAATTAAGAATATGCGCGTGTTAAGGTCCACCACTTGTCCAACCTATAAGGCTACATCTTAAAGGTTATTCTTTATTACCACTTAGAGTGACCATGATAGGTTTTACATGGGGGTTTGGTTCCAAGGTCCACCACTTGTCCAAGCTAACTCTATTGAAAACATAGAGAGAAACAAAGGTCCACCACTTGTCCAAGCTAGGGTCCATTGAAACATGGAGAGAAGGATGCTCCAGCATTTGTCCAAGATAGGCTCCATTGAAACATGACGAGAAGCAAGCTGCACCATGTCTCCAAGATGCTAGGCTCCATCGAAATACATTAAACCACGATATTTCGTAGATGAGGGGTTTACATTCAAGGTCCACCACTTGTCCAAGCTATTATTGCTAGTAGCGTGAGTGGTTTGGTCTCAAGATTCACCACTTTTATTAAGAATATGTGGGTGTTAAGGTCCACCACTTGTCCAACCTATAAGGCTACATCTTAAAGGTTATTCTTTCTTACTACTTGGAGTGACCATGATAGGTTTTACATGGGGGTTTGGTTCCAAGGTCCACCACTTGTCCAAGCTAACTCTATTGAAACATAGAGAGAAGCAAAGGTCCACCCCTTGTCTAAGCAAGGGTCCATTGAAACATGGAGAGAAGGATGCTCCACCATTTGTCCAAGGTAGGCTCCATTCAAACATGAGGAGAAGCAAGGTGCACCATGTCTACAAGATGCTAAGCTCCATTGAAAAACATTAAACCCACGATATGTCGTAGATGAGGGGTGTACATTCAAGGTCCACCACTTGTCCAAGCTATTATTGCTAGTAGCCTGAGTGGTTTGGTCTCAAGAGTCACCACTTTTCCACTCTATGTCATTATATTAAGAATATGCGCGTGTTAAGGTCCACCACTTGTCCAACCTATAAGGCTACATCTTAAAGGTTATTCTTTATTACCACTTGGAGTGACCATGATAGGTTTTACATGGGGGTTTGGTTCCAAGGTCCACCACTTGTCCAAGCTAACTCTATTGAAACATAGAGAGAAACAAAGGTCCACCACTTGTCCAAGCTAGGGTCCATTGAAACATGGAGAGAAGGATGCTCCAGCATTTGTCCAAGATAGGCTCCATTGAAACATGACGAGAAGCAAGCTGCACCATGTCTCCAAGATGCTAGGCTCCATCGAAATACATTAAACCCACGATATTTCGTAGATGAGGGGTTTACATTCAAGGTCCACCACTTGTCCAAGCTATTATTGCTAGTAGCGTGAGTGGTTTGGTCTCAAGATTCACCACTTTTATTAAGAATATGTGGGTGTTAAGGTCCACCACTTGTCCAACCTATAAGGCTACATCTTAAAGGTTATTCTTTCTTACTACTTGGAGTGACCATGATAGGTTTTACATGGGGGTTTGGTTCCAAGGTCCACCACTTGTCCAAGCTAACTCTATTGAAACATAGAGAGAAGCAAAGGTCCACCCCTTGTCTAAGCAAGGGTCCATTGAAACATGGAGAGAAGGATGCTCCACCATTTGTCCAAGGTAGGCTCCATTCAAACATGAGGAGAAGCAAGGTGCACCATGTCTCCAAGATGCTAAGCTCCATTGAAAAACATTAAACCCACGATATGTCGTAGATGAGGGGTTTACAGTCAAGGTCCACCACTTGTCCAAGCTATTATTGCTAGTAGCCTGAGTGGTTTGGTCTCAAGATTCACCACTTTTCCACTCTATGTCATTAAATTAAGAATATGCGCGTGTTAAGGTCCACCACTTGTCCAACCTATAAGGCTACATCTTAAAGGTTATTCTTTATTACCACTTAGAGTGACCATGATAGGTTTTACATGGGGGTTTGGTTCCAAGGTCCACCACTTGTCCAAGCTAACTCTATTGAAACATAGAGAGAAACAAAGGTCCACCACTTGTCCAAGCTAGGGTCCATTGAAACATGGAGAGAAGGATGCTCCAGCATTTGTCCAAGATAGGCTCCATTGAAACATGACGAGAAGCAAGCTGCACCATGTCTCCAAGATGCTAGGCTCCATCGAAATACATTAAACCCACGATATTTCGTAGATGAGGGTTTACATTCAAGGTCCACCACTTGTCCAAGCTATTATTGCTAGTAGCCGTGAGTGGTTTGGTCTCAAGATTCACCACTTTTATTAAGAATATGTGGGTGTTAAGGTCCACCACTTGTCCAACCTATAAGGCTACATCTTAAAGGTTATTCTTTCTTACTACTTGGAGTGACCATGATAGGTTTTACATGGGGGTTTGGTTCCAAGGTCCACCACTTGTCCAAGCTAACTCTATTGAAACATAGAGAGAAGCAAAGGTCCACCCTTGTCTAAGCAAGGGTCCATTGAAACATGGAGAGAAGGATGCTCCACCATTTGTCCAAGGTAGGCTCCATTCAAACATGAGGAGAAGCAAGGTGCACCATGTCTCCAAGATGCTAAGCTCCATTGAAAAACATTAAACCCACGATATGTCGTAGATGAGGGGTTTACAGTCAAGGTCCACCACTTGTCCAAGCTATTATTGCTAGTAGCCTGAGTGGTTTGGTCTCAAGATTCACCACTTTTCCACTCTATGTCATTAAATTAAGAATATGCGCGTGTTAAGGTCCACCACTTGTCCAACCTATAAGGCTACATCTTAAAGGTTATTCTTTATTACCACTTAGAGTGACCATGATAGGTTTTACATGGGGGTTTGGTTCCAAGGTCCACCACTTGTCCAAGCTAACTCTATTGAAACATAGAGAGAAACAAAGGTCCACCACTTGTCCAAGCTAGGGTCCATTGAAACATGGAGAGAAGGATGCTCCACCATTTGTCGAAGCTAACTCTATTGAAACATGGGGGGTTTACATTCAAGGTCCACCACTTGTCCAAGCTATTAGTGCTAGTAGCACGAGTGGTTTTGTCTCAAGATTCACCACTTTTTCACTCTATGTCATTATATTAAGATTATTAGGGTGTTAAGGTCCACCACTTGTCCAACCTATAAGGCTATATCTTAAAGGTTATTCTTTCTCACCACTTGGAGTGACCATGATAGGTTTTAAATGGGGGTTTGGTTCCAAGGTCCACCACTTGTCCAAGCTAACTCTATTGAATAATAGAGAGAAGTAAAGGTCCACCACTTGTCCAAGCTAGGGTCCATTGAAACATGGAGAGAAGGATGCTCCACCATTTGTCCAAGATAGGCTCCATTGAAACATGAAGAGAAGCAAGATGCACGATGTCTCCAAGATGCTAGGCTCCATCGAAATACCTTAAACCCACGATATTTCGTAGATGGGGGGTTTACTTTCAAGGTCCACCACTTGTCCAAGCTATTATCGCTAGTAGCATGGTTTGGTCTCAAGATTCACCTGTTTTCCACGCTATGTCATTATATGAAGAATATCTGGGTGTTAAGGTCCACCACTTGTCCAACCTATAAGGCTATATTCTAAATGATATTTTTTTTGACCACTTGGAATGTGCATGATATGTTTTACATGGGGTTTTATTCCAAGGTCCACCACTTGTCCAAGCTAGATCTATTACATATATATTATACATACAATATTCAACTAGATTCCCTACCTATCATGTCCAGTAGCATGGATGCTCTAGCTTGAAGGTCCACCACTTGTCCAACCTATACTCTCTTATGTAAGGGAGATCTCGCTATAAATTCAAAACCTTCCCGCCTAAATTTAAAATATCCTCCAAATCTTAAATATCCCGCCTAAATTTTAAACTATCCCGCCCAAATTTTAAAATTCAAACTTTTTATAAAAATTTAAATTTTACTACTTAAATTTAAAATATTCCACGCAAAATTGATTTTAAATTCAAGTTTACCACAAAAAGATATCATTATACCACCTAAATTCAAATATGCAAACCTCAAAACATTATATTGTACATAAATTCAAACAAATTCAAATTAACAAGCCTAAACTGATATTAGTTTGCATAGATATGAATTTATCACACCTAAATTATGTCACCATGTTAGAGAGAGTGGTTAGAGAATTTGAACAAGGTCCACCACTTGTCCAACCTAGATACCAAGAAGGATTGAGTGTACAAGGTATTGTTTGGAGGTCCTTATAGTCCATTGGTCTTAAGGTCCACCACTTGTGGTAAGGGTCACCAAAAAGTGTATATATTCATCCAAAGAAATACACGTATTTTTGGTCTACATGTCCTAGTTTAAACCATTTATGTCCATTAGGTGTATCATTAAACAACACTACTATTTTTGAGAAACAGAAGTTACAATCATATCTACAAATGGATTAGAGGAAAATCAGCTCAGCATACATCCAGAACTCGCTACAAGAATCGACTTTAACAGATCACGCAAGTAAGTCTTCCATTCAATTTTACTAGTATTACAATGTGTTAGTTATTTGTGATATTTATGTATGTATATATACTATGTGTGCATATCGTAATTAAGTGTAATTGTGTATCTGCATTATGTATGAGTATTACAATGAAATAACACAAATATACATACATACACATAGATAACACAGACGCACACATACATGAGCATGTATTTTCAAGAGAGAGATAGCAAATACAGAGATAGATAGATAGAGAGAGAGAGAGAGATAAATAACTGTTTTTTAGAGAGAGGAGAGAGAAAGATAACAGATTTCACTGTGTTTATGTATGTGGAAGAGAGGAAGACGATGTATGGGAATATGTGCACGTATTTTCAAGAGAGAGACAACAAGATAACAGATTTCATTGTGGTTATGTATGTGGAAGTGAGGAAGACGATGTGTGGGAATATGTGCATGTATTTTCAAGAGAGAGACAGCAAGATAACAGATTTCACTGTGGTTATGTATGTGGAAGAGAGGAAGACGATGTGTGGGAATATGTGTATGTGTGCGGGGATACGTTTAAACTATGTATCTCTGTCTTTTGACGAGAGAGTGTGTGTGCAAGAAGAGTTACAGAGAACCATCTTCTCTATATGGAGAAAGACAGAGAGTGAGAGAGAGAGAAATACCTGTTTTTTCTCTATTCGTGAGGTGTGCAATGTCTCCTGAGAAGACTGCCCGATCCTGCCCTTCTGGAAAGCGTTGTGTACGCTGTTGTTTCTTTGTCTTGTGCGCGAACTTTCAATCCTGTGCACTCCACCTGTGTGTTGTGTACGATGCCGAGCTTGCTCCTCTACGCGCCACGTATGCTACAAGTCCATGTTTTATCATAGGATTAAAAAAAACAAAAGCAATATAAAAAATTAACCAATTCACACGGCCAAAATTAAAGAAATCATGGTTGAAAATATGAAAAACATGCATAACTCTATACTAGGAATTCACTTAAAAAAAAAAAAATCTTTGGGCGCCCTTGACCCCGCCCGGGGCGCTGCCCCGGACCCCGCCTGGGGCGCTGCCCCAAGACCCCGCCCAGAACAATATCCCAAAATCAACCTCCCAAGCCCCGCCATCAAGAGCGCTATATTCCACATCCCCATCAAGAGCGCTATCCCCAAACCTCACGTGGAAGCGCTGCCTTGTCACCCCATTGTGGCATTGCCCTAAGACCCCGCATCTGGAGTGCTAAATGGGAACATTCTTCATTAGTGAAATTTTGAACATAAATTATATTAGCACATACTTAAATATAATACAAATATTAACATATTAGCTATACTACTAATTTACTATAGCAGTTCTAGATTATGTCCCATACTATATTTAAGGTGCCAAAGGTTTGGCCTTATGGTCCTAGATTTAGCCAAGTGGTCAACACATATAGGACCAAGTGCACACTGTGCCACAAAACTTGGCCACCACTTCACTTGCCAAAGTTTAGGCCACATGGTCAATCCTAACTTTCCAATGTTCTTATTATGTCACCTTTTGCCTCGTGGAAAACCTAGGCTTGTTTTCACATACTCAGGCACTTCAAGCCACAATAAATTGTCATTACTCTTCGACAACCCTTTTGTTCAAGTCTTTGAAAAAACATTGTTTAAGGCCACCCTAAACCATTTTCATTTAGGGGTGTCTAAAACTAGCTTTTTGGCAATTCGAGAAGAAAATGGTCAAAGTTTTATACTTAGTTTTAACCACTTGAACAATTCAAATATTGGAAAGCAAGGTCTTGTAATACTTTTCTTTGGACATCACACATTAAAACTAGGTCCCTCACTTGTCCAAGCTATGCTCTAATACAATAAAGGGCTTTTGGTTTCAAGATGCACCACTTTCCCAACCTTGATTCCATTAAAGAAGCTAGCTCTACTTAGACATTTAATAGCAAGGTCTTGCAGCAGTTCAGATTGAACATTTTCCATGGCAGCTAGGTCCACCACTTATCTAAGCTATGCTCTAATAGAGTAAGGGGGTTTTGGTTTCAAGATCCACCACTTGTCCAAACTTGATTTGGGAAGCAAGGTCCTATAATAGTTTGCTTTGGACATTCACCATTACAACTAAGTCCACCACTTCTCCAAGCTATGTTCTAATACACTAAGGAGGTTTTGGTTTCAAGGAGAACCACTTGTACGACTCTGTTTTTGGAAGTAAGGTCTTTACATAGTTCACCTTGGACCTTGGACATTGGATACTACAACTAAGCCCACCACTTGTCCAAGATATCCTCTATATATAGCCAAAGGGTTTGGGTTTCAAGATTCACCACTTTTCCAACCTTTCTTCCATTAAAGAAAGGAGGGGCTTTATAACTAGGTCCACCACTTGTCCAAGCTATGCTCTGATATGGAAAGGGGATTTTGGTTTCAAGGTCCACCACGTGTTCAACCTTGCAAGACTCAAGGGATACTTGGACATTGGAAAGCATAGTCCTATAGTAGTTGATAGGTGGCAGTGGGTATTACAACTAGGTCCAACCTATGCTCTCATATCGCAAAGAGGCTTTGCTTTCAAGGTCCACCACTTGTCCAACCTTGCTTCCATTAAAGAAATGAGGGGCTACGTAAACATTGGCAAGCAAGGTAGCAAGGTTCTAAGGTGTTTCACCTTGGATATTGGGCATTATAACTAGGTCCACCACTTGTCCAAGCTATGCTCTGATAAAGAAAGGGGATTTTCGTTTAAAGGTCCACCATGTGTTCAACCTTTCTAATATAGAAAGGGGATTTTTGTTTCAAGGTCCACCACGTGTTCAACCTTGAAAGACTCAAGGGATACTTGGACATTGGAAAGCATAGTCTTATAGTAGTTGATAGGTGGCAGTGGGTATTAAAACTAGGTCCAACCTATGCTCTTATATAGCAAAGAGGCTTTGGTTTCAAGGTCCACCACTTGTCCAACCTTACTTCCATTAAAGAAATGAGGGGCTACGTAAACATTGGCAAGCAAGGTAGCAAAGTCCTAAGGTATTTCACCTTGGATATTGGGCATTATAACTAGGTCCACCACTTGTCCAAGCTATGCTCTGATAAAGAAAGGGGATTTTCGTTTCAAGGTCCACCATGTGTTCAACCTTTCTAATATAGAAAGGGGATTTTTGTTTCAAGGTCCACCACGTGTTCAACCTTGAAAGACTCAAGGGATACTTGGACATTGGAAAGCATAGTCTTATAGTAGTTGATAGGTGGCAGTGGGTATTAAAACTAGGTCCAACCCATGCTCTTATATAGCAAAGAGGCTTTGGTTTCAAGGTCCACCACTTGTCCAACCTTACTTCCATTAAAGAAATGAGGGGCTACGTAAACATTGGCAAGCAAGGTAGCAAAGTCCTAAGGTATTTCACCTTGGATATTGGGCATTATAACTAGGTCCACCACTTGTCCAAGCTATGCTCTGATATAGAAAGGGGATTTTTGTTTCAAGGTCCACCACGTGTTCAACCTTGAAAGACTCAAGGGATACTTGGACATTGGAAAGCATAGTCCTATAGTAGTTGATAGGTGGCAGTGGGTATTACAACTAGGTCCACCACTTGTCCAACCTATGCTCTCATATAGCAAAGAGGCTTTGGTTTCAAGGTCCACCACTTGTCCAACCTTGCTTCCATTAATATAGCAAGGAGGATTTGGTCTCAAGGTTCACCACTTGTCCAACCTATGCAAACCTTTTTCATGTTGTAGCATGATTTTTGGTTTGAAGAGTATTTTTCTATAACTATGGATTTAACAATGTAATCTTTTTACTTACAGGATGGACTTCGAATCTGGGGAGAAAGTACATATGATACTTGACAATGAAATCGTTGGTATTGGTTGTGTGTGTAGAACAGATCCATATTCCACTTGTGGTGGTACAAAGATAGGGCTGGGAAATGTCTCCATACTAGTGGAGGAATGCTTGAAGGATGTGGTCCTACCTTTTCCTACAATGGATACTTCATCTCTCCAAGGCTCATTATGGAGTGCTGTTCGATGGTCAAAGCTTCTTTTGCAATCTTTTGTATTAAATGGGAACTTAATTGATCCACACGAAAGCTACAATGGTGATGAAGAACATGATCATTCTGATCCTCTAGTTACAGATGCAATACCTATGACAAGCCCAGAATTTGAAGCAATGATTCGAGAGTCTTGGAGAAATCAGAGGGTCCTTTTAAAAGATGACACAATGATGCAAACCATGAATGAAGGGACCATCTTATATGTATTTCCACATGATTATGTCAACTTTCAGGAACTTGGTCCTGATTGTGTGGGTGTGGGTATTGAAAGAGAAAATGCAAGCATTCATGATGTGGTTGAAGTGGGTAGCATCACTTTGCTAAAGTGGCCCATCAAGCAGACAACAATGTTGAATGGGAGCCCATTACAACGCTTTGTTCCTGTTGATGGCATGCATGCTACATATGAGGATGTATCCAACGATGGCAATGTTGGAAAAAAACTTGATGGGAGTAATGTTGTCCAGTTGTCAAGGAAGAGACGATACACTTTCATGAACAGGACTCAAAAATCAAAAGCAGCACCAGCTTCGACTTTTTACCTTTCAAACAAATCAATTCAAAGGGTATCATGCATTGATTGTTGTGCACAAAAATGCTGCCAATTTGCAGATCGTGATATGGTGACAAGGTTACGACAACAATTTTGGGGAGAGTCTCAAAAATCACGCACTAATTATGTTTATGATGTTCTTTCTATATGTTATCAGAAAGATGAGAAGTCACGATACCAATTCAGGCTAAATGGCTCTATTGTTTGTTGTAGAGCATGGTATGAGCTACATGGAATACCAAAGACATCATTTTATCGATACAAGGAGAACTTTGAAAATGGTGTGCGCCAATATGTACATGGGAACACATGTACATTGAGAAGGGGACTTCAACATACTAGTTTAGCAAGAGCACTACTAAACGAGTTTGTGGAAAATAACTCTGAGAAAATGCCACATAGAAGTAGAACACTGCTAGATGGCTCAAGAGAGACTCAATTGGTGATTCCATCAACATACAAACAAGTGGATATTTTATGTGAAATCAACACGACACTTGACCAAATGGGCTATGAGAAGAAGCTATCCCAATCTTCTTTTGGTAGAATTTGGAACAAAGAGTACCCACATGTCACTTTAACAAAGACGAGTGAGTTCTCTAAGTGCAATATTTGTAGTTCAATCAAGGCAAGGTTAGAAGCTAAACCTTCTCTTGAAGAGAGAGCTCTTCTCTTGAGGGAGAGAGAAGTTCACATGGCACAACAAAAGAGTTGCAGAAGCCTATATTATGCATGGCGCACGTATTCAGAAACTCAACCACAAAAATATGTATGCATAATCCATGATAAGATGGATCAAAAGAAGACTGCCATTCCTAGATTACGCATTGTTCCCAAGGGTGTGGATTCAGGATATAATCTGCAGGTGGCATTGATTGGCATGATCACTCATGGACATGGAGAAGGTCATTACGGACACTTTGTCTTGAATGGTTTGTGGCCAGCTGATCCAAATCTTACAATTGGCTCAATTGCTAATTGTTTACATAACCTCGAGAGGATAGATAAGCATCCTCTTGGTGATCTAGTAACAAATGGACTTCCAAGGAGCAATATTTCACTACTACATGCTTTGAACTCAAGGGATGCTTTGGACTACCATAACTTGAGTGATGGAAAAGAGCCCATTGTGCAGTCGTCAGAAATTGCAGAAGAGGAATTGGGGTCAACATTTCGCAGATTGCCAGAGAACTTGTTGCTACAATTGGATAATTGTGCAGGGGAAAACAAAAATCGATACTTATTTGCCTATTTGTCAATGCTTGTTGCAAGGGGTGTTTTCAAAACCATCCAGCTGGGATTTTTAATGGTTGGGCATACACATGAGGACATAGACGCCATGTTTAGTAGGTTTTCAGAGAAGTTGAGAGTTACACAAACCTATACTTTGCCACATTTGATGGATACATTACGAAACAGCTCATCTTCATCTCCAGCTCCATTTTTTCTCACAAAGATCCCTGATTTCAAGCAATATTGTGATGGCTATCTTTGTGATGGACAAGACATACTTGTTGGACATTCCAAACCGCTTCAGTTCAGGTTCTTTATGCAGGATGAGACACCAATGATGCAATATAAGGCACATGTAGGTGTATCAAGTTGGAGTGGAAGTATTCGCCTTTGGAAAACAGACACAGAAGGCAAGCCAATGTTACCACATGGAGATCCACCTCTAGTACAAATGGCGGAGTATGTCAAGGCCCACGAAGAAGTCATTTTGGGGCTAAAGAACTATATAAAATTTTGGAAAAATTTAGGGAATGGTTCAAGTATTCCGCGATATTATAGACCCATGATAGATTATTGGAGTAAGGTAATTGAAGAGATTGGAAAAGCAATCATATCAGAGGGAGTCTTGTATGAAATATTTTGGCCAAAAACTCAAGAATATTCTCATCTACAAAGCACTACAATGAATTTGCAACAAGGAGCAGAAAGATTCCTAGGCCTTGAAGAGTTGAACGATCATTTTTGTGGGCCTCAACGAGATAGGCCAAGGGAAGAGTTTGACCCTATGTCTGATGTGCACCAAGGTGACTTTCTTATGCTTGTTCCGAGTGACACAGAAATCTATCCAGTGTGGCTTGCAATGGCTTTATCTGACATTGATAATGAGCCTACATCACCAAACTACAGAAAACTCTTGATTCAATATTGGGCACCTTGCGCGAGAAAAAGTGGGATGACAGATACTCAAGCTTACAGTAATTGTTGGAAGGGTTATTGGGCTGTCAACTATAAGGACCCACAAGTGTGGGAAACTATAGATGCAATTGTTTGGTCCTGGAGACCCAACAAAGAAGGACCATTTTCTAGAATAAAGATTCCAGAAAGACATGCTCTAAAAGCCAAAGAAGGCCTCACTTGTGCACATCAGCCACACTTGGATCAAAGTTCAGATATGGTATCAAATGTGGAGTAGAATTATGTGGAGCTTCTATTGTGACTATACTAGTCAATTTGTAAACAAAATCTTTTTTGTATCTTCCTTTGTTTTATGTAATTTATAGTTATTATTCAAATCCATGTGTTGTACATCCTCTTGACTTTTGGTGTTTATCAACACCACAATCCTATGAGATTTTCACTTTATTTACTAGCCACACACCTCAATTTTTCCCACTTTAAGTGGAAAATTCCCAAGTTACATGAATTCGGTCGATTTGGAGATTCCCATAATGTGAGACTTTTACCAAAATACCTAATATGGTCTTTCAAGTAAGGTTCTATTCAATAGAATTACAACTGTTGTCTATGGTTAGAGTTGTAGTTGGTATAAACACTGTATAGCTTCCCTCATTCCCACTTCCTTCTTCATATGGCATACTATTGTAGATATTTTCATATATCTCTAAGGATAGGCTGAAGTGGATATGTAGGCCAAGGATAGCCTCCATGGGGAGCCGTATGGATCTAACTAGATGGGAGTAGATCATCATCGGTGGTTTATGACTCAATAGGGTATAGGTATGAGCTTTGTCCTCAACCTGGGAATAATACAAACCCTCAACTAGACTCACTCCACATTTTACAATCTTGTTATGCCAAAGGTCCTTCAGTACTCTTCGTGCCTAGTACATGGTTTTTGTGCACGTTATAAGATAGAAGTCCTCTTTCTCCTTGGTTGCCTTCATTATAAAGTTATCCCCAATGGAAAGTAATTCGCTCAACACCTCAGGGTCTCCCTCATACATAGGCATGCTTAAATCCTGACTCATTTGGGAGGAAAATAGATAATTTTAGTTCTGCTCATCATCCTCATCCTCAACACTATCTGCTTGTACCGACTCTGTCAATGGCTCAATAGAGACATATTTCCATTCTTCAATGTGTTGCTTATTATTGCATCTCCTCCAATTCCCATTCACACATGGATCACAAAAGTATGACAGCGTCCGAAAATGCACATTGCATGTATTATGCATTGAGTAGCTGTTAACACAATGGAATGAGCGACAACATGCAATTAATTTACAATCCCATAGTGGAGAACACAATGCCTCATTTGGTGAAACCAACCAAAAAAACTCTTTGTGTTGACACTCCCACCTTCCCTTGTTGGCTGAAACCTCGCGTTCAAAAAATTGACCACGTCAGCAGAACACTTCATCCGCCAGCCATTTGGGTTTTAGCTCTTCATGCATAAGAGTTCTCTTGATAACATCACATGCACCATCATGCTCTCCTTTTCCATGTCCTAACGAGGAGAAGTTATGCATCATATGAAATCTTGTCAATTGATAATACCTGGCTACCAAATAGTGTGGCCATCTTGCCTTAATTGTGAAGTGGCACCATCTAACCATACCCAATGACAACGCAAACTACGTCCTTGTTGTTTTGTCCAAATGTCATGCAACATAAAAAAATGATGAAGAGAGTTTCACGGAGCTTATCATCCATCTGATATGTAAAAATGCAGAGTCTTCTCAACAGCTCTTACTAAATTCCTGATATAAGAGATGTGTACCAATATTGCTACCTATCATTGACCACCAATGCATGGATTGGATCTTGTTTTACACTTTAAAGCTATAATTCTCTGCAAAATTAGCAATAGAAACCACAAAATCTCTTGGAAACTTAAACAAGTAGTCTTTAAATTGCTAGGCCTACCACCTAAACACAAGGTCATGCTTGGCAAATATTTTCAAATGATTTAAAAAAAAGATGAATTAAAGGCTTACTTTTCATCCTTTCCACGACCAAGTCTTTTCTCTTCTTCACTTTTCCTTTGGAATTAACCTGTCCAATACCCATATCCTTAAACACCTTAACAGTCACTCCTTGCTATGTATTCCAATCTCATCTCGGAAGAATGAAAACTTTCTTACACATAAAAGGAACTCTTCAAGAAATAATATTTTTGCATAATATTCATGATCCATGTGAGGGCACAATATGGAATCCAACAAGTTACTTATGTGCTGAAAAACTACCTGGTTTGTAGAACATTGACCTGCGGCACTATGTGTACCACAAATGGAGCATGTACATGGATGTTCTTTTGTGTGATGCCCAAACTTGTTCTGGTGCATTTCATTGAAATCATCCTTGAGGTATATGGTCAACACAGTAGCAAACTTATAGCACTCTTTCAATTTTTGGACAAAGAATGGTTTGAGTGTCTCAAAGGACCTATGTAAAAACTTCACACAGGATATGTGCTCTTGAATCTTTTGTAAAGCTCCACCTATAAACAAAAAATAATCCACGTTAGAGATCATAATAGTGCAAAAAAAGAGTAAAGCACCAAAGGAGTTTACATTACCAAATTTGGTACTTTAATACACCAACTCGTTCTAAAATACCAAATTTGGCACTGCACTTCTAGAAATCAGTCTATAGTACCAAATTGGGTGCAAAAAAGCACCAAATTTGGTTCTATGTAACCTATGCAAGTCCCCTAAAAGAAGATACTCTATTTTTAGAACTACAGTACCTATAGTGACTGGTGCCCAAAAGAATTAAATTGCATATAATCTTTGGTACTATGTTGCTTAAAAGCAACAAATTTGGTGTCATGGATCCCCTAAGGTACTATGCAGGCACCCTGCATGGTACCCAATTTGGTACTTTTCTATAAACTGCATAGTACCAAACTGGATCCCTAGTACCAAGATGGATTTTTGGGGTAGAGAAATGCACCAATATTGGTACAATGTATCCAGTTTGGTATTTTACAGGATACTTTGAAGGCACCAAATATGTTTCCAAACCCAATTTGGTATTATACTACCAAGTGTGAGTGATGCCCAAAAGTACCAAATTGAGACTGTGAATCTCTAAGGTGCTATGTAGGAAAACGTAAAGCACTCTGCATTTAGTAACAAATTGGGTACAGTACAGCCAAACCTGAATGTCACCTAAATACTACAAATTTTGTGAGAACTATTCCAACAGAATGGCAAGGCCACCAGAATTGCATTGTAGGAAAAATATTACCTCAGGGTCCTCTAGAAGATGTATGGGATGTTTGATGACACATTTTTCCTCGATCATGTGCTTGCAAATATCCTTTTTGCTCTCATCTCGGATTTCAAGAAAGCGGTCACCAAATCTCTAGTTTCACTTGTGATACTAGGTAATTGTCTAAGAAAAGCAGTGATTGGGAACACTTCATCCTCATCTTTTATTTCCAATCGACTGCTTGTTGCCGCTATATTCCATCGATAAACACCCAAGACAACAATAAATTTGGACTGGTTCACTGACGTTGTCCTCTAATCATCAAAGAGGTTCTCTTCACAGAAAGCTCACTTGAAGAGTGGGGTACTTTTAGCTTAGTCAATGTGTTGCAAAGGTGGAAAAGAAGACTTGACTGCACATCCAAGCTCCTCAACTTGGAAAATGGCTGATGATACATGAGATGGTCTAGAATTTCTTGTTGTTGTATTGTTGTTATTCCTTGGGTATGTTGTTGGTGCCAACATCTATCCATGGCTTTGCATATATTGTTCCTTGACCTGGTTATAGAAAGCTCAACTATCTTAGCACGGTTGTGCTCCTTGAATCGTTGCTCACGCTTATTTTGCACCCAGTAGCCCCATATAAATTCTTGGTTGCTGATAGGTTCAATGATGCTCATGGTTCCCATTAGAGTACCCTTCATAAATGCAAGTATCCTTGACTCAATATTGCTGAAGGGATCACTCTCATCTTCTAGCATTGTCTTTGTAGATATGGTACTGGCCTGAGCTGCCATGGATGTAGAGAGAGAGAGAGAGAGAGACAAAATATGAATCCCACCCACATCTTGCACCCATGGCGATCTGTTAGAGGACGTTTCAAAAAAGAAGACTAAAGTAAAAAACCTTCACGAATTTTTTGTTTGATTTTTCTCCTTTATTTCCCTTTTTCCCTCTTTTATTTTAGTCTTGTTCTACTCAAGAACCCACCAAGCCTAGGTGGTGTCAAGAAAAACCAATTTTGTACCACCATCCCTTGCTTTCAGCCAAGGCGACAATGCGACCAATCCCTAAATTTTTGCCACTCAATACCCTAGAAAATCACCATCAGTACTTTGCTCAACCCCTACCTAACAATGAAGTAAAGACAGATGATGAATGGCTGGATGGATTAGATATGAGAATAACAGGCAGCCTGAAAGATGGATTCAAAGTCAAAGCACTAGCCAACACATGTGCACAACTCAATGTTGTCAATTATTCAACGTACAAAAGAGTAACAACCCAACCTTTGGAATATTGCATACCTAAATTCAAGGGATGTCATAAAGAATTCACACCAACATTGGGATTAATTAATCTCAATATCTTTGTGCATGGATTTATGTGTCCACATACCTTATATTTGCATTTCTAATGAGCATATGAACAAAAATATGGTGCTAGTAGTCCCATGGATGCAAACCTATAAAGCTATTCAAGTCTAGGATGAATATATTCTAGCATTAACACTCAAAGGTGGACAGTTAAGAGTACCATTTTCTGATAGCCATGAAGAGTAGAAAGTTTATTTCAAAACTCTGATGCTACTAGATAGGAGGAACAACTCAAATCTGATACCCATGGTTCAACACTGAATTCATCTTCTTAATACCAACATGCAAGGAGCTAGGCAACTTTGGGTACCCAAAACCACAATCACCAACAATCCTAAGCAGATGTGGGTTCCTAAACAACTATTGGGTACATTTCTGTACACTTCATATTACCAAACTAAATCCATAGCAACAAACAAAAAATATTCTGCATACCTCATAGTGCCAATCTAATTCAGTAGTACCAAATGGGGTAAGTTCCATTTTTCCAAGAAGCTTCAAAATTGGTATTATGCATCTTGTTTGATACTTTGCAGGTAACACTGAAAGCACCAAAAATCCAATTTGGTACTATACATAGGGGAGAGAGAGAGAGAGAGAGAGAGAGAGAGAGAGAGAGAGAGAGAGAGGAAAAACATGAATCCCACCCACATCTTGCACCCAACATCAATCTGTTACGGGACGTTTCAAAAAAGAAGACTGAAGTAAAAAACCTTCGAGAATTTATTCATTTGATTTTTCTCCTTTATTTCCCTTTTTCCCTCTTTTACTTTATTCTTGTTCTACTCAAGAACCCACCAAGCCTAGGTGGTGTCAAGAAAAACCAATTTTGTACCACCATCCCTTGCTTTCAGCCAAGGCAACAATGCAACCAATCCCTAAATTTTTGCCACTCAATACCCTACAAAATCAGCATCACTACTTTACCCAACCCCTACCTGACAATGAATTAAAGATAGATGATGAATGGATGGATGGATTAGATATGAGAATAATGGTCACCCTGAAAGATGGATTCAAAGTCAAACCACTAGCCAACACATGTGCACAACTCAATGTTGTCAACTATTCAACATACAAAAGAGTAACAAACAACCGAACCTTTGGAATATTGCAGACCTAAATTTCAAGGGATGTCATAAAGAATTCACACCAACATTGGGATTAATTAATCTCAATATCTTTGTGCATGGATTTATGTGTCCACATACCTTATATTTGCATTGCTAATGAGCATATGAACGAAAATATGGTGCTAGGAGTCCCATGGATGCGAACCTATAAAGATGTTCAAGACTGGGATGAAAACATTTTAGCATTAACACTCAAAGGTGGACATTAAGAGTACCATTTTCTCATAGCCATGAACAGTAGAAATTTTCTCTCAAAAATTTGATGCTACTAGACAACAGGAACAACTCAAATCTGATTGCCATGGTTCAACACTGAATTCATCTTCTTAATACCAACATGCAAGGAGCTAGGCAACTTTGGGTACCCAAAACCCAGATCACCAACAGTCCTAAGTAGATGTGGCTGCCTAAACAACTATTGCATACTTAGAAGAAGTCTTCAGTTACACCTCCCTATCAACTGTGATAGCAGACACCAAAGTCAGCACTAGCTCCATGGGTATGCAAACCTAAGCAGAAACATGAAGCCAAGCTTGAACCAAAGACTATTTCCACATGGAAACTCAAGGCAAATCCACGACTAGTTATGTATAAATGGGTACCAAAGATTCCACCAGTACCAAAAACACCCATCACTATAGTGCCGACTGCTTCCAGAACCATGGCTGCAGAATGTGCCTACATTACTATATCAAGGAACGAGTGCAACTACTGCAAGATCTACTCTTTAAGCAAGTTACCCAACAGGATACTTCGCCATCAACAACCCTTGAGTATACCTCTCAAGACCCACCTCTTGTGCCGCATTGTGTTTCAAAATGCATTGACCTTAATTTCATGGTAGATCCAACTACGTCTATGCATAGACCCGACTTCTTCGCCCATGCATTGCTCAAACCGGGCAACACACTACTATTTATGGGACTCAGGCAAGGAGGGAGAAGGCATTCTTAATGAGAATCCAGATATCTGAGGTAGATTAGGAAAAGGGCAGTGTTTTGAAGTGCTTGAATGTTAACATGTAAATTTTTGCAACTTAAATTTAAAATTCCCTTATGAATAAGTAGAATGGGAAACATGTAATATGATACTCCCTATGTGTGTGTACATAGTGTAGATATCGCCAAAAAAGCAAAAATATTACAATTTTTCACTCTTTTTATGTGTTTTTGGCCCAAACAAGTTATCAAAATGGACCAATTCACAAAATTATGACCAAGCACTAAAATTAGTTGTGTTTTCATATTTTTGGGTGTGGAATGGAATTTTTTGATAAAGTTTGTTCAATTTTGTTAATAAAAGTCCAAAATAAATAAGTAAATAAGCAAGAATGCCAGAAATGGAATTCGATTCCAAATCTTAAACCTCAATGGAACAACCTTTTCTTTTTGGGCAATCCTGATCAAATTATGGAGCATATTTGATCAAATTTCTCGACGGCACTCCGATGCATTGACTACTGTTAGGGTTTAAAC
Organism: Adiantum capillus-veneris; assembly: GCF_014529385.1. NCBI lineage: Eukaryota > Viridiplantae > Streptophyta > Polypodiopsida > Polypodiales > Pteridaceae > Adiantum > Adiantum capillus-veneris. Next base: position 66,262,028 of record NC_140947.1, on the reverse strand, counting down.
CTACTTCCATCCTATGCCTATGTGAACGACTCCTTATGGTGCTACTCTCACACACTCCAGTGGGAAACATGCCTACACCTAGCACTTTATTTGCATGCCACATGGAGCAGCCACTTGTCCCCCTCATGTACAATTATCTAGGTGGATACACTAGCATCTACCACACTTCCATCATTTGCATGCACTACTCCATCTATAAATGGAGAAACATTGTACAAATTCTCATCCTGTTATTAATCTACCTATCTTTGTGTTATTTTGCACTTTGCTTGCTTACATCATTTTTATTTAGCACATCAACTTAATTATGAATGCAACTAATTTTATCCGCCTTGAACTGAGCCTTACAAGTGGTATCAAATCTTTACTGTGAGGCTCATCATAATTATTAGTATTCTCATTTATTGTAAATATCCTTCTATTGAGGTGTCTCCTTGTACATACATGATAGATTTTGAATAGCTCATAACCTAAGTGTCCTAGTATCACTAGACTAAGCATTGGATAAGTTTATCTTGAAAACGTTTTTTTTGTGTGAAATACAAGTGGACGTTTGCATGTTTTTTTTTTTACTTTTAGCAAAATTGAAACATCTCTTGACCACTGGGTTCTTGCCTCCCCGCCTTGCAATTGTGTAGCTCTAATCGTCCATGCAACACCTACCCGTTGGTCTATCGCTAGAGCTCAGCCTCTACCTTCCCACATAAGCGCATTGCCACTCTAAATCTTTGGCCCATTGCTTGCCTACACAAAGCCATCTCAGTTATTTCAATTCATTGTTTCATCCCGTTCACCTCTTGTGCCTCTCCTGTGCGTACATCTTTGTAGCTTCATCACACAGTTTGTCACACGACATTGACTTTTCATCTTCTCGTGTAACTCAACCAGGCTACCTACCATCTGTCGCCAACCTGTCTGCGTGCAACGCTCTCGATTGTCCATGCCAAAGCTTCACTTATAAGCAATCCTACCCTGACATTATCCTTTCAACCCCCACAACCATCAACTCAATGGTTAAGTCCTTCTGGAGTTCAATTGTGGTTAGATAAATACAAAATGCATCACACTACTGCAAAATCCTATGTGCAGGATGTACTTCAAATCCCTGCATTTTCTCTTGCAAGAAAGTTTTCCCTACTGAGGGTATTACTCTTACTAAGTGCTCACAACAAAAATCCTTTCACGAGCTTGCACTCCAAAATCGCATCCTCACTGATGTATCTTAGGCAATCCTAGGATAAAATCAGGTTTAAGGGGGTGATTGTTAGGGTTTAAACCAACTTCATTCCTATGCCTTTGTGAACAACCCGTTATGGTGCTACTCTCACACACTCTAGCGGGAAAAAGGACTACACCTAGCACTTTATTTGCATGCCACATGGAGCAGCCACTTGTCCCCCCTCATGCACAATGAGTCTAGGTGGATGCACTAGCATCTGCCACTTCCATCATTTGCATGCACTAATCCATCTATAAATGGAGAAACATTGTACAAGTTCTCATCGTGTTATTAATCTACCTATCTTTGTGTTATTTTGTACTTTGCTTGCTTACATCATTTTTATTTATCATATCAACTTAATTATGAATGCAACTAATTATTATCCACCTTGAACTAAGCCTTACAAGTGGTATCAAAGCTTTATTGTGAGGTCCATCATAATTAATAGTATTCTCATTTATTGTAAATATCCTTCTATTGAGGTGTCTCCTTGTACATACACGATAGATATTAAATAGCTCATATGCTAATTGTCATAGTGTGACTAAGCATTCAATAGTTTTATTTTGAAAGAATTGTTTTTTTTGTGTGAAAGACAAGTGGACGTTTGCATGATTTTTTGACTTTTAGCAAAATTGAAACATCTCTTGACCCTGTGTTCTTGCTTCCCGGCCTTCCCACTGTGTAGCTCAAATTGGCTAGTCAACACCTACCCATTGGTCTGTCGCTAGAGCTCACTCTCCACTTCCCACATAAGCGCGTTGTCACTCTATCGCTTTGGCCCATTGCTCGTCTACACAAAGCCATCTTGGTTCTTGTTAACCGAGTCAACGTCAGTTAACAGAAGTTTCTAAAGATCGATGCACATCGAGGATGAATACAAAGAAGCAGTAAAGATTAGAGCTACACATTTTTCACATTTTTCCAAAATGGTAATGTATTGTAAATTCCCAATTTATTTCAAGCCATTGTAATATTTTAATGTGTTACGGGCTCAATGGGAGTTCCAAGTTGTAAAGAACATGTCAGTTAGTGTGCCTAGGTAGAAGATTCAGTAAGTGGTGGAGCCCTAAAGGCCTTGGGTGCCCGGACATTGCATATTTTTACCCTAGGTATATAAGGCAGTGTGTAAAAGAAATTAGGGTTCTCAAGCTCATTTGTTGAGAGCACTCTTTGGTGAGAGCTCTCGAGGTGTGTGGCTATGGAGTCCTTGAGCTTCTCCTTGCTCATGAGACTTGATTAACACTAATCAATTATTCATTCTCCTTTACTATGCCTCTCTCATGCTTTTTATGATTGCCTATGATGCTTAGATTAGCTAGATCTTAACTAATTAGTGGTTAATCCCTCTCTAATCTTGTGTGATTGCCCTCTCTTGCTTGTGTGTGCATGTAGGTTTGATTGGAGTGTGATGCTCGATAGATCTATGTGTGTATGCTTGCAATTAGTGTGTTGCATGATAGGATTAGTGTTGTGTGCATCTTGCAATCGTAGTGTGTGTGATTAGGTTGTTAGAGGTGAAGGGAAGTGGATGTGGAGATTGCCCTTCATTGTGTCTTAGCTCCTCCATGCTCACCTCGTAGAGTTAACCATTTGTGTTTCCATGATTAGCTTACTATCCGTGTGAGTATTTCCATGCCCTAGCCGGGTAGCTCATTCCTCCATATTGACAATTTTGTTGGTCATTGGAGCTATTGCAATGATGGGACCCCCAACATTTGGCGCCGTTGCCGGGGACGATGGCCTACGCTAGTGTAATTGTGGCATAATCGAATGCGTTCCCTCACTAATTTCACTCGTGTGTTTATGTTTTTGTGGAGTTTGGATGTGTGTGCATGAAGCAATGTGTTCATAATTTCCTAATGTGTCACCGTATCTTGCCAATTTTGTGTTTACAGACTCTACTTTCACACTAACCCCTTGCTAATTTGACTAATTTTTGCTTACTTACGAATTTGTTATGAAGGATTGGAGCATTCGACCATTCAATTGATTTTCAATGGAAAGGTAATCAAGGTGGTATTCTCAACCTCTTTAGAATCTAAAGATGTGTACAATTGTGTAGAGATCCCACCATGATGATGCAATGTAATGATTTGCTATGTTGATGCAATGTGGATTGAAATTTTTTTTATTTTTCATTTTCATGCCGTCGTAATGCCGAAATTTTAAGAATTGATGACGTATGAATTTGACAAGTTTCAATTGCTAATTGGTGAATGTGCGTTGCTAATTGGGTGCCTAATTGAGTTAATTGCATGCTTGGATGGTCAATTGCAAGTGTGTGTGCACTAAAATCAAGTGTGTGTGCATTTTAATTGAGTGTGTGTATGCCTAATTTTAGGTGTGTGTGCACTATTCTGCCCATGTTTGTGCACCTAAAAATCAATGTGTGCTCAATGATTTTTCAATTGTGATGATTGATTTGTGTTGTGCTCATGTCCAACTAATGATTTGTGAAGTCACATTGCAAATTTTGACAAAATTTTCCCTTTTGTGTACGCACCTAAAGATTGGTAAAAACTGCCAATTTTATTAGTGTGTGTGCCTAAAAAAGTGTTAAATTTGCATGATTACTTGAGTGTTTTGATTGCATATTTGATGTGTGTAATGGTTAATTGATGTGTTTTTGAGCTCAAAACAGGGATTTACACACTCCAATTGCGTCAATTCTTTACCTAATTTTGTCGATAATTTTGCCGGTTTAATTGCTTAGTCTTGATTTTATTCATTAAAGTCTTTGGCAATTGAATTGATGAGATTTGTGTGATTTTATTTGGCTGTATTATTCCCCTATGTGTGGAGAATGTTTAGAAATTTTTAGGGTATTTTTTGATGTTTTTTGCATTAATTTTTTGTTAATTCCATAAAATTTGATATTTTACATTCTTTACGAGCTATTTTGTGTATGCCTAATTACGACATCATTTTGTTTGCATTTGTGTCTTCCTGGTCGAGTTTTGAGCGTTTTGCTATTTTCGGGGGACGGGTTGACGATTTTGTCAAATCTAGTGTTTTCGGTAAAATCTGTCATTTATGGTGTGCTTTTGCGTGTCGAAAATGTTCGGTTGTGAATGTCAGTGATTTTCTAAGATTCCTATAATTTTTTGGAGTTTTTTGGCAATTTTTGGGATTTTCGGCTAATTTCTGGCTTAATTTTGGCATTTTTGGATGTTTGGAAATTAAAAATTAAAAAAATAAGTAAATAATAAAAAAAGGCTGATTTTGAGCTCAAGGCCCATGCCTTGCGGCGCATAAAGTTTGCTCGTTGGCTAGATCTTTACGGTCTTTTGCGATAGCTTTTTGTCGACAATAAAAATCTTTCTTCTTCTTCTCTCCCCGGGGGAATCCACCCAAAGCCCGCTCTCTCTCTCTACTCTAACTTACTCTCTCTCCCTCTCTAACTTTCTCTCTCTCTCTAACCTTTTCTCTAACTTACTCTCTCTCTCCCTTTCTAACTTTCTCTCTCTCTCTAACCCTTCCTCTAACTTACTCTCCCTCTCTCTCTAACTTACTCCCCCTCTCACTCTCTCTCCTTGCTACACGACCAGCGTCATAGCTATCCAACTCTCTCTCTCATTCTCTGTTGCGAAGCCACTGGACCTCGCCTGTCGTCTCTCTCTCTCTCTCTCTCTCTCTCTCTCTCTCTCTCTCTCTCTCTCTCTCTCTCTCTCTCTCTCTCTCTCTCTCTCTCTCTCTCTAACGCCAAGCCGGATATTCTGCGCGCCAGAGTCAACGTTGCTCCTGCCTGTGAACTGCCACGTCAGTAGCACCCTGTCTTTTACTCGCGCGACGCGCCAAGCCCGCCTTTACTCGCGCAATCAAGGCCTGCCTTCGGTGCGTGGCAGGTAAGCTTTAGATAAGATAGGTTAGTTTAAGTTAGTCTTTTTTCAAAACAATATTAAAAAAAACAACAACAAAAACAAAAACAAAAACAATTAAGAACCATAAAAATGAATAAAAATCCAAAAATTAAATAAAAATCATAAGAAATCAAGAAAAAAAATTTAAAAAAACATATAAAAACAACTCATAAAAAATCCCCAAAAAAAGTTTAAAAATAATAAAAAAGAATTTTAGAAATCGAATAAAAATCAAAAAAGAGATTAGAAAATCACAGAACTAGAAAAAATAAAAAGCTCACAAAAAACCAATAAAAAATATTTTTATAAAAAAAGGCTTAGAAAATTAACAAAAAAAATTTCATTAAAAATCCAAAATTTTAAAACCTCATAAAAAATAAAAATTTCTTCGAGAATTCAAAAGAAGTAGAATAAATCACAAAAAATCAAACACACTTACAAATAAATCATCAAAAAGTCACGGGAAAATCATTTAAAAAATCAAAAACATATTGAAAAAAAATCCAATAAAACATAAAAAATTCATAAAACACAAAATATTCATTAAAAAATATATAACTAATCAAAAAATTTGCAAAAAATTCAAAATTCATAAAACCTTCAAAGAAATCGCAAAAAAATTAAAAAATAATTAGAAAAATCTTTAAAATTCAAAACTTTCCCAAAAAAATCAAAAAAACATAAAAATAACAAAAAAATTAAGAAAATTAAAAATTTCACAAAAAAATTAAGAAAAATAAAAAGAAAGTTGCCAAAAGTACCAGAATGTGCCAGAAATAGTTTTAAAAAATCAGAAAGACCCCAAAAAAGCAAGAAGCAAAGCCAAAAAGAGTATTTCACACCGAGCAAACGCCGCAAATCGAGCAAACTATGCCAAAGCGAATCAGATCAGCCAGAAAAAGCGAGCTAAAGGACCAATTCGAAGAAGTAGAGGAGCAAATAAATTTCATAAATTTTACATGCAAAAAATGAGCACGTGCAAGTGTAGCAGTGAAAATTGGATTCCAATCGGACGAACAGGGACACAACTCGCATACGATTGCCGATTAGGCTAGTACGGGCGGCAGAAATTCTGTTAATCAACACCATAATCTGCTAGGAGACAGTTTTGGTAGATCAAGCCGACATGGACCCAAGTCGAGCCGTGAATTCAAGTACATCAGAACAAGCCAGTAGCAATGGTAACACAGGTACAAGTGCAACAGAGCAAATTTTGCAGCTTTATGGCTACAATGGAGATAAGGTCTTATATGAAGATTCAGAAGGCCACATATACTTGATGAGCAGCAAAAGCAACACAAGAGCCAAGATCCTGTTGATCAGAGTGAAGCCAGATTTAAAGAACTCCTAGATGTTCATAGACTTCACTGGAGCCAGGTATTGCAAGCTCAAAGATGAAGTGCAGATAGAAGTTCAAAAAGTCAACCCAAGTGTTTATCCAAAAATTAGCACAAGCCAGCAAAACATACAGTTGGTGCATATTCAATCATGGTCATTGTACATGGATTACAATGGCCAGATCTATAATCAAGAGCTAGAATTACAAGATCCAGCAGATCAACCAATTGAAGCCAATCTAATTGGAGAACCAAGCCAAAGACGGTACAAAGGTCAAGATGGAGCAGTCTACAGCTTGCTGCTCAGTGTTTTGAAAGAAGATGCCGACAACTTGGCAAGCATAGAAGCAGAAACTTCTCAGCAAGAGCTTGACATGATAGAGCCAAATGAAATACCACTAGTCATGGCATATTTCTCAGATTGTGGACGGAAAGGTGGACATTTTTCTGAAGATTGTTTAAGAAATCTAGCCAACAAGGACACATCAACTGCCAAGCAAGGTACAAAGAAAATTGGAAATGCAAATCTCGATGTAAGTGTGTCTAACTTGTCACTTTTGATGCAATTAGATGATTTTGCATTATCGATAGAGCACCACAAAAAACACTGCAAGTTCCAAATCAGCATAAAGATGCACAGGCACCTGAAAAGCTTAAAATTGATCCTTTGAACAACAAATTCCTGCATGAATTTGGTCAAGATATCCAGATATCACCAAATGCTGAAAAGATTGTTAAATTTGCAAATGATTTTGCATCCACTGACACAAGTGTGCAATCATTCACGAGTCTAAGGGACACATCAAACAGAATGATGTTAGCATTGTATGGTACACATAATTCATATGCACACTATGTAGATCAAAAAGGGAAACTATACAAAAAGGATCAACCAGTGTTTGAACGGTCCACATACCAGCTCATAGAAGTGTGTCCATTGATAGATCATAAAGGATGGTTCATTTCAGAGGAAAGAATCTATTATAGCCCATCCTCTCTAGAGCTGAAGGATATTACCCGAGTGAAAACAAAAATCTATTGAGAGCCAAACTCTCCTCCATCGGAAATCAAACTTCCACGTTGTGAATAAACGAGCACATACTCTTTGAGACAAGAGTCTAGCATCTATGATGCCTTGGGTCCTGAAACCACAGAAGCTCATATCATAGGAGACCCATGGGATAGACAATATCAAAGCAAAGATAATGCTATCTACAGCTTGACTTGGGGAATAATTTGTCATGTTTCACGGAGATACATAGGAAACTATGCATAAGGTTTACAGATGCCAATTGTCAACAATGCTACCCAAAGTGTAATTCACACTCCCAAAACATGAGACTAAACCAGAGCCAAACAATTTTGAACTCTTACAATGAAGCAGGCTATAGTGATCACCCTAGGAAGAGACGGAGCTGTAAATCCATCAAGCTCAGCTTATGTACCAAGAAATGCTACACCAGTTAGAAGACCTAGAGCTTCTAGCCAACAGACCTCTTCAAGACAAAAACCATTGAAAAATCATATGGTTGTTGGAAGTTTCCAATTGACCTAGATTCCATCAGAATCTACAGATATATGTCTCTATGAAGATCATTAAGGACAGAATTTTCAGCTGATCTCCACAAGTCAGAGTCAAAAGACGACAAATCCAATAGTTTTCAAGTAGTTACATGTGATCAAGCCCACATATGCATATCAAGATAGATATGGTAACGAATATCAGCAAGATCATGATCTTATACAAACCCCTACAGATGACCTGACTGAAGTCAAAGACTATCTAAAGATGATGCAAAGCCTCAAGCTTCCAGAACAGGTGATATAAAAGTCAAAGTCAATGGGAGATAAAGTCAAAAAAGCTACACAAAGGTCACCACCAAAATCTCCTTCGAAGAGACAGATTCTACTAAAAAGTACAATGGATCTTCTAAGATCAAGAGTTACTCAGATGTAGGTGGACAATGCTCATCAATTGTAACCAAAAGGTGTAATATTACAACCAATGGAGTCAACATCAACAAAAGCAGGTGATCAAAGCAAAGAAATTGAAGAAAAAGTTCAATTCAAGGATACTGCCATAGCAAAAGCAATCAATTCATACACGAATCCGGAGACGATCAAGTGCAACATTGTTGGTGAAAACGAAGAAAAGCTGTCAAGAGAAGTAAAGCTAGATTTTTAGCTAGACAAGAACCTCATGTCTTTTTGCACTTGGAAACGATGTAGCCAACCACAAATGGAAGATGCTCCTGAATTTGTGAGCATATCAAGAGACAAACAAGCAGAATGCTGGGAAATCATATCCACCACCATTGAAGTAAGTTCACAGATAATCATAGCTCAATTCCACGTGATCACAGTAAAAGATATGCCATACGAAATCATAATGGAAATGACGATGGCCCAAAAGCTGTCAGAGGGGACAACCAAGAATGAAGACCAAGAGTGGTCACCCGTGGATGACAACACAAGGTCTTCAAGCACGGTTAATATGGAGACTAATATCAAAGTAGATCTTATTGAAGAGGATTCATCTCCATCAAACATAACTTCAAAAGAGCTTAAAGAAAATCAGGAAACAACAAGTGTAGATCAAATAGAGCAAAGAGCAACCATGAAAGCTATTGAGCAGAGAATACCACAAAAGCCAGAAGTTAAGAAATGCAAGGTTGTAGAAAACCAGGAAGAAATAGGAAGTCCAAAGATCAATCACTCATTGCCAGTCGAATCAGCTGATGCAAGTCAGAGTGTAACACACAGTCTCAAGTCACCTTCCATAATGACACAGCTAGATAAGATGAAACCACAACAAAAACAAGAAATAGAACTTCAATAAAGCCAACAATGAAAATAGTTGTAATTCTCAGCAGTGTAAACAGATCAAGTGTCAGATGCAATGCTCTACTGGATAAAGAAGAAAATTGTAATATGTTTGCAAACAACATTCAGAACATTATGGAGATTACTCCATGCAAACATGAGAGCAAAACAATGCTAGGATTGCGTACAGGACAAACAGAAATGATTGCTACCCTTAGCATCCAAAATCATGAAGAGCAAGTAAAGTTTCAGGTGAAGCCTTCAAAAGACGTGGCATTTTGATAAAGTCAGTAATGCATTACATGTATGGCAGGAGGAGGTACTCTCAAGGTCCACTAAAGGAGTTTTGTTACAACAATGCAAACAAAAAATGTGTGGATGCTCATCAAATTGGATGCGATTACGATCACGTTGATGCTTTCTTTGGGTACAAGACAAGGTGGGGGTCTTGCTTGGTCGGGTAAGATCCAACACTTGAGCTCCCAATTGTCCCAAATTTGGTCTTCCATGTCCAAGGCATGTTTTCATTACGTGCTCTTGGACCTAGTGGATACCTCTATACTGACTAACGATCTAATAGACTCTCTTGCAACCCCCACTTGATGCATCATAGTCTCCAACTCTTTAAAACTTCTACATGATAGGTATCATGCAAGAGTCAAGAATAAGGAAAGGCTTGCATACAAAGTCTTTGACTTTAGCAATAGATGTTTGTTGTTTCAATTGATGTCTCATTTCAAATTTTGCATCTGGTTTCCTTAGTAGAGATTCTTATGGACTTGAGGGAAGGTGTTAAAGTATTAGGTCTAGCACATCTTCATCCATAAGGTGGACACAAAGGCTTATACATGATGGCAGGAAGGTTTGGAATGATGTTTTGACATCACTTGTGGATGGGAAAAATCATATACGTCATCAGCTCTATGCATGTGAAGGGTCTAAAATAACTACCAAGTAGCTGGGTAGTAAAGTACCAAAGGTACCTAAAAGTTAGAACAAATTTTAGGAGGTCCAACATGCAAACTTGTAGGGGTTATTTCAATCACCCTACATCCATGATCATGTGGTAAAACATATACTATGTAGAAAAACCCTACCAAAGGGATAACTAAGATCAAATCTAAAGGTGGATATATTTACCCAAGACCATTTATAGTCAAGTGACTACAGACTATAGAGACAAGCCAACATACCAACTTGCGAGCTAGCTACCAAGAGATACATCCATGATCTCTTGATGAACGGTGAAGGAGTGTTCCACACATCATTGAGAAGCTACCTACCAAAGGGATCCATGAGTTATGCTCAAGATGAAGATTTATATAAATATGCACCACTGCACTAGTTGAAGAGAGTGAAGATAGAGAGATATCTAGGAGGCATTGTGAGGTAGTAGAGCACTATGTATAAAGTGTTGCTGTGAGATCCCCAACCCGCCAATACCAAGATCGGGATGGGATCCTTGATAGGTCTCTAGGTCTGATAAAAAACCAGAGTCTCTAAACAAGAAAAATCCAAGGAATATACCTTTACCATTAACAATGGCTGGGGTCTATCGCCTTAGAAGAAGACCTAGTCCTGTCCCGCAGGAGAAACGGGACAATGTATTAAAAGTCCCAAAAACTATTTTGTCCCTATAACTGCCACAATTGGGCTAATGTATCCTCAACCAATGCTTTTTTTCCCCTAACAGATGTGAGGGCACAGCCGCTAGTGGACTCCTCTTCCAAGTAAAGAAGCTTTCTATGTTTTTAATGCGCGGGATAGATAGTTACCTGACTAATCAGGTCCACCCATCCTTGATTGACAACCTTAGTCAGCCCCCACTTACCACCCCACACTTACACATGATTCATTTTTTAAAAAACTACTATCACATTGTTTTAACATTTAAAATAATGGTTTCTTTTAACTTTTCGTCACAGTAACTCCTTCAATCAAGTATTAAAGACAACATTGTAAAGCATTCTTTTAACAAACAGACATCTTTAAACTTAAGACAGGGTACTGTCAATCAAAACATTGTCCATAATAACCATGACCAGTACTCTTCTTGTCTCAAGACCACCTAAGGGTGAAAAAACGGCACCCATTCCTTATTAACAATCCGTAGTGGATATACCCCCATCCAAAGTTCCGAGTGCCCATACACCAAACCGGTTTCCCATACAATCGGGCAGCTCCCCTAGGATAAAAAATGGTATCCTAACTTATGTAGAAACATCAAGACATGACACGGAGTAGAAACTCAACATTCATGGGGGTAACCGACTTATCCCTGGCTGGAAAGCCATCATTATTCATCAATTTATACCAAGGAGTCTGAGGTGTCTTGAGACAAACTGTCTTAAGGATGATCAATAATATCTTTCCTAATTCAACTAGTTTTAACCCAAACAGTTCTTTTCTACATTATAAGCAATTGCACATTGAAATTTACCTTTCATTTTTTGTCAGTTATTCCTTTCCTGACTCTCTCTCACTCCTTACGTATGCAATGCTAACTTATAAAAGAACTTAAACTATTTAAAGACTTAATTGAATAATGGGAAACCCACCTGGGATTAATTGGCCATCTGCTGCTGCGCTGGCGCCTGGAGACTCTCCTCCGTAGGCCTACTACTAGGCCCAGCTTCGTCGTCGTGCGACGCTCTAGTTCGTTTTGGAGCTACGTCCTCATCATCAAATGTACGATTTGCTCGGGTCCTTTTAGGTGCCATAACTTCTTATCTTTATAAAAAGGACGTTTAATCATTGGTAAATAATTCAAAATCTAGACTTAACCTTTGTATTCAATCGTAACCCATCCAAGGTTAAATTTATAGTTTTAATTGGTAAATTCTTGACCTAGTAATTTCTTATTTGTCTATATAGGCATGATAACTTTTTCCACCACTTTCCTAAGGTTTTTCTAGGCTCTCCTAATTTTCTATATCTTTTTCCTCGTTTTTCCATCGACTTTTAAGCTTGGAATCTACTTATTTTGGGCTGAATATTTATTTTATTTATTTTTTCTTAAATATTTCATTTACTCAACTTGATATCATAGGTTTACACTTACTATAATTTTCCTAAAAACTTTTGACCACAAAGTCTATTTATTTTAATTAATCTATTGTTAAAAAGAGGACTTTTGATCAATTTTAATTTTCTAAACTCATTAATTAACTATGGTATAATTATCAGAAGTAGATAAGGATGTTTGTGATCTCTGGTAATTATCTTATATTTTTCAACTCAATTATCTAATTTCCATCTTTAATTTTCAGCTAAAATTAGCATAATTTGACTTAGATAAATATCTATACTACTTTTCTAACCTTGAAGTAATTATCACGATCTTTCTATCATGTAATATAGCTGATATAAATAGCATGTAATCATATCACATAATTTATTAATTTTCCCCTTTAGTTTTCAACTAGAATTAGTATTATAATTTGACTTGGATAAATATCTATCATATTTTCCCAGCCTTGACATAATTATCACAGACTCATTATAGTGTAGTCTAACTCTAATAAATAGCATGTAATCATATCATATGTTTTACTAATTTCCTTCTTTAGTTCTCAGCTAGAATTAGTATAATTTGACTTAGATAAATATCCATACTACTTTTCTAACCTTAAAATAACTATCACGGCCTATTTATCCTATAATCTAGCTCTTATAAATAGCATATAATCATAGCACATGATTTACTAATTTCCCTCTTTAATTTACCCTCAATAATAGTGGTTTTTTACTAGGATAATTATCTAAAATAATTTTCTATGGTTAAGATAATTATCATGGGTTACTTAAGGTGTAATTTACTATTAATAATAATAATTATCTCAAATCTTTTTGGGTTAATTTGCTAATTTCCCCCTTATATTTTCCCCTAAAAATAGTGTAATTCTGCTGAGATAATTAGGTAAAGTAATTATCTAAGGTTAACATAATTATCACGAGTTCTCTAAGATGTGATTAACCTCTGATAATTATTTTATATCATTTTGAATCAGTTTTTTATTTTCCCCCTTCTAATTTGTCCTAAGAACAGTGTAATTATGCTAAGATAATTAGATAAACTAATTATTTGAGGTTAACATAATTACCAAGGTTTCCTAAGATGTAATTAACCTCTGATAAATAACTCAAAGCATTTTGAATCAATTTGCTATTTTTCTTTCTTTTATTTGTCCTAAAAACAGTGTAATTCTGCTAAGATAATTAGGTAAACTAATTATATGAGTCTAACATATTTATCACGGGTTCCCTAAGATGTGGTCAACCTCTGATAATTATCTTAAAACATTTTGAATTGATTTGATTATTTTCCCCTTTATTTGTCTCTAAAAACAGTGTAATTCTTCTTAATTAATTATGAAAATTACTCAAAAAATTATAAGATAATTTTCCTAGCTTAAAGACAGTCTAACATAGCTCTGATAATTATCTCAACTTAATCTAAACTTAAGTAGTATAATTCCCACTAAGTTATGGTTAAAATGGATAATTTCAACCCTAATATGATATAATAATTAATTTGCTTAATATCCCTAAGCTTAATCAAATAATCATTAGATAATATTTAATTAAGAGAGTATTTTTTAGTATACATAGGATTAATTTTTAATTTAATAAGAAAATAGATTAACCTAGCTTTGCTAATTAAGAACTTGGATTAGGCTAATTACCATTTAATTAAACAACTAGAGCTTGATCTCTAGTGATTTTTGCATAGCGGTCTCTCTAGATGAGAGAGAGTGTGCCAAGGCTCCGAGTCTGTTTGAAATTGTGAAACAAGGGTCATATTTATAGGTTTCTGGGCACTCATGGGCTGGAAAATGGTAGTAACTTGCATCCCAAGCAGCCCTACAACTCCAAAACCGCCCCCTGCTGCTAAATCTAGTCTGGAAAAGTTCATCATTACCCCACATAGCCCCCCAGATACACAGAATCAATTTTCTACTAGTTTGTTGACTTTTAATGATTAATTTTGGAAATATATGCAATTTCTAGAACCTAATATGATATAATAATTAATTTGCTTAATATCCCTAAGCTTAATCAAATAATCATCAGATAATATTTAATTAAAAGAGTATTTTTTAGTATACATAGGATTAATTTTTAATTTAATAAGAAAATAGATTAATCTAGCTTTGCTAATTAAGAACTTGGATTAGGCTAATTACCGTTTAATTAACCAACTAGAGCTTGATCTCTAGTGATTTTTGCATAGCGGTCTCTCTAGATGAGAGAGAGTGTTCCAAGGCTCCGAGTCTGTTTGAAATTGTGAAACAAGGGTCATATTTATAGGTTTCTGGGCACTCACGGGCTGGAAAATGGCAGTAACTTGCATCCCAAGCAGCCCTACAACTCCAAAAACGCCCCCTGCTGCTAAATCTAGTCTGGAAAAGTTCATCATTACCCCACATAGCCCCCCAGATACACAGAATCGATTTTCTACTAGTTTGTTGACTTTTAATGATTAATTTTGGAAATATCTGCAATTTCTAGAACCTTAGGATAAAAAGTCTTTGCAATAATAATTACTGAAACCATTCAATTTTACTTAACTAATTAAATTCATAGTGTAACCTTTCAGAGCGTGTAACTTATCCAGATTTTAATTCTATTCTGAAAATTTCTAGCCCGGGGTTTGTTGTGCTTAAGATTCAAAAAATACCAATATTTGCCACGATCGGACAATTCTACATTGCTTTTTCAATAATCATATCAGTTTGATTAAGCTTTATACAATCTTTAAGGTTTCAAAAACTGGAAACCTTACAGTTGCAGCTTTGGAACACACTCCTTCTACTTGGGCATTGGGTTTGGGTATCATCTCTTCAGTCTCTCTCTCTCTTAGTACCAATATTTCGCATCTGGGTGGTTTACATTACTTGCTTTGATACTTATAGTGCCAAACTTTGGTAATTCTAAAGTACCAAATTATTTGTTTTATACTATCAGCTCTCTATTAATGGTAATGTTAAGATTTTGTTTTAGTACCAATTTTGGTATCTAAGAGTACAAACATTGTATCCAAGGTAGTATTTTTATGAGTAAAGTTATTCCTTTCATTATACCATTTCCTTTCTTATACATTTGAGTACATACTGGTTCTCCTTCTCTCATATATCTTGGCACAAAGATCAGACTCGTGCATTTTTATCATTTTCAAGACCTACATCCACAACTAAATTCCCTTAAGCTTTCAAAAGTGGGTTATATAGATAGCTAATTGCAAGGAGAGAAAGTATATGGTTTTTGAGAGATCCCCTCCTTAGGGGGTCTATGCAAGAAATATACAATTTGCATCTTTCATCAATACAACAACACAACTCTTGAGAAATAGATAGCACACATATATGGTCTTCCACTATTTGTAGTCGTGCTACCAAATCAACTTGGCCAAGGGATCCCTATATGGTTTATGTTGTGCACCCAAGATGTGGGATGCCACCATGATTTTATTGCCTTGGAGATTACTCTATGAATAGTGCTTTCAAGAATGGGTAACATCCGACCCAAATCTTTGGTCATTAATAAGTCACTGCAAAGCTAGAGGCATTTCTCAAAGTTGTCGACAAAGATCCTTTTTTCTGGGAGAAAACATTGGAAGGATCCTCTCGTTAGATTTCATGTCATACCATTCTATGTTGGTTCCATGCAAAGAAGGCATGGGTAGATAATCTTCTCCCCCAAGTTCCCAAGGAGGTTAGAGGTGAGCTCTACATGGAAATGTCTAAAGTCATGCAATGCTGGAGTGAAGAATATTTTGATGGAAGATTTCAAAAATTGCTTCTCCAATATGAAACTTACCCCAACTTGGTGCGATATGTCACCAATGGGTGGTGTGGATGGTTTTGCGCATGGAGAGTGCAGTGGCCTAAGTTTGGAAGGCTTTCCCCATGGAAATGTTGACACTACAACCTAGTGGAGAATTAGTGGCATTACATCAAATACACTCTTCTAAAGGCTCATATAAACTCATCCATAGTGGACCTTATACATGCACTTGTTGGTGACTCAAAGAGTGAGGCCTGCATGGGTGGTACATTGCTGAAGTTCTTCATGCAAAAACAAGAAATAGGTTTGCACCATCTTATGTTCATTAATTTTTATTGATGTTTGTGTATTCAAGTTGTATGATCATGCTTGTCATGTATGCAACTAATTTCGAACGGTTTGGATTTCAAGGCTCCTTATAGCACACCCATAAGCTACAAGCTTGACTACTAAGCCGACCATTTCCAGGCTGATTTCTTTTTGCCAACATGCCGTTGGCTAGCAACACTGATTGGCATTGAACTCTATATAAGCTCCATCACGTGCTACTTTTGCACCCCTGCTCAGCTTCCATCCCTACAGTATGCACTGAACTGAGGTGGACCCTTGCCATCAACAAAAAAAAACACTACTCGACCTGTAGCTCCCAAATCAAGCTTCCTCTAGTGTGTCACCACCCAAAACCAACTCGTTAGAGAAGGAAGCACCAAGGGCTTGCAAAACTCGGCCTCTTTCTACAAATATCTTGATTTGTTTGTATGTTGTCCTATGGTGTATGCTATGAGATTCCTCACCATGTCCGCATTTAGCAATCTACTACGTAATATGAACTACAATCATTGTGTTGCTTGTCATGTGTACAACCCCGCCTGGTGACACGTGGACATCGTCTCCTGTAGTTCTTTTCCACCCTTGGGAACTATTTTATAAGTGGCCATTCACATATATGGTCTTAATGCTCAATCCCATTGCCCTGTAGTGCACAATTTGGCATGGAGTTCGCCCACGTGTAGCTATTTTGTCCCATTAATAAATTATTTTTTCAAAGATTGATTGAGCTTCTACTATGAAATCCTTTCTTTTTTCTTATGAGCCTTTTTCTCAAGGGGGAGATTGATCGTGTGGTTTTTATCTAGGTAAGGCACTTCCATAGAGAGAGTCTCTCTATTTGGTAAGACCCCCATCACGTGTTCTACACTTCCTAGAATTTTGCATGAAAATAAAAACAAGCATGAAGCTCTTTGCACTAAACTATGGCATTATGTCATGCATATTCATGCACCCGCAATGAACATGAAGGACATAAGCATGAATGGCATGAAGACATCAAGAAGAAGATGTTTCAGGGAGACACGACAAATACATGAACATGATTCAAGCTGGAAGACAAAGACGACAATGACACAACTTTTACCCCTTCTATGATTATGATGTACTCTATAATTGAACCTAGGCATGACTAAATGGCCACCTTGTGAACCATTGAGAGAGATGTATCATGTTGAACCTCGTATGATGTATCAGTGGACCATTGCAAACCCTAGATGAATCACTAAAGAGTACCATGATTAGGTTTAAGGGGGAGCTTGTTAGGGTAAACCTCCTCGTGGGAACCATCTCTTTTCTATGATATATAATATATGAGGCATACATGCATGCCTACATCCATGAACCATGAAGACCCCATTAAATGAAGTCCAAAGACCGCATTGAATGAAGGTCAAAAGGCTTTCTCCTCACCCATTGCATCAATAGATGCTTCAATCTAGTGCTATCTAAGCACAGACTGCTCATTGTACAGACTCTCTTACATCCTTATATTCAAGCTCTTTATTTGCATCAGGTTTTTCTTTTCTTGTTGATTTACACAAGCATTAGCTAGCATGAATGGCACTAACCTCTGTACACCCTAACACAATTATCTACATATAGGACTATGTATCCACTTTGCATCTTCCCCCTTATGAAGTTCTCTAGCTTCAATACGCCTGGGCCTTTGATGTGCGATTGTATTTTTTGCCAAATATTAATCCAAAGTGCTATCATGCAAGATAGGTGTTGGTTATCCACCTCCATACAATCCTAAAGTTTATGCAAACAACACTTCAACCAAATAGCTTCACAAACTGATGTTGCAAGAGCTTTATATTTAGCTTCAATTGATGAAAAGATGATGGTATTTTGCTTCTTAAAACTCCATGGAATGGATCGAGTTCTTAGAAAGAAATCATTTCCACTGATGCTCTTTCTATCCTCCAAATTTGTGGCAGAATTTGAATCACTAAAGCCATGTAGGTATAGCTTGTCTCCTCCATAAAGAAGACCAAATGAAGGATTTCTCTTCAAGTACCTATTATCCTATTGGATGCATTCTAATGGGATACCTTTGGAGTTTGCATGTATTGAGAAAGTATGTTCACTACAAAACAAATGTCAAGCCTAGTGATGGTCACGTAAATGAATGAACCAATGAGCTACCTATAGAGTGTAGCATCACATGAAACACCATTCTCATCTTTTGTGAGTATAAGAGTAGACTCCATGGGTGTGAAAACTGGTTTCGAGTTGATTATACCAAACCTATCTAGAATAGAATGGAGGTACTTTTGTTGCTGAGAGATAAATATGTCTCCTTTCTGCATCCTTGAGACTTCAATTCCACTTAGGTAGTGTAAGCCACTAGCTCAAAATCCTTAGATATTTTGGATTGAACATCCTCCACCATAGCTGCATTGCTTCTTGTCAAGATAAGATCTACATAGAGAAGAGCAAGAACAATGTCATTCCCTTGAGCCTTGTAGTAGAGAGTGTGATCAACATGGATTTTTTTGAATACTTGAGAGCGGAAGTGATCATAAACATTTCATACCAACTCTCAGAGCTTGCTTCAATCCATAAAAACTCTTTTCAAGTAGACATATCAAATGCTCTTAACTCGGACTAATGTATCCTTCTTGGTGTTGCATGTAGACTATCTCTTCAAGTAGCCCATTGAGGAAGGCATTGTTGACATCCAGTTGCTTTAGCATCCACTTGAAGATAGATGTTAAAGAGATCAATAACCTCATGGAACTCATCTTTTCTATATGAGCATATGTTTATTCATAATCCACACCATACTCTTGTGCAAGACCTTTATCCACTAACCTTGATGTGTACCTATCAATGTCTCCTTCCTTGTTAATTTTAAGCTTGTAAATTTAATTGCATCCTATGGCTTTCTTGCTGGAAAATGACCAAATTCCATGTCTTTATCTTGTGGAGAGCAGCTATCTCCTTGTTAATAGCTTCTTTCCACTTCTTCTTTGTACTTTCTTCCTTGTATGTGGTTGGCTCTTCATGCTACAAAGTTGAGCTACAAGTGCAAGATTGCATTGCTGAAAATATGACATGTTACCCCTGTGATATGTCAATCTTTCATATTGTCTTCTTTGCCTTGAAGACCTTCTAAGGGCTACTTGATGCTCCTCATCTTCTTTCTCCAATTCCTTTATCCTCTCTTGTTGCATGGCTAACAGTGATTCCACTTTGAGTGGCTGATGGTGATTCCACTTTGAGTGGTGATGGAGAGCTTGTATCCAAATCTAAATTTATGGTTGGTTTGAATCTTGTATTCTCATCAAATATGACATCCCTTGAAACAAAAGTTTCCTTGTTAATTGGATCATGTAGCTTGTATCCTTTTCTTATTGGACATCTTTTTAGATTCCATCATATTTCAAATTGAAATGGATTCACCTCAATAGATATATTCTTAGATTCCTTGAAATTTCAGATTTAAAATGATTGGGCCCCACTTGCTTGATCCTTTTAAATCACTCATCGATCCATCATTAGAGAAGTTGCTCTCGACTACTGCATGGGGTGGTCTTCAGAGTTTTGTCATGTTGCATGGTCTTCTTCTTTTCTTCACTTCTTCTTTAGAGTGGTATAGCTCAGTAAATTACCCTTGTCCACTTTGTTCTTTACTACCTCATCCCCTTTCACATTACCTACCTTGTCCTTTGCATGTCATCCAACAACTAGGACATTTAGGACTTAGGCATTTAAAAAGTTCTTTATTTCTAGCCAAAATGGATAGGTGACTAAAATGATTCATTTGATATCCTACAGTAATTGGTTTTTTGATCTGGTGAACATGAACTTAGATGCTCTCTAATGTTAGTGTATCTCTTTGTGTGTGAGAGAGTGTTCGTCCTCGGTGATTCATTATGAGGGAGATTGTGTGTGTGCATGTATGTATGGAGTCATGATTATATTCTAAAAGTTCAAGAACTTTTTGTTTCTTAATCTTTAGAGCTTGTATTAATTTACGTCTTATGTCTCTTTCACTCTCTATAGTTACATCTTGTAATCCTCCTTATCTCATATCTAATTTGTCCCTTCATAGTCTCGATTGGATATTTTTCAGTCCGACATTAAAGCTAGAAATGAAAGTAAATCTGAAGTACAATTTGTGATCATTCAATGTTTTGACTCATGATGTTTGATTACATTTTAATATAAGGAAAAGTAAACATGTGATACAGTTTTTGATCATTCAATGTTTTGACTCATGATGTTTAATTATGCAGCTACTTCCGTCTCTCCCTATAATGCCTCGAGTCATTGCATGAGGACAATGAGTCATACTATGGGAGAGTATGGTACATTTTCCATATTAAGTTCTTGACAGATACCCCTCCCCGAGGGTCTATGCACAAAATATGCAATTTACACCTTTATACAATTTTCAATATACATCAGAGTTGCCGAAGTGTTTGCATAGGGGAGGAGTTTTCAGTGCTGGACCAAGCATGGAGTTTAGGCCATGAGCCAGACTGCATCCAAAGCCACCTAGCCGCTAGTGCTACCTTTGAATGGGTGTTATGAATGAAAGTGTACTCAAGAAAAATATAACATTGTGGAGGGTGAATATATGTGTATATCGCATTGCGGGAAGAGAGTGAGAGAGAATATAGTGGAGGGTGAAATAGAGTACACAGGGATGTGAGAGAATGACAACAGAGAATCTTTAAATGGCCCATCTAAATGAAACAGGCAACCATGTATTAATGCAATGATAAAATCTGGATATACCATAACATCAAAAACTTTATGACAAAATAACTAGGAGATCATTGGACCCTGTGTAGGGATCGACTGGTCCACCCACCCACATCCTCTCTACTACGGACAGAGAGAATTTCACTTCGCCAGGAGCGAGCGAGAACACCTCCAACCTACCTGAGCCAGACATAAACTGAGGCCGCTTCACCTCCCTCCATGAACCCGAACTCTAAAAGGATCCCAAGTACCAGTAAATGGTCGGGTATCAACACCAACCATAGTAGCTTAGGCGCCACGCCTCTTTGATTCCCAACACTAGTTATTTAGGCAAAGCCAAGGCAAAATCCCCAACGCGTTAGCCGTGTAAGTCATTCAACCCCCGACGCACTAACCGTGTAGATGAGCCTAACAAAAAGAAGAAGACCTAGGCAACACCCCAGATCGAGCAAAGTCCTAGGTTAATGACCCTTTAGTCTAAGGCTAAGCAATGTAGGTGATCCTAGTCTTGTAGCAACGCTGCCATGAGAAACATAACAAGTGAGTCCAATCACAATAGCACTTTCCATATGCACAAACAATCTTTTCCAAGAAATAAGATTGTACCTTACATGTTCACCATAAACCATCTAGATCAATTCATGATCCAATCCAAAACCATAAACCATAATCCAATCACATCACACGGATGAGCACTCCACCCAACTTGGCTGAGGCACAACCAATCCTGCATAACCACTTTAGAACATAACATGGCTGCAACATTTTGGTAGCATAACCATATCCAGAAAAAAACCATGATCCACACCAGCTTCCACCATAAAATCACAACCATAATCCATGAGGTAATCTCATCCCTTAACCACAAATCATAATCACACTGAACCAACTCCCGCACTCGGAGTTGACATATCCTCTGCAGTCAATCAGAGTCCACACACATATGACCCTTAAGACATGATTCTTTCATGCATAAAAAGAGTCCGACCAACAACTAATCATGATATAAAAATCCAATTTTGAAAACATCCAACTATGCAAAGCTGATGCATCACATCTGCACTTCGCCTCCCTAGCACATAGAGCTAGTTTTGACCTAGAAAGGTGGAAAGAAACCATAACCATGCATATGAGGAATCCACATCAATCCATAAATTTCCATACATCATATGATAACATTCCATCACGATAAACATGATGCAAAATAGCTCCGACCTTTAGGTCAACCGTAAACCATAACTTCACACATGCAAAAAACAACTTTTTGACATTTTGGGGAGCATGCATAACATACAAATGAAAGTATTTGACCTCAAACCAATGCATCAAGCTCAGATCCATAATATAGACTAGCACTGTATACATCACTTTATCCATATGGTACTTACACAACAAGCGATAACCCAAAAAAGAAAGCCACTTTAATCATATATGCCTATGCGGTTCGGGTGTCTAACCATATACCCTCACATAAGTTTATGGAATCTAATAACTGAAATCAACTCACCAAAACAAACCATAAATCATACATAAACAACTCGTTTAACTCACATCATCATATGGTACTTCCACTTGGTAGCACCCCTACATGCGTAGGTAAAACTGGGTATGGAACAACTAATAATTCGCATTCCCGAGATGATAACGGAGACCTAAATACATTTATCATAATTTTTTTCAATTGGTTAAGTGTATTTGACCATCCGGTGAATCTATATAGTGGTTCTTCAAGGAGCCTGGAGTCAAAAAATTTGGTTATGCAGTGGGCAACAAGCTGTTTTTTGACCGTATCTCTTAGATCATGCGTGATTTTCACATGACATCAAAGAGAAAAAATGTTATAAATGATTTGTTTTATCTCTGGTATAAAGGGTTCGGACTGATTCATAACGGTTTGTGAGCTATAGCCAAAACAGTGTTCCTACCGCCTCTATGACGTGAAACGAAAAGCGCTTTTTATGCACGCACGTGATCATAAACGCATCATGTGCATAAATCAATGTGTTAAACATGATGAAGTAATCATGGAAAAACTTCATACGTACTCGGTTAATCCATACATGCACCGGTATACAAAAAAACAATCACCGAGAGGATGACTACTCACAAAAACGACATAGAGAGAGAGATGATGATGGCTATGGAGTTTAGAGCTTCTCACCAAGCTTTAGAATTGATTAGGGTCTGTTGAAATGCTTCTTGATTTGCCGCAAGGGAGCAGTTGATGAGAGATACGTAGAGGTTTTCACCACAAGAGCTTCCGGAGAGCGCGTACACAGTGAAACGAGAGGTGAGATAGTAATCAAGTAGAGAGAGAATATCCTTCTTTTTCTTCTTCTTCTTCCCATATACGAGAGAGAAGAGCTTATGGAGATGGTGATGAAGAGCTCGCACCACTCCGTATAATAGATATGTATAGCCTTGCAGTAGATGCAATAGACGATACTAAAAGCTGAGGTACCAATTTATAGGTTTTCCAACTTCCTGGAGTGTGCCCCAAGCTAAAGGTAGCGCTAGCTTTCTGCTTTTGGGAACTTTCCTAAACATATGCCTTTGCTTTTGGTGGTCTACTTTCCCACTTACCTTTCAATTTTACAGCAAAATTGGCCAAGAACAGTATCCGGCCAACTAATGGAACCTTAGCTAGACTATGCCCCACCGTAATGTTCCGACATAATTATGACTTTCCCGTACTACCTCGGCGTATTTACGGTACCGCTTTTTATAAAAATAATTTTCGTAAAAATCTCGTTTGGTCTCGTATTTGCTCCGGCTGATCATTTTTAAATCTAACGGAGACTAAAATTAATATTTTTATGTTTAGGTCACCCTAAAAAGCATACTGCTTTTCAAAAATCCCAAAAAGCACGAAAAGCTAAAAATAGCGTAAAAAGGAAAAAAAAAGAAAATTTTCTAAAATTGAACCACGAGTTCTCCTTGTCCTCTGGAATAAGAAAGCAGACTTGCTTTTTACTAAAAAGCACTAAAAATCATGAAAAGCTAAAAATAGAGTGAAAAGCACTTAAAAAACATATTTTTACAAAATTAAATCATAGCTTCCTTGGAATACGTAGATTAAAGATCCGACCTTGCTTTTTGCAAAAAAAACACCTAAAAGCATAGAAAACATGAAAAAAAATTAAAATAGTGGATTTTTCCAAAACTGAATCAAACATCCGTCTAACCTATTGGAACATGGAAATGGATTTGCTTTTTACTTTAGAACCTTCCAATACTGTCAATTAAGCATCTTAAATCAAAATTTGACAAAATAGATATTAAAAGCTAGTTTTCTTATTTTTAAAAGAGACCCAAAAATTGGGGATCTTACATCCTCCCAAAACATCTTGTAACATAGTTCAACACATCACGCTTTAGTCCTAGCCAAAAGAAACTCTTTCTTACAGTAGAGTAAGTTTTAATGTATCTTGCATGTCCTGCTATATGAGCTTCCTATAATATCTGCTTTGATTCCACCTTGATTTGAGATACAAAAGCGGTTACCAAAGTAAAGGTCATCACCTTCAACGTGGAAGCCTTTGATTTTCCTCTCTTGCTTCTTCTGTGCAATTATTTAAGTTCATCAAGTACTAATTTTTTATGTAATAAGCGTCGTGAGTCATACCTTCTCGAATAATGTCAATTAAAGAAGTATTCGAGGTCGTAATAATCGCTATAGTACTCTTTGGCCACAAGATTTTCCTTCTCGAGTTTATATTCGATTCCAAAATCATATTCACAAACAACTCTAGCCATCTTCGTTGCCGCATATTAAGGTCAGGTTGGATGTAGATCCACTTCAGGCTTTTATGGTCGGTATGTAGTTCAAATCTCCTTCCAAGAAGATAATTTTGCCATACTTTAAGAGCATGCACAACAGTGTTGGGGTATAAAGCCCAATGTGGTCGCCCACGTAAGTGGGCGGGCCGCCAGGTATGTACACATATTCTTTTGTAAAAACCTGATAAGAACTCACTATGCTCTACACATTACAATAGAGCGAGTTCACCATATCGTCGTGCTCTTCTTCTCGCACTCTCTCTCGCGTCGCACTTCCGCTGGTACTCCTTCAACTGGTATCAGAGCTCAGATCGAGGTTCAGGGCAGCACTGCAGGAGGCTAGAGCCACCAGCTCAGATTGGAATGAAATTCGACAGGCGAAGACACGGCCCCAAATCCTGTGGGTAAGCCCCAGGCCATTTTCGACTACGTGGTCTCGGTGGGTGCAGATCCGACTCTGCAAATTTGGGGTTTTTGGCCTACGACTGCAAGTGCTGAGGATATCGAAACTCCCAGAGTGTTGATTTGTGGCTGTCTACACATCGAAGGACGGCTCACAGTTCTTGGAGGCGTGTCACATACGACACGGGTGCATCTACACACAGACTGTAGGCGACATCCACTAGTTCATCAGGTAGCTTGTGTTTGCTGCTTGATATTCCAGATTTCATCCTGACATTGCAAGTACTTCCACATGGGATGTATTGTCAGAGACGATGTATGTCTGTTGAGGGTTTCCTGGCTGTGAGTCACGCAGCAAACAACCGCCACAGCGGTTACAACATACAGTGGGAAATTTGTGGATGTATGACTTTGTGGGAAGTCTATGTACTGTCAGATTTACTGCAGCCTTTGTTGAGGGTCGAGTGAGGTTTTATTGAGCTGGGGGATTCTCGAATGTTGAGATCCTTTCGGTGATACAGGTCTTGGAGAGATCCCTCGAGCACCCTTAGATAGGCAGCTAGGATGTATTGACTGTGAGTTAGACAGTTGGGATTACATCTTTGCTTTACTTCCGTTGAGGCATTGTCGCAGTCTATGCTTACACGAGAGTGACAGGACAGTGAGAGACAGTAAAGGTGCAGGACAGGTTTACCCGCAGCTTACAGTGTCAGAGAGACAGTGTTTTTTGAGATGTTTTTTGGTCTGTTTTTTGAGTACACCAGAGCCATTTTACAAAGGAGACTCTGCCAAAATTTATGCAGAATCTGAAGCTTTCTTGGTTCATTTGACAGGTTGATATTGGTTCTGAGGTCAGTTTACAGGGGAAACTCTGCCGAATTTTTCCCAGAAAAGTAAACTTCTGTGAAGCGTAGCTATGGCTGGATCACAGGACACTGCTCTTTACAATATCAAGAAGCTGGATGGAACCAATTTCCCATTGTGGAAGAAGCATATTTGGCACGTGTTGGTACAAAAGAAGTAGATAAAACCTATAAAGCTCAAGGGGATAAAACCAGAAGATATGGACGAAGATGAATGGAGCGAAATGGATGAATTGGCACTTTCTACCATTATGCAGACTTTGGTTGAAAGCGTTTACTTCAATGTAGCAGAGGAGATGTCAGCTTATCAAGCATGGTTAAAGCTGAGTGATCTTTATGAGAAGTAGAGTGCAGCTTCACAGGTATACTGGCTTAAGAAGCTTGTTGACTTGAAGATGAAAGAAGGGACACCTATGTCCAATCATCTGAATGAATTCAACACAATCTATAGACAGTTGTCAGCTCAAGGTGTCAAGTTTGATGAACCTCTTAGAGCTATGTTCTTGTTGATCACATTGCCGAAAAGTTGGGACACTTTTCGCACAGCTTTGAGTAATTCTGCACCTCCAGATGGTTTGAACATAGCAGGTGTAGAAGGAAGTCTGCTTACTGAAGAAACCAATAGAAAGACAATGGACAAAGGCAAAGGAACATCCTTAGTTGTCAGGGGAAGGACCAAAGAAAAGTACAAAGGTGGAAAAAGGAATCAGTCTCGTAGCAAGTCCCGCAGTGCTAAAGGCAAGAGTGACATAGAATGCTACCATTGTGGCAAGAAGGGTCACATGAAAAGAGACTGCAGAGAATGGAAAGCAGAAAAAGTCAAAGAGAAAACTGAAGACCATGGTGAGAAGAACCAGTCCTCAGTGAAGATTCAAGAAATAAATGTGACAAACACTGTTGCAGAGGATGACAGTTTAGTGTCAGGAGACATCTACTTCTTGAAGAATACAATGGACTTAGCTCTTCTTACAGCATCTGATGGAAATGCACTGAGTGACTGGATTATAGACTCAGGGGCATCACTTCATGTGTCTCCAAACAAGGAGTGTTTTACCTCTTATGTGACCACTAAAGATCATGTTCGGCTAGGCAATGGGCAGACATGTGAGATCTTAGGTGTTGGAGATGTTCAATTGAAGTTTCAGAATGGCTCTTCTTTCACGCTGAAGAATGTGAGACATGTTCCCGCAATTACAAAGAGCTTGATCAGCACAGGTTTACTTGATGATGCTGACTACGTCACCACTTTTGGACAGAACATGTGGAAGATATCCAAGGGTTCTATGACAGTAGCACATGGAGTAAAGTCTGGAGGACTTTACATGATTTATGTATCAAATGTCTCTAAAAATGTAATCAATGTAACCGAGCAGCCGAACGTTTCTTTGTGGCATAGCCGGTTAGGACATATGTCCAACAAGGGAATGGAAATCTTGTCTCGTTCTGGCTATTTGCCTGGCTTTTCATTTAACATTGTCTGTATGGTAAGCAAACACAACAGCCACATAAGCATAAAAGCCAGTAGAAGAGATACACAGTTGGCCCTTGTTCATAGTGATTTGTGTGGACCTATGCCTAACCTATCTCTAGGGGGAGCTTCTTACTTTATGACATTTATAGATGATTACTCGAGGAAAGTATGGGTTTACTTTCTCAAGCACAAGGATGAAGCGTTTAGTGTTTTCAAAACGTTTGTGACACTTGTGGAAAATCAGAGTGGCAAGAAGCTTAAATGCTTACGCACTGACAATGGTGCAGAGTATGTTTCAAAGGCCTTTCAGGACTTTTGTGAGTCAAAAGGTATAAAACGTGAACTTACTGCTCCTTACAATCCTCCTCAAAATGGTGTTGCTGAGAGGATGAATAGGACCTTTCAAGAGAAGATCAGAAGTATGTTGTCTAATGCACAGCTACCAAATGGTTTTTGGGCTGAAGCTGTATCAACAGCTGTTCATCTTGTAAATAGATCTCCTAGCAAGGTTTTGTAGAAGGATTCAGTGCCAGAGATGGTATGGTCAGGCAAAATGCCCTCATACAAGCATCTCAGAGTCTTTGGATGTGAGGCATATACTCACGTTCCAAAGGAATTTAGGAACAAACTTGATCCAAAGAGTAGAAAGTGCATCTTCCTAGGCTATGGTAATTCTAGTGAGATGGGGTACAGACTTTGGGATCCCGAATCCAGAAAGGTTGTCCGCAGCAATGATGTTCACTTTAATAAATCCAAATATCATACTAAACCAGAGAGGGTTGAGGAGATTAGAAGAGTTGTCTTCCAAGAAGATGGACCTGCACGTGCAAGACAAAATTTCAGGGCTCAAGAGGAGCAAGGACAGGATAGAGTGGAACCACAGGTTGTGGCTGAGCCTGAGCCACCTATTGTGCATAGATCTGGCCGTGTCACACAACCTCCTGATAGGTTTGTTCCATCTATGAACTATGTCATGTTGACTGATTGCAATGAGCCTTCATGTTACAAGGAAGCAGTGCAAATGAAGGACTCCAGGAATTGGCAATTGGCCATGTAGTCAGAGATGACAGCTCTGCATAAAAACCAGACATGGAAGCTAGTTAAATTACCACAGGGCAAAAAGGCTCTACCTTGTAAATGGGTTTACAGGTATAAGATCACCGCTCATGATAGTCAGCCAAAGTACAAAGCAAGGCTTGTTGCCAAGGGCTTTAAGCAAGAACAAGGCATTGACTTTGATGAAGTCTTCTCTCCGGTGGTCAAGATGACTACATTGAGATGCTTTCTTGCATTGGTTGCCATATTAGATTTGGTGTTGCACCAAATGGATGTCAAGATAGCGTTCTTGCATGGTTATTTAGATGTGGAAACTTACATGCAACAGCCAGAAGGGTTTGTTGAGAAAGGCAAGGAAGATTGGGTATGCCAGTTGTTAAAGAGTCTTTATGGCTTAAAAACATCACCGAGGGCATGGTACCATAAATTCCACAAGTTTATGCTTTCTCTAGGCTACAAACGTAGTGAGTTCGATCATTGTCTATATACAAAGAAGGCTAAGGATGGCAGTTGGCTGATCCTTATTTTGTATGTGGATGACATGTTGATTGCTGGCAAGCACTTGGAAGAAATTTCAGCTTTGAAGTCAAAGATGGCAAAATCGTTTGACATGAAAGACATGGGTGAGGCAAGTCATATACTTGGTATGCGCATCGAGAGAGACAGATCAAAGAAGTTGATTTGGTTATCTCAAACAGAGTATATTGACAAGGTTTTGCAACGTTTCAATATGGAGAAGGGAAAGGCATTGAGTGTTCCATTGCCACCATATGTGAAACTTAGCAAACAAGATTGTCCTGTTTCTGAGGAAGAATAGGCTGAAATGGATAAGATTCCATATGCGTCTGCAGTGGGTAGTTTGATGTATGCAATGATTGCTACTCGCCCAGACATTGCATTTGCAGTGGGAGTAGTAAGTCGATACATGTCAAACCCAGGCAAGAAACATTGGGAGGCAGTGAAAGGAATATTGAGATACCTGAAAGCTACAAAGAGTATGAGTATATGCTATGGGAGTCAGGAGCTAAGTGTAAAGGGTTTTACAGACTCAGATTATGCAGGTGACTTAGACAACCGAAGGTCTACATCAGGGTATGTCTTTACATTGGCTGGTGGAGCAGTATCATGGCGTTCTAGATTACAAGATTGTGTTACTCAGTCTACTACAGAGGCTGAATATGTTGCAGCATCAGATGCATGCAAAGAATCAATTTGGCTTAATCGACTAGTGACAGATTTGGGAATGAAAGAAGAGATGCCTGTGTTATATTGTGATAGTCAAAGTGCTATACAATTGGCTCGCAATCCAGTTTATCACTCAAAGACAAAGCATGTGGATGTGAAGTATCATTTCATCAGGGAAATGCTCGAGGATAAGCAACTTCAGCTTGTCAAAGTTCACACCACAGAAAATCTTGCTGATCTACTTACAAAAGGACTTCCCTCAGAGAGCTTTGCGCATTTTCACAATCAGTTAGGTGTAGGGTAGTACATCACTTCTCTACATCTCTTGTATATTAGCTTCTCTCACACTTAAAGTACCACATTGGACTTTAAGTGGGAGGTTGTTGGGGTATAAAGTCCAATGTGGTCGCCTAGGTAAGTGGGCGGGCCGCCAGGTATGTACATATATTCTTTTGTAAAAACCTAATAAGAACTCACTATGCTCTACACATTACAGTAGAGCGAGTTCACCATATCGTCGTGCTCTTCTTCTCGCACTCTCTCTCGCGTCGCACTTCCGCTCGTACTCCTTCAAACAGCAAATAATTCCAAGTCATGCGTAGGATGATTTAACTCATGTATACATAGCTTACGAGATTCATAAGCTACTGGTTTTCCTTCTTGAGACAGAACGCCACCGATTGCTTGCCCACTTGCATCAATGAGCACAGTGAATGTCTTTGAGAAGTCTAGGAGCTGTAGTATTGGAGCATTCACCAAAGCGTCTTTGAGTTTCTCAAAGCTATCTTGAGCATGTTCATTCCAAGTAAACACTTTATCCTTCTTGAGCGTATTGGGCAATGGAGATGCAATCTTAGCGTAGCCTTGAATAAATGTACGATATCATCCTGTTAAACTAAGAAAGCCATGTACTTCTCGTACTAATTTTTGTGTAGGCCAAGCTATGACAACTTCAATTTATTGGGGTCAGTAGAAACACCATCCCTGGATACAATAAATACAAATATTCCACCTTGTCAGCGAAGAAGGTGCATTTGCTACATTTGGCATAAAGTTGATTTTGACGGAGAAGTTCAAGTACTTGCCGCACATGTCATTCTTGTTCTTCTATGTTCCTTGAGTAAACTAGGATATCATCAAAGAAGACAAGAACAAAATCATTAAGATGCTCTTGAAACACATCGGTCACGAGACGATTAAAAGTTGCAGGAGCATTGGTAAGTCCAAAAGGCATAACTGTAAATTCATAATGTCCAAAACAAGTATTAAATCCTATCTTTGGTATGTCCTCCTCCTTCCTTTACAAAAGCCAATCCATTCCTAGGATTCCATTGTAAGACTCTGATATTTGCAGAGGTATTGTAACTATCCAAAACAAAATTCAAGTTACCCACATAAGTAAAAGATCTAAAATTTCTCCTATAACTAATTCTATTGTAAGGTCTGTATCAGGGTGTTCATGCAAAATGAGGTTTTTGATGCACTTAGGAGATATGAAAGAATGTGTACTCCCAGAATCAATCAATAAGGTAAAATGGTTACCTTGATACTCCACTGGGGTTTGAATTACTAAAAATTGTTCATTCACTCCCTGATGTTCAATTGCAGTATGAACATAAGCGTTTGCCTGATTTCCTTCACCTCTAGCCCCTTGAGCTCTGTTAACTTGACATCTTTCTTAAGGTCTTTGATTTCCTCCTTCTCTTAGATGAGGTTGATGGTTAACATTTCCATTGTTGTTATTGTTGATAGGCAGTCCATTTTGAATACAAGATGGATTTCTTGGTCTAAAATTCCCTTGGTTTTGAGGTTGTCTCTCGTTCTGGTTAGAGTTTTTCTAATTAAAGTTTCTCTAAATTGTCGATGGTTTGGGCCTAAAATCCCTAAAATTGCGATTGAGATTAAAGTTTATACGTTCATAATTGTCCATCAATCGTGTGAATATTGAATCGTTAAATAGACAATCCCTGGATTAATGACTAGGATCAAGACAAGTGTAGCACAAATGATCCCGGTTGGCCTTCATACGTAATAACTTCTGTCTTCTTTACTGAGGATTTCTAGACCTTTGTTCCTCCTTGAGACGAGACATCTTGATTTCATGAAGAGGAGCAGGTTCTATTTTCCTCTTTCCGGTACTAGATAACTCTATTTCAATAGGTTTGCCTGCATCAAGGACATCTGTAAAATTGGTAAGACGAAGACTCTAGAGTCTAGTCTTCATAGGGTTATATAACCCTGACACGAATCGAGCTATCTTGACCTCTTGAGTCATCCCTACTACTGGAGCATACTTGACAAGGGTTAAGAAATGTGAATATGATAGTCTTCATAGGGTTATATAACCCTGATACGAATTGAGCTATCTTGACCTCTTGAGTCATCCCTACTACTGGAGAATACTTGACAAGGGTTAAGAAATGTGAACAGTATGATTCTAGATCTTTGGTTCCTTGAATGCAGTCAAGAAACTCATTTATACAGTCTGAATGATAGACTTTATTCTGATAGTTCTTCTTGAGCTGGGTTTTTAAGGTAATCCCAAGTTGCAGCATTAGGATCAACATTGTTTTCTATGCAATGGTCTCTCCACCAATGCTTGGTTGTTTTCTCTAGTTTGAACTTAGAAATAATAGCCTTGTTTTACTATAGATGAATGAGCCAAATCAAAGTAGTCATCCATGCGCTCAATCCAATCCTCAAGAACTTTGCCAACATCCTTGCCTTCCCCGCAAAAATTTCCAGGTTGAGACTTGCAGAGCATAGCATCGATGTCTCTATCAATGATGGTGTGTTGAGGAACAATAGGTGCATCTGTGTTAGCAGTAGCCGCATTTCCTCTAGGAGGCATGGTAACTTACTGCATCATATCAACCAAGGTCACACTTAGTAAAATATTTTAATCCGCTCGAAGTCCTTAAATCAAATAGAATAGACAGTTGAAGATAAGATGAGAGAGAAATAAGAGAAAGAATAAGGAATAACTTAATCCAATTTCTATATCAAAAAAAAAATGGGTTTTCAAAAAGTCTACAAAGTCTCTTGAAAGTTTCGAATAAATCCTAATGGCTTTGACATAATGCACTTGGTAATAGCCATTGTGACATCCTTCCACCAATGGAGTATAGTTGTCTCATTCGTTGAGTATATCATATGGGTGATCCCAATAATCCTTTTTTATCTTTGATTGAAACATTTCTTCATTGGCGTGTGAGTCATATCATTGTTGAGTAAGGGGTTTGTTTGTTACAGGTACCCCCATTTCGGTGTGAACAATTTCCTTCTTGTACCCGAAATAGTCATCGAAGTAAGCAGATTCTTTTGGAAACACATCCAGTGTGTCCCATCCAACTGAGTTGTGTATATTTCCATAATGTGCAAGGCACTGAGGTATGTTGTAGACATTGTATAAAACTTTTACATGGCGAGGATTGTGGATTAGTGAGTCTCCAAATAAGTCAAAAAGAACAACTTCCAAGGTACCGGACTAAAGGAATGTCGGTCGTTGTTTTTGCATTGACGGCCCCATACATTGAACATAACAATGTCGTAGCATCCAATAGCCATTACTAAGGGAAGTATGTTTCTGGCCATCCATGTTTCCTTTGTCAGTCTCAAGGTAAGTTCATAAGCATTTATGTATAGTATTTGATTAATAACAACGATCTCCTTTCCCAACTTGGATTGTATCCACTTGAAACTCCCAATAGGCAATGGTTTATGCTCAGGTGTTCTAAACTTGGGGTTTCCTGCAGCGTAATGGTACCAAGCTCAGATGTATTAGGTACTATACCATTTTTAGACATCAACCTTTTCTTCTCTTTTCCATTATGCATGGTAGTGACAAACCTTTGCACTTCCACTCCACTCCAGTTTGAAAATGCTCCTCCACCATAAGGCGGGAGAGTATATCCACCCATATCCCTTAAGGTAAGATGTCAGTCATCTACACACACACACCTTATCACTCAAGTTAGTTATAATGATAAAACCAAGATTCAAACTCAAATATTATATCCTCAAAACAATGTGTTATATCAAAATTAAATTTTTATAAGTTTCTAGGGAGATACATAAATATGAAAAGGTCCTATGAACAAATTCTTGGTTCCTACAACTGAGGTTCTACCCCTATATTTGTTCACATTTCGTATCAAATTGTAGCACTTCAACTTGTGCATTGGATTCACGTCTTCCTTTTCGTGCCATTCCTCTCCTCGTGATACATCCATGGCTGGTAATCCATTAAAGAAATTTACATGAGCATGTCGTTCCTTTACATCACCTCTGTAGAAATATCTACTCGAATTTTTTTGTGCTTCGGCAAAGTCACTAATGCACCTGGGCTTCTTGTAGTCATCAAAGGTAATGGTGGCATTGTGATAGTTATATTTGAGAAAAGGTCCATAGACTCTATTGAACCATTCTTGGGGTTCATAATAGAATCGGTTGCCGCCATTTGACTTCTTCCATACTCTGATTATGACCTTTTCACAAAAGCCGTATCTTTGGTTTAGCATGAGATTCTTCTTACTAAGTATGATTTCATGACTCGGTATGTCCAAAAGAGAACATAGGTTAAGGTAAGAACATTCCTTGAACTTTAACACTACCTTCTTGGATCTTTTCCTTTACCCAAAGCTGTGGGTTGGTCATAAACCTATCAGGCACTTGTGTTCAATGTTCAAGCTGAGCTTGAACATATAACTCCCACGCTACATAAGTATTCGGTACAAGGTAGTCTCTAGTCCCCTTTGAAACTCGAACCACTTCAATCTCCCAATGGAAATTGAATCCAATTGCATAATTGAAAAAGACCCTTTGTGCAAAATCACTTGGGAGTTCATCTAGATAATTTAGAAGATCCATCCAAAAATAAGACAAGGAGAGAGAGAACTTAGTACACATGTGATCCAAAACTGAGTCTATGCTTCTTTTATTCATCAAAATTTGTTTTTTATAGCTTTATTACAGTATTATGGGTGTCTCAGAGATAATTCTCTAAATATTATTTTAACTCTCATGATAGGGTATTCTCTCATCCCACACGACAACATGGTCCGTAGTTATCTTCTAGTTTTTCTTTCCCTATGACAACTGCAAGAGCTTCAAACTTCTTAGCAACTTTGGTAATCCTTAACATTTGTGAGCGTATCGCCAAGTAGTAGAACATGTCTTCTAAGCCTAACTATATTTTGAGTTGAAGTAGCCTCAGGTTGGCACACTAATCTCTTGGACCATCGTCAATGTAGAAAAAGAATTGACGGAAGGGTTCTTGGTGACAGGTAAGGTAACTACATTCAACACTCTTCCAACAAGTTGTGCTTCCTAGCATGTCAAAGACTTTGGTCCTGATTTCTACGTAAAAGAGTTTTCGTTCATCGCTGGATAACCATGTTCCCATATTGTTAAACACTATGGCCAAGCTAAAGCATTCAGACATCACTCTGGGAGCCATTTTTTCAACACTTCAACCACTTCATCAATCATAACTCAAACCAAACATTTCCACTCAATATGACAAGTCAAACAAGTACCACCAAACAATATCACTTATAGATGCTGATAGCCGGAAATGACATGCCATATGGGGTGGCCTCTACACCACACACAGCCTGAACATCCCAAGCATCATCTCGAGGTGGGAGTGATCCTATGGATAGGAAGGGTGCACCACCTAGCATAAATGCGGCTAGGACGCAAACATACATGGCCTAGGGTAGCAAACGTGAAATTCCCTCTAGGTAATCAACATGAAATGGTGGTGTGATAACCGTTCACGTGTAAGACCATATTAGGTATTTTGGTAAAAATATCACATTATGGGAATCTCCAAATCGACCGAATTCATGTAATTTGGGAATTTTCCACTTAAAGTGGGAAAAATTGAGGTGTGTGGCTAGTAAATAAAGTGAAAATCTCATAGGATTGTGGTGTTGATAAACACCAAAAGTCAAGAGGATGTACAACACATGGATTTGAATAATAACTATAAATTACATAAAACAAAGGAAGATACAAAAAAGATTTTGTTTACAAATTGACTAGTATAGTCACAATAGAAGCTCCACATAATTCTACTCCACATTTGATACCATATCTGAACTTTGATCCAAGTGTGGCTGATGTGCACGAGTGAGGCCTTCTTTGGATTTTAGAGCATGTCTTTCTGGAATCTTTATTCTAGAAAATGGTCTTTCTTTGTTGGGTCTCCAGAACCAAACAATTGCATCTATAGTTTCCCACACTTGTGGGTCCTTATAGTTGACAGCCCAATAACCCTTCCAACAATTACTGTAAGCTTGAGTATCTGTCATCCCACTTTTTCTCGCGCAAGGTGCCCAATATTGAATCAAGAATTTTCTGTAGTTTGGTGATGTAGGCTCATTATCAATGTCAGATAAAGCCATTGCAAGCCACACTGGATAGATTTCTGTGTCACTCGGAACAAGCATAAGAAAGTCACCTTGGTGCACATCATACATAGGGTCAAACTCTTCCCTTGGCCTATCTCGTTGAGGCCCACAAAAATGATCGTTCAACTCTTCAAGGCCTAGGAATCTTTCTGCTCCTTGTTGCAAATTCATTGTAGTGCTTTGTAGATGAGAATATTCTTGAGTTTTTGGCCAAAACATTTCATACAAGACTCCCTCTGATATGATTGCTTTTCCAATCTCTTCAATTACCTTACTCCAATAATCTATCACGGGTCTATAATATCGCGGAATACTTGAACCATTCCCTAAATTTTTCCAAAATTTTATATAGTTCTTTAGCCCCAAAATGACTTCTTCGTGGGCCTTGACATACTCCGCCATTTGTACTAGAGGTGGATCTCCATGTGGTAACATTGGCTTGCCTTCTGTGTCTGTTTTCCAAAGGCGAATACTTCCACTCCAACTTGATACACCTACATGTGCCTTATATTGCATCATTGGTGTCTCATCCTGCATAAAGAACCTGAACTGAAGCGGTTTGGAATGTCCAACAAGTATGTCTTGTCCATCACAAAGATAGCCATCACAATATTGCTTGAAATCGGGGATCTTTGTGAGAAAAAATGGAGCTGGAGATGAAGATGAGCTGTTTCGTAATGTATCCATCAAATGTGGCAAAGTATAGGTTTGTGTAACTCTCAACTTCTCTGAAAACCTACTAAACATGGCGTCTATGTCCTCATGTGTATGCCCAACCATTAAAAATCCCAGCTGGATGGTTTTGAAAACACCCCTTGCAACAAGCATTGACAAATAGGCAAATAAGTATCGATTTTTGTTTTCCCCTGCACAATTATCCAATTGTAGCAACAAGTTCTCTGGCAATCTGCAAAATGTTGACCCCAATTCCTCTTCTGCAATTTCTGACGACTGCACAATGGGCTCTTTTCCATCACTCAAGTTATGGTAGTCCAAAGCATCCCTTGAGTTCAAAGCATGTAGTAGTGAAATATTGCTCCTTGGAAGTCCATTTGTTACTAGATCACCAAGAGGATGCTTATCTATCCTCTCGAGGTTATGTAAACAATTAGCAATTGAGCCAATTGTAAGATTTGGATCAGCTGGCCACAAACCATTCAAGACAAAGTGTCCGTAATGACCTTCTCCATGTCCATGAGTGATCATGCCAATCAATGCCACCTGCAGATTATATCCTGAATCCACACCCTTGGGAACAATGCGTAATCTAGGAATGGCAGTCTTCTTTTGATCCATCTTATCATGGATTATGCATACATATTTTTGTGGTTGAGTTTCTGAATACGTGCGCCATGCATAATATAGGCTTCTGCAACTCTTTTGTTGTGCCATGTGAACTTATCTCTCCCTCAAGAGAAGAGCTCTCTCTTCAAGAGAAGGTTTAGCTTCTAACCTTGCCTTGATTGAGCTACAAATATTGCACTTAGAGAACTCACTCGTCTTTGTTAAAGTGACATGTGGGTACTCTTTGTTCCAAATTCTACCAAAAGAAGATTGGGATAGCTTCTTCTCATAGCCCATTTGGTCAAGTGTCGTGTTGATTTCACATAAAATATCCACTTGTTTGTATGTTGATGGAATCACCAATTGAGTCTCTCTTGAGCCATCTAGCAGTGTTCTACTTCTATGTGGCATCTTCTCAGAGTTGTTTTCCACAAACTCATTTAGTAGTGCTCTTGCTAAACTAGTATGTTGAAGTCCCCTTCTCAATGTACATGTGTTCCCATGTACATATTGGCGCACACCATTTTCAAAGTTCTCCTTGTATCGATAAAATGATGTCTTTGGTATTCCATGTAGCTCATACCATGCTCTACAACAAACAATAGAGCCATTTAGCCTGAATTGGTATCGTGACTTCTCATCTTTCTAATAACATATAGAAAGAACATCATAAATATAATTAGTGCGTGATTTTTGAGACTCTCCCCAAAATTGTTGTCGTAACCTTGTCACCATATCACGATCTGCAAATTGGCAGCATTTTTGTGCACAACAATCAATGCATGATACCCTTTGAATTGATTTGTTTGAAAGGTAAAAAGTCGAAGCTGGTGCTGCTTTTGATTTTTGAGTCCTGTTCATGAAAGTGTATCGTCTCTTCCTTGACAACTGGACAACATTACTCCCATCAAGTTTTTTTCCAACATTGCCATCGTTGGATACATCCTCATATGTAGCATGCATGCCATCAACAGGAACAAAGCGTTGTAATGGGCTCCCATTCAACATTGTTGTCTGCGTGATGGGCCACTTTAGCAAAGTGATGCTACCCACTTCAGCCACATCATGAATGCTTGCATTTTCTCTTTCAATACCCACACCCACACAATCAGGACCAAGTTCCTGAAAGTTGACATAATCATGTGGAAATACATATAAGATGGTCCCTTCATTCATGGTTTGCATCATTGTGTCATCTTTTAAAAGGACCCTCTGATTTCTCCAAGACTCTCGAATCATTGCTTCAAATTCTGGGCTTGTCATAGGTATTGCATCTGTAACTAGAGGATCA
The DNA here is from genome assembly GCF_014529385.1 of Adiantum capillus-veneris. Lineage (NCBI taxonomy): Eukaryota > Viridiplantae > Streptophyta > Polypodiopsida > Polypodiales > Pteridaceae > Adiantum > Adiantum capillus-veneris. The sequence goes on along the minus strand of NC_140947.1, from coordinate 66,223,203 downwards.
GAATGATCATGTTCTTCATCACCATTGTAGCTTTCGTGTGGATCAATTAAGTTCCCATTTAATACAAAAGATTGCAAAAGAAGCTTTGACCATCAAACAACACTCCATAATGAGCCTTGGAGAGATGAAGTATCCATTGTAGGAAAAGGTAGGACCACATCCTTCAAGCATTCCTCCACTAGTATGGAGACATTTCCCAGCCCTATCTTTGTACCACCACAAGTGGAATCTGGATCTGTTCTACACACACAACCAATACCAACGATTTCATTGTCAAGTATCATATGTACTTTCTCCCCAGATTCGAAGTCCATCCTGTAAGTAAAAAGATTACATTGTTAAATCCATAGTTATAGAAAAATACTCTTCAAACAAAAAATCATGCTACAACATGAAAAAGGTTTGCATAGGTTGGACAAGTGGTGAACCTTGAGACCAAATCCTCCTTGCTATATTAATGGAAGCAAGGTTGGACAAGTGGTGGACCTTGAAACCAAAGCCTCTTTGCTATATGAGAGCATAGGTTGACAAGTGCTGGACCTAGTTGTAATACCCACTGCCACCTATCAACTACTATAGGACTATGCTTTCCAATGTCCAAGTATCCCTTGAGTCTTTCAAGGTTGAACACGTGGTGGACCTTGAAACAAAAATCCCCTTTCTATATCAGAGCATAGCTTGGACAAGTGGTGGACCTAGTTATAATGCCCAATATCCAAGGTGAAATACCTTAGGACTTTGCTACCTTGCTTGCCAATGTTTACGTAGCCCCTCATTTCTTTAATGGAAGTAAGGTTGGACAAGTGGTGGACCTTGAAACCAAAGCCTCTTTGCTATATTAGAGCATAGGTTGGACCTAGTTTTAATACCCACTGCCACCTATCAACTACTATAGGACTATGCTTTCCAATGTCCAAGTATCCCTTGAGTCTTTCAAGGTTGAACACGTGGTGGACCTTGAAACGAAAATCCCCTTTCTATATTAGAAAGGTTGAACACATGGTGGACCTTGAAACAAAAATCCCCTTTCTTTATCAGAGCATAGCTTGGACAAGTGGTGGACCTAGTTATAATGCCCAATATCCAAGGTGAAACACCTTAGGACCTTGCTACCTTGCTTGCCAATGTTTACGTAGCCCCTCATTTCTTTAATGGAAGCAAGGTTGGACAAGTGGTGGACCTTGAAAGCAAAGCCTCTTTGCGATATGAGAGCATAGGTTGGACCTAGTTGTAATACCCACTGCCACCTATCAACTACTATAGGACTATGCTTTCCAATGTCCAAGTATCCCTTGAGTCTTGCAAGGTTGAACACGTGGTGGACCTTGAAACCAAAATCCCCTTTCTATATCAGAGCATAGCTTGGACAAGTGGTGGGCCTAGTTATAATGTCCCTCCTTTCTTTAATGGAAGAAAGGTTGGAAAAGTGGTGAATCTTGAAACCCAAACCCTTTGGTTATATATAGAGGATATCTTGGACAAGTGGTGGGCTTAGTTGTAGTATCCAATGTCCAAGGTCCAAGGTGAACTATGTAAAGACCTTACTTCCAAAAACAAAGTCGTACAAGTGGTTCTCCTTGAAACCAAAACCTCCTTAGTGTATTAGAACATAGCTTGGAGAAGTGGTGGACTTAGTTGTAATGGTGAATGTCCAAAGCAAACTATTATAGGACCTTGCTTCCCAAATCAAGTTTGGACAAGTGGTGGATCTTGAAACCAAAACCCCCTTACTCTATTAGAGCATAGCTTAGATAAGTGGTGGACCTAGCTGCCATGGAAAATGTTCAATATGAACTGCTGCAGGACCTTGCTATTAAATGTCTAAGTAGAGCTAGCTTCTTTAATGGAATCAAGGTTGGGAAAGTGGTGCATCTTGAAACCAAAAGCCCTTTATTGTATTAGAGCATAGCTTGGACAAGTGAGGGACCTAGTTTTAATGTGTGATGTCCAAAGAAAAGTATTACAAGACCTTGCTTTCCAATATTTGAATTGGTCAAGTGGTTAAAACTAAGTATAAAACTTTGACCATTTTCTTCTCGAATTGCCAAAAAGCTAGTTTTAGACACCCCTAAATGAAAATGGTTTAGGGTGGCCTTAAACAATGTTTTTTCAAAGACTTGAACAAAAGGGTTGTCGAAGAGTAATGACAATTTATTGTGGCTTGAAGTGCCTGAGTATGTGAAAACAAGCCTAGGTTTTCCACGAGGCAAAGGGTGACATAATAAGAACATTGGAAACTTAGGATTGACCATGTGGCCTAAACTTTGGCAAGTGAAGTGGTGGCCAAGTTTTGTGGCACAGTGTGCACTTGGTCCTATATGTGTTGACCACTTGGCTAAATCTAGGACCATAAGGCCAAACCTTTGGCACCTTAAATATAGTATGGGACATAATCTAGAACTGCTACAGTAAATTATTAGTATAGCTAATATGTTAATATTTGTATTATATTTAAGTATATGCTAATATAATTTATGTTCAAAATTTCACTAATGAAGAATGTTCCCATTTAGCACTCCAGATGCGGGGTCTTAGGGCAATGCCACAATGGGGTGACAAGGCAGCGCTTCCACGTGAGGTTTGGGGGTAGCGCTCTTGATGGGGATGTGGAATATAGCGCTCTCGATGGCGGGGCTTGGGAGGTTGATTTTGGGATATTGTTCTGGGCGGGGTCCTGGTATAGAGTTACGCATGTTTTTCATATTTTCAACCATGATTTCTTTAATTTTGGTCGTGTGAATTGGTTAATTTTTTATATTGCTTTTGTTTTTTTTAATCCTATGATAAAACATGGACTTGTAGCATACGTGGCATTCTAATAAACCCTATCAAGATTAGGCACACAGAGAGCGCACGAGCAACGCACATAGAGAAAGCAGGCGAGCAGCAAACACACAGAAAGCGCACACGGATCGCACACAGTTGGAGTATACGTGCGCGTAGAGGAGCAAGCTCGGCATCGTACACAACACACAGGTGGAGTGCACAGGATTGAAAGTTCGCACACAAGATAAAGAAACAGCAGCGTACACAACGCTTTCCAGAAGGGCAGGATCGGGCAGTCTTCTCGGGAGACATTGCACACCTCACGAATAGAGAAAAAACAGGTATTTATCTCTCTCTCACTCTCTGTCTTTCTCCATATAGAGAAGATGGTTCTCTGTAACTCTTCTTGCACACACACTCTCTCGTCAAAAGACAGAGATACATAGTTTAAAAGTATCCCCGCACACATACACATATTCCCACACATCGTCTTCCTCTCTTCCACATACATAACCACAGTGAAATCTGTTATCTTGCTGTCTCTCTCTTGAAAATACATGCACATATTCCCACACATCGTCTTCCTCACTTCCACATACATAACCACAATGAAATCTGTTATCTTGTTGTCTCTCTCTTGAAAATACGTGCACATATTCCCATACATCGTCTTCCTCTCTTCCACATACATAAACACAGTGAAATCTGTTATCTTTCTCTCTCCTCTCTCTAAAAAAAACGTATTTATCTCTCTCTCTCTCTCTATCTATCTATCTCTGTATCTTGCTATCTCTCTCTTGAAAATACATGCTCATGTATGTGTGCGTCTGTGTTATCTATGTGTATGTATGTATATTTGTGTTATTTCATTGTAATACTCATACATAATGCAGATACACAATTACACTTAATTACGATATGCATACATAGTATATATACATACATAAATATCACAAATAACTAACACATTGTAATACTAGTAAAATTGAATGGAAGACTTACTTGCGTGATCTGTTAAAGTCGATTCTTGTAGCGAGTTCTGGATGTATGCTGAGTTGACTTTCCTCTAATCCATTTGTAGATATGATTGTAACTTCTGTTTCTCAAAAATAGTAGTGTTGTTTAGTGATACACCTAATGGACATAAATGGTTTAAACTAGGACATGTAGACCAAAAATACATGTATTTCTTTGGATGAATATATACACTTTTTGGTGACCCTTACCACAAGTGGTGGACCTTGAGACCAGTGGACTATAAGGACCTCCAAACAATACCTTGTACACTCAATCCTTCTTGGTATCTAGGTTGGACAAGTGGTGGACCTTGTTCAAATTCTCTAACCACTCTCTCTAACATGGTGACATAATTTAGGTGTGATAAATTCATATCTATGCAAACTAATATCAGTTTAGGCTTGTTAATTTGAATTTGTTTGAATTTATGTACAATATAATGTTTTGAGGTTTGCATATTTGAATTTAGGTGGTATAATGATATCTTTTTGTGGTAAACTTGAATTTAAAATCAATTTCGCGTGGAATATTTTAAATTTAAGTAGTAAAATTTAAATTTTTATAAAAAAGTTTGAATTTTAAAATTTGGGCGGGATATTTTAAAATTTAGGCGGGATATTTAAGATTTGGGAGGAATATTTTAAATTTAGGCGGGAAGGTTTTGAATTTATAGCGAGATCTCCCTTACATAAGAGAGTATAGGTTGGACAAGTGGTGGACCTTCAAACTAGAGCATCCATGCTACTGGACATGATAGATAGGGAATCTAGTTGAATATTGTACGTATAATATATATGTAATAGATCTAGCTTGGACAAGTGGTGGACCTTGGAACAAAACCCCATGTAAAACATATCATGCACATTCCAAGTGGTCAAAAACAATATCATTTAAGATATATCCTTATAGGTTGGACAAGTGGTGGACCTTAACACCCAGATATTCTTCATATAATGACATAGAGTGGAAAACTGGTGAATCTTGAGACCAAACCATGCTACTAGCGATAATAGCTTGGACAAGTGGTGGACCTTGAAAGTAAACCCCCCATCTACGAAATATAGTGGGTTTAAGGTATTTCGATGGAGCCTATCATCTTGGAGACATCGTGCATCTTGCTTCTCTTCATGTTTCAATGGAGCCTATCTTGGACAAATGGTGGAGCATCCTTCTCTCCATGTTTCAATGGACCCTAGCTTGGACAAGTGGTGGACCTTTGCTTCTCTCTATTATTCAATAGAGTTAGCTTGGACAAGTGGTGGACCTTGGAACCAAACCGCCATGTAAAACCTATCATGGTCACTCCAAGTGGTGAGAGAGAATAACCTTTAAGATATAACCTTATAGGTTGGACAAGTGGTGGACCTTAACACCCTAATATTCTTAATATAATGACATAGAGTGAAAAAGTGGTGAATCTTGAGACAAAACCACTCATGCTACTAGCACTAATAGCTTGGACAAGTGGTGGACCCTGAACGTAAACCCCCCATGTTTCAATAGAGTTAGCTTCGACAAATGGTGGAGCATCCTTCTCACCATGTTTCAATGGAGCCTAGCTTAGACAAGTGGTGGACCTTTGCTTCTCTCTATGATTCAATAGAGTTAGCTTGGACAAGTGGTGGATCTTGGAACCAAAGCCCCATGTAAAACCTATCATGGTCACTCCAAGTGGTAATAAAGAATAACCTTTAAGATGTAGCCTTATAGGTTGGACAAGTGGTGGACCTTAACACGCGGATATTCTTAATATAATGACATAGAGTGGAAAAATGGTGAATCTTGAGACAAAACCACTCATGCTACTAGTGATAATAGCTTGGACAAGTGGTGGACCTTGAATGTAAACCCCTCATCTACGACATATCGTGGGTTTAATGTTTTTCAATGGAGCCTAGCATCTTGGAGACATGGTGCACCTTGCTTCTCCTCATGTTTCAATGGAGCCTACCTTGGACAAATGGTGGAGCATCCTTCTCTCCATGTTTCAATGGACCCTAGATTAGACAAGGGGTTGACCTTTGCTTCTCCCTATCTTTCATTAGAGTTAGCTTGGACAAGTGGTGGACCTTGGAACCAAACCCCCATGTAAAACCTATCATAATCACTCCAAGTAGTAAGAAAGAATAACCTTTAAGATGTAGCCTTATAGGTTGGACAAGTGGTGGACCTTAACACTCACATATTCTTAATAAAAGTGGTGAATCTTGAGACCAAACCACTCAGGCTATAACCAATAATAGCTTGGACAAGTGGTGGACCTTGAATGTAAACCCCTCATCTACAAAATATCGTGGGTTTAATGTATTTCGATGGAGCCTAGCATGTTGGAGACATGGTGCAGCTTGCTTCTCGTCATGTTTCAATGGAGCCTATCTTGGACAAATGGTGGAGCATCCTTCTCTCCATGTTTCAATGGACCCTAGCTTGGACAAGTGGTGGAGCTTTGCTTCTCTCTATTATTCAATAGAGTTAGCTTGGACAAGTGGTGGACCTTGAAACCAAACCGCCATGTAAAACCTATCATGGTCACTCCAAGTGGTGAGAAAGAATAACCTTTAAGATATAGCCTTATAGGTTGGACAAGTGGTGGACCTAAACACCCTAATATTCTTAATATAATGACATAGAGTGAGAAAGTGGTGAATCTTGAGACAAAACCACTCATGCTACTAGTACTAATAGCTTGGACAAGTGGTGGACCTTGAACGCAAACCCCCCATGTTTCAATAGAGTTAGCTTTGACAAATGGTGGAGCATCTTTCTCTCCATGTTTCAATGGAGCCTAGCTTAGACAAGTGGTGGACCTTTGCTTCTCTCTATGATTCAATAGAGTTAGCTTGGACAAGTGGTGGATCTTGGAACCAAAGCTCCATGTAAAACCTATCATGGTCACTCCAAGTGATAATAAAGAATAACCTTTAAGTTGTAGCCTTATAGGTTGGACAAGTGGTGGACCTTAACACGTGCATATTCTTAATATAATGACATAGAGTGGAAAAATGGTGAATCTTGAGACAAAACCACTCATGCTACTAGTGATAATAGCTTGGACAAGTGGTGGACCTTGAATGTAAACCCCTCGTCTACGACATATCGTGGGTTTAATGTTTTTCAATGGAGCCTAGCATCTTGGAGACATGGTGCAGCTTGCTTCTCCTCATGTTTCAATGGAGCCTACCTTAGACAAATGGTGGAGCATCCTTCTGTCCATGTTTCAATGGACCCTAGCTTAGACAAGGGGTCGACCTTTGCTTCTCTCTATCTTTCATTAGAGTTAGCTTGGAAAAGTGGTGGACCTTGGAACCAAACCCCCATGTAAAACCTATCATAATCACTCCAAGTAGTAAGAAAGAATAACCTTTAAGATGTAGCCTTATAGGTTGGACAAGTGGTGGACCTTAACACTCACATATTCTTAATAAAAGTGGTGAATCTTGAGACCAAACCACTCAGGCTATAACCAATAATAGCTTGGACAAGTGGTGGACCTTGAATGTAAACCCCTCATCTACGAAATATCGTGGGTTTAATGTATTTCGATGGAGCCTAGCATCTTGGAGACATGGTGCAGCTTGCTTCTCGTCATGTTTCAATGGAGCCTATCTTGGACAAATGGTGGAGCATCCTTCTCTCCATGTTTCAATGGACCCTAGCTTGGACAAGTGGTGGACCTTTGTTTCTCTCTATGTTTCAATAGAGTTAGCTTGGACAAGTGGTGGACCTTGGAACCAAACCCCCATGTAAAACCTATCATGGTCACTCCAAGTGGTGAGAAAGAATGACCTTTAAGATATAGCCTTATAGGTTGGACAAGTGGTGGACCTTAACACCCTAATATTCTTAATATAATGACATAGAGTGAAAAAGTGGTGAATCTTGAGACAAAACCACTCATGCTACTAGCACTAATAGCTTGGACAAGTGTTGGACCTTGAATGTAAACCCCTCATCTACGACATATCGTGGGTTTAATGTTTTTCAATGGAGCCTAGCATCTTGGGGACGTGGTGCACCTTGCTTCTCCTCATGTTTCAATGGAGCCTACCTTGGACAAATGGTGGAGCATCCTTCTCTCCATGTTTCAATGGACCCTAGCTTAGACAAGGGGTGGACCTTTGCTTCTCTCTATGTTTCAATAGAGTTAGCTTGGACAAGTGGTGGACCTTGGAACCAAACCCCCATGTAAAACCTATCATGGTCACTCCAAGTAGTAAGAAAGAATAACCTTTACGATGTAGCCTTATAGGTTGGACAAGTGGTGGACCTTAACACCCACATATTCTTAATAAAAGTGGTGAATCTTGAGACCAAACCATGCTACTAGCGATAATAGCTTGGACAAGTGGTGGACCTTGAAAGTAAACCCCCCATATACGAAATATCGTGGGTTTAAGGTATTTTAATAGAGCCTAGCATCTTGGAGACATCATGCATCTTGCTTCTCTTCATGTTTCAATGGAGCCTATCTTGGACAAATGGTGGAGCATCCTTCTCTCCATGTTTCAATGGACTCTAGCTTGGACAAGTGGTGGAGCTTTGCTTCTCTCTATTATTCAATAGAGTTAGCTTGGACAAGTGGTGGACCTTGGAACCAAACCGCCATGTAAAACCTATCATGGTCACTCCAAGTGGTGAGAAAGAATAACCTTTAAGATATAGCCTTATAGGTTGGACAAGTGGTGGACCTTAACACCCTAATATTCTTAATATAATGACATAGAGTGAAAAAGTGGTGAATCTTGAGACAAAACCACTCATGCTACTAGCACTAATAGCTTGGACAAGTGGTGGACCTTGAACGCAAACACCCCATGTTTCAATAGAGTTAGCTTTGACAAAAGGTGGAGCATCCTTCTCTCCATGTTTCAATGGAGCCTAGCTTAGACAAGTGGTGGACCTTTGCTTCTCTCTATGATTCAATAGAGTTAGCTTGGACAAGTGGTGGATCTTGGAACCAAAGCCCCATGTAAAACCTATCATGGTCACTCCAAGTGGTAATAAAGAATAACCTTTAAGATGTAGCCTTATAGGTTGGACAAGTGGTGGACCTTAACACGCGCATATTCTTAATATAATGACATAGAGTGGAAAAATGGTGAATCTTGAGACAAAACCACTCATGGTACTAGTGATAATAGCTTGGACAAGTGGTGGACCTTGAATGTAAACCCCTCATCTACGACATACGTGGGTTTAATGTTTTTCAATGGAGCCTAGAATCTTGGAGACATGGTGCACCTTGCTTCTCCTCATGTTTCAATGGAGCCTACCTTGGACAAATGGTGGAGCATCCTTCTGTCCATGTTTCAATGGACCCTAGCTTAGACAAGGGGTCGACCTTTGCTTGTCTCTATCTTTCATTAGAGTTAGCTTGGACAAGTGGTGGACCTTGGAACCAAACCCCCATGTAAAACCTATCATAATCACTCCAAGTAGTAAGAAAGAATAACCTTTAAGATGTAGCCTTATAGGTTGGACAAGTGGTGGACCTTAACACCCACATATTCTTAATAAAAGTGGTGAATCTTGAGACCAAACCACTCAGGCTACTAGCAATAATAGCTTGGACAAGTGGTGGACCTTGAATGTAAACCCCTCATCTACGAAATATCGTGGGTTTAATGTATTTCGATGGAGCCTAACATCTTGGAGACATGGTGCAGCTTGCTTCTCGTCATGTTTCAATGGAGCCTACCTTGGACAAATGGTGGAGCATCCTTCTCTCCATGTTTCAATGGACCCTAGCTTGGACAAGTGGTGGACCTTTGTTTCTCTCTATGTTTCAATAGAGTTAGCTTGGACAAGTGGTGGACCTTGGAACCAAACCCCCATGTAGAACCTATCATGGTCACTCCAAGTGGTGAGAAAGAGTGACCTTTAAGATATAGCGTTATAGGTTGGACAAGTGGTGGACCTTAACACCCTAATATTCTTAATATAATGACATAGAGTGAAAAAGTGGTGAATCTTGAGACAAAACCACTCATGCTACTAGCACTAATAGCTTGGACAAGTGTTGGACCTTGAATGTAAACCCCTCATCTACGATATATCGTGGGTTTAATGTTTTTCGATGGAGCCTAGTATCTTGGAGACATGGTGCAGCTTGCTTCTCCTCATGTTTCAATGGAGCCTACCTAGGACAAATGGTGGAGCATCCTTCTCTCCATGTTTCAATGGACCCTAGCTTAGACAAGGGGTAGACCTTTGCTTCTCTCTATGTTTCAATAGAGTTAGCTTGGACAGGTGGTGGACCTTGGAGCCAAACCCCCATGTAAAACCTATCATGGTCACTCCAAGTAGTAAGAAAGAATAACCTTTAAGATGTAGCCTTATAGGTTGGACAAGTGGTGCACCTTAACACCCACATATTCTTAATAAAAGTGGTGAATCTAGAGACCAAACCACTCAGGCTACTAGCAATAATAGCTTGGACAAGTGGTGGACCTTGAATGTAAACCCCTCATCTATGAAATATCTTGGGTTTAATGTATTTCGATGGAGCCTAGCATCTTGGAGACATGGTGCAACTTGCTTCTCGTCATGTTTCAATGGAGCCTATCTTGGACGAATGGTGGAGCATCCTTCTCTCCATTTTTCAATGGACCCTAGCTTGGACAAGTGGTGGACCTTTGTTTCTCTCTATGTTTGAGTAGAGTTAGCTTGGACAAGTGGTGGACCTTGGAACCAAACCCCCATGTAAAACCTATCATGGTCACTCCAAGTGGTGAGAAAGAATGACCTTTAAGATATAGCTTTATAGGTTGGACAAGTGGTGGACCTTAATAGCCTAATATTCTTAATATAATGACATAGAGTGAAAAAGTGGTGAATCTTGAGACAAAACCACTCATCCTACTAGCACTAATAGCTTGGACAAGTGTTGGACCTTGAATGTAAACCCCTCATCTACAACATATCGTGGGTTTAATGTTTTTCGATGGAGCCTATCATCTTGGAGACATTGTGCACCTTGCTTCTCCTCATGTTTAAATGGAGCCTACCTTGGACAAATGGTGGAGCATCCTTCTCTCCATGTTTCAATGGACCCTAGCTTAGACAAGGGGTGGACCTTTGCTTCTCTCTATGTTTCACTAGAGTTAGCTTGGACAAGTGGTGGACCTTGGAACCAAACCCCCATGTAAAACCTATCATGGTCACTCCAAGTAGTAAGAAAGAATAACCTTTAAGATGTAGCCTTATAGGTTGGACAAGTGGTGGACCTTAACACCCACATATTCTTAATAAAAGTGGTGAATTTTGAGACCAAACCACTCAGGCTACTAGCAATAATAGCTTGGACAAGTGGTGGACCTTGAATATAAACCCCTCATCTACGAAATATCGTGGGTTTAATGTATTTCGATGGAGCCTAGCATCCTGGAGACATGGTGCAGCTTGCTTCTCGTCATGTTTCTATGGAGCCTATCTTGGAAAAATGGTGGAGCATCCTTCTCTCCATGTTTCAATGGACCCTAGCTTGGACAAGTGGTGGACCTTTGTTTCTCTCTATGTTTCAATAGAGTTAGCTTGGACAAGTGGTGGACCTTGGAACCAAACCCCCATGTAAAACCTATCATGGTCACTCCAAGTGGTAATAAATAATAACCTTTAAGATGTAGCCTTATAGGTTGGACAAGTGGTGGACCTTAACAGGCGCATATTCTTAATATAATGACATAGAGTGGAAAAGTGGTGAATCTTGAGACCAAACTACTCAGGCTACTACCAATAATAGCTTGGACAAGTGTTGGACCTTGAATGTTAACCCCTCATCTATGACATATCGTGGGTTTAATGTTTTTCGATGGAGCCTAGCATCTTGGAGACATGGTGCACCTTGCTTCTCCTCATGTTTGAATGGAGCCTACCTTGGACAAATGGTGGAGCATCCTTCTCTCCATGTTTCAATGAACCCTAGCTTAGACAAGGGGTGGACCTTTGCTTCTCTCTATGTTTCAATCGAGTAAGCTTGGACAAGTGGGGGACCTTGGAACAAAACCCCCAATTAAAACCTATCATAATCACTCCAAGTAGTAAGAAAGAATAACCTTTAAGATGTAGCCTTATAGGTTGGACAAGTGGTGGACCTTAACACTCACATATTCTTAATAAAAGTGGTGAATCTTGAGACCAAACCACTCAGGCTATAACCAATAATAGCTTGGACAAGTGGTGGACCTTGAATGTAAACCCCTCATCTACGAAATATCGTGGGTTTAATGTATTTCGATGGAGCCTAGCATCTTGGAGACATGGTGCAACTTGCTTCTCGTCATGTTTCAATGGATCCTACCTTGGACAAATGGTGGAGCATCCTTCTCTCCATGTTTCAATGGACCCTAGCTTGGACAAGTGGTGGACCTTTGTTTCTCTCTATGTTTCAATAGAGTTAGCTTGGACAAGTGGTGGACCTTGGAACCAAACCCCCATGTAAAACCTATCATGGTCACCCCAAGTGGTAATAAAGAATAACCTTTAAGATGTAGCCTTATAGGTTGGACAAGTGGTGGACCTTAACACGCGCATATTCTTAATATAATGACATAGAGTGGAAAAGTTGTGAATCTTGAGACCAAACCACTCAGTCTACTACCAATAATAGCTTGGATAAGTGTTGGACCTTGAATGTAAACCCCTCATCTACAACATATCATGGGTTTAATGTTTTTCGATGGAGCCTAGCATCTTGGAGACATGGCACACCTTGCGTCTCCTCATGTTTGAATGGAGCCTACCTTGGACAAATGGTGGAGCATCCTTCTCTCCATGTTTCAATGGACCCTAGCTTAGACAAGGGGTGGACCTTTGCTTCTCTCTATGTTTCAATAGAGTTAGCTTGGACAAGTGGTGGACCTTGGAACCAAACCCCCATGTAAAACCTATCATGGTCACTCTAAGTAGTAAGAAAGAATAACCTTTAAGATGTAGCCTTATAGGTTGGACAAGTGGTGGACCTTAACACCCACATATTCTTAATAAAAGTGGTGAATCTTGAGACCAAACCACTCAGGCTACTAGCAATAATAGCTTGGAAAAGTGGTGGACCTGGAATGTAAACCCCTCATCTATGAAATATCGTGGGTTTAATGTATTTCGATGGAGCCTAGCATCTTGGAGACATGGTGCAACTTGCTTCTCGTCATTTTTCAATGGAGCCTATCTTGGACAAATGGTGGAGCATCCTTCTCTCCATGTTTCAATGGACCCAAGCTTGGACAAGTGGTGGACCTTTGTTTCTCTCTATGTTTCAATAGAGTTAGCTTGGACAAGTGGTGGACCTTGGAACCAAACCCCCATGTAAAACCTATCATGGTCACTCCAAGTGGTAATAAAGAATAACCTTTAAGATGTAGCCTTATAGGTTGGACAAGTGGTGGACCTTAACACGCGCATATTCTTAATATAATGACATAGAGTGGAAAAGTGGTGAATCTTGAGACCAAACCACTCAAGCTACTACCAATAATAGCTTGGACAAGTGTTGGACCTTGAATGTAAACCCCTCATCTACGACATATCATAGGTTTAATGTTTTTCGATGGAGCCTAGCATCTTGGAGACATGGTGCACCTTGATTCTCCTCATGTTTCAATGGAGCCTACCTTGGACAAATGGTGGAGCATCCTTCTCTCCATGTTTCAATGGACCCTAGCTTAGACAAGGGGTGGACCTTTGCTTCTCTCTATGTTTCAATAGAGTTAGCTTGGACAAGTGGTGGACCTTGGAACCAAACCCCCATGTAAAACCTATCATGGTCACTCCAAGTAGTAAGAAAGAATAACCTTTAAGATGTAGCCTTATAGGTTGGATAAGTGGTGGACCTTAATACCCACATATTCTTAATAAAAGTGGTGAATCTTGAGACCAAACCACTCACGCTACTAGCAATAATAGCTAGGGATAACCATTAAGATATAGTCTTTCAAGGGGTGAGAAAGAATAACCATTAAGATATAGTCTTATAGGTTGGACAAGTGGTGGACCTTAACACACAAATATTCTTAATATAATGATAGAGAGTGGAAAAGTGGTGAATCTTGAGAGCAAACCACTCATGCTACTAGCGATAATAGGTTGGACAAATTGTTGATCTTGAATGTAAACTCCCCATGTACAAAATAACGTGGGTTTAAGGTATTTCGATGGAGGCTAGCATCTTGGAGATATGGTGCAGCTTGCTTCTCTTCATGTTTCAATGGAGTCTATCTTGGACAAATGGTGGAGCATCCTTCTCTCCATGTTTCAATAGACCCTAGCTTAGACAAGTGGTGGACCTTTGCTTCTCTCTATGTTTCAATAGAGTTAGCTTGGACAAGTGGTGGACCTTGGAACCAAACCCCCATGTAAAACCTTTCATGGTCACTCCAAGTGGTCAGAAAGAATAACCATTAAGATATAGTCTTATAGGTTGGACAAGTGGTGGACCTTAATACCCAAATATTCTTAATATAATAACACAGAGTGAAAAAGTGGTGAATCTTGAGACCAAACCCCTCATGCTACTAGCGTTAATAGGTTGGACAACTGGTGGACCTTGAATGTAAACCCCTCATGTACGACATATCGTGGGTTTAATGTTTTTCGATGGAGCCTAGCATCTTGGAGACATGGTGCACCTTGCTTCCCCTCATGTTTGAATGGAGCCTACCTTGGACAAATGGTGGAGCATCCTTCTCTCCATGTTTCAATGGACCCTAGCTTAGACAAGGGGTGGACCTTTGCTTCTCTCTATGTTTCAATAGAGTTAGCTTGGACAAGTGGTGGACCTTGGAACCAAACCCCCATGTAAAACCTATCATGGTCACTCCAAGTGGTAATAAAGAATAACCTTTAAGATGTAGCCTTATAGGTTGGACAAGTGGTGGACCTTAACACGCGCATATTCTTAATATAATGACATAGAGTGGAAAAGTGGTGAATCTTGAGACCAAACCACTCAAGCTACTACCAATAATAGCTTGGACAAGTGTTGGACCTTGAATGTAAACCCCTCATCTACGACATATCATAGGTTTAATGTTTTTCGATGGAGCCTAGCATCTTGGAGACATGGTGCACCTTGATTCTCCTCATGTTTCAATGGAGCCTACCTTGGAAAAATGGTGGAGCATCCTTCTCTCCATGTTTCAATGGACCCTAGCTTAGACAAGGGGTGGACTTTGCTTCTCTCTATGTTTCAATAGAGTTAGCTTGGACAAGTGGTGGACCTTGGAACCAAACCCCCATGTAAAACCTATCATGGTCACTCCAAGTAGTAAGAAAGAATAACCTTTAAGATGTAGCCTTATAGGTTGGATAAGTGGTGGACCTTAATACACACATTTTCTTAATAAAAGTGGTGAATCTTGAGACCAAACCACTCACGCTATAGCAATAATAGCTAGGGATAACCATTAAGATATAGTCTTTCAAGGGGTGAGAAAGAATAACCATTAAGATATTGTCTTATAGGTTGGACAAGTGGTGGACCTTAACACACAAATATTCTTAATTAATGATAGAGAGTGGAAAAGTGGTGAATCTTGAGAGCAAAACCACTCATGCTACTAGCGAAATAGGTTGGACAAATTGGTGATCTTGAATGTAAACTCCCCATGTACAAAATAACGTGGGTTTAAGTATTTCGATGGAGGCTAGCATCTTGGAGATATGGTGCAGCTTGCTTCTCTTCATGTTTCAATGGAGTCTATCTTGGACAAATGGTGGAGCATCCTTCTCTCCATGTTTCAATAGACCCTAGCTTAGACAAGTGGTGGACCTTTGCTTCTCTCTATGTTTCAATAGAGTTAGCTTGGACAAGTGGTGGACCTTGGAACCAAACCCCATGTAAAACCTTTCATGGTCACTCCAAGTGGTCAGAAAGAATAACCATTAAGATATAGTCTTATAGGTTGGACAAGTGGTGGACCTTAACACCAAATATTCTTAATATAATAACCAAGATGTGAAAAAGTGGTGAATCTTGAGACCAAACCCTCATGCTACTAGCGTTAATAGGTTGGACAAGTGGTGGACCTTGAATGTAAACCCCTCATGTACGACATATCGTGGGTTTAATGTTTTTCGATGGAGCCTAGCATCTTGGAGACATGGTGCACCTTGCTTCCCCTCATGTTTGAATGGAGCCTACCTTGGACAAATGGTGGAGCATCCTTCTCTCCATGTTTCAATGGCCTAGCTTAGACAAGGGGTGGACCTTTGCTTCTCTCTATGTTTCAATAGAGAGTAAGCTTGGACAAGTGGTGGACCTTGGACCAAACGCCCATGTAAAACCTATCATGGTCACTCAAGTAGTAAGAAAGAATAACCTTTAAGATGTAGCCTTATAGGTTGGACAAGTGGTGGACCTTAACACCCACATATTCTTAATAAAAGTGGTGAATCTTGAGACCAAACCACTCAGGCTACTAGCAATAATAGCTTGGAAAAGTGGTGGACCTTGAATGTAAACCCTCATCTATGAAATATCGTGGGTTTAATGTATTTAGATGGAGCCTAGCATCTTGGAGACATGGTGCAACTTGCTTCTCGTCATGTTTCAATGGAGCCTATCTTGGACAAATGGTGGAGCATCCTTCTCTCATGTTTCAATGGACCTAGCTTGGACAAGTGGTGGACCTTTGTTTCTCTCTATGTTTCAATAGAGTTAGCTTGGACAAGTGGTGGACCTTGGAACCAACCCCCATGTAAACCTATCATGGTCACTCCAAGTGGTTAATAAAGAATAACCTTTAAGATGTAGCCTTTAGGTTGGACAAGTGGTGGACCTTAACACGCGCATATTCTTAATATAATGACATAGAGTGGAAAAGTGGTGAATCTTGAGACCAAACCACTCAAGCTACTACCAATAATAGCTTGGAAAAGTGTTGGACCTTGAATGTAAACCCTCATCTATGACATATCATGGGTTTAATGTTTTTCGATGGAGCCTAGCATCTTGGAGACATGGTGCACTTGATTCTCCTCATGTTTCAATGGAGCCTACCTTGGACAAATGGTGGAGCATCCTTCTCTCCATGTTTCAATGGACCCTAGCTTAGACAAGGGGTGGACCTTTGCTTCTCTCTATGTTTCAATAGAGTTAGCTTGGACAAGTGGTGGACCTTGGAACAAACCCCCATGTAAACCTATCATGGTCACTCCAAGTAGTAAGAAGGAAACCTTTAAGATGTAGCCTTATAGGTTGGACAAGTGGTGGACCTTAACACCATATATTCTTAATAAAGTGGTGAATCTTGAGACCAACCACTCACGCTAACTTAGAAATAATAGCTAGGGAAAACCATTAAGATATAGTCTTTCAAGGGGTGAGAAAGAATAACCATTAAGATATAGTCTTATAGGTTGGACAAGTGGTGGACCTTAACACCCAAATATTCTTTATATAATGATATAGAGTGAAAAAGTGGTGAATCTTGGAGCAAACCACTCATGCTACTAGCGATAATAGGTTGGACAATTGTTGATCTTGAATGTAAACTTCCCATGTACAAAATAACGTGGGTTTAAGGTATTTCGATGGAGGCTAGCATCTTGGAGATATGGTGCAGCTTGCTTCTCTTCATGTTTCAGTGGAGTCTATCTTGGACAAATGGTGGAGCATCCTTCTCTCCATGTTTCAATAGACCCTAGCTTAGACAAGTGGTGGACCTTTGCTTCTCTCTATGTTTCAATAGAGTTAGCTTGGACAAGTGGTGGACCTTGGAACCAAACCCCCATGTAAAACCTTTCATGGTCACTCCAAGTGGTCAGAAGGAATAACCTTTAAGATATAGTCTTATAGGTTGGACAAGTGGTGGACCTTAATACCCAAATATTCTTAATATAATAACACAGAGTGAAAAAAGTGGTGAATCTTGAGACCAAACCCCTCATGCTACTAGCGTTAATAGGTTGGACAACTGGTGGACCTTGAATGTAAACCTTCCATGTTTCAATAGAGTTAGCTTTGACAAATGGTGGAGCATCCTTCTCTCCATGTTTCAATGGAGCCTAGCTTGGACAAGTGGTGGACCTTTTGCTTCTCTCTATGAGAAGAATAAAGTTAGCTTGGATAAGTGGTGGACCTTGGAACCAAAACCCCTATGTAAAACATATCATGGACATATTCAAGTGGTGAGAAAGAATACCTTTAAGATATACGCTTATAGTTGGACAAGTGGTCGACACTTAACACCTAGATCTTCTTTTATATAATGACATAGAGTGGAAAAAGGGTGAATCTTGAGGACCAAACCATCATGCTACTAGGGATAATAGCTTGGAAAAGTGACTGACCTTGACGTTAACCCCACATGTAAACAATATCGTGGGTTTAAGGTATTTCAATGGATCCTAGAATCTTGGAGACATGTGCAACTTGCTTCTTTTCATGTTTCAATGAAGCCTATCTTCCACCAATGGGGGATCATCCTTCTCTAAATGTCTCATGGAGCCTAGCTTGGACAAGTGGTGGATCTTTGCTTCTCTCTATGTTTCCATAGAGTTAGCTTGGACAAGTGGTGGACCTTGAAACCAAACCCCCATTGTAAAAACATATCATGGTCATTCCAAGTGGTGAGAAATAATACCCTTTAAGATCTAACCTTATAGGTTGGACAAGTGGTCGACCTTAAAACCTAGATCTTCATAATATAACGACATAGAGTGGAAAAGTGGTAAATCTTGAGACCCAACCACTCATGCTACTAGGGATAATAGCTTGGAAAAGTGACTGATCTTGACGTTAAACCCCACATGTAAACAATATCGTGGGTTTAAGGTATTTCAATGGATCCTAGAATCTTGGAGACATGGTGCAGATTGCTTCCCTTCATGTTTCAATGGAGCCTATCTTGGACAAATGGTGGAGCATCCTTCTCTCCATGTTTCAATGGAGCTTAGCTTGGACAAGTGGTGGACCTTTGCTTCTCTCTATGTTTCAATAGAGTTAGCTTGGACAAGTGGTTGTTACCATATACATGTGGTAGTGATGTGTGTGAACACACTAGGACCGCCGGGGCATTTTTTCCCTCTTTAGGAGGTTTTTTCCCCCGTGCATTGTATATACGCCCATCACTCTAGGGCTATCTATCTTTCCATTGCACACTAAGTAACACACTCTCTAATTGTGTGCCTTGGAGCTTCCTTCGTATTCTCCAAGCTGTGTGGTTTTCTGCAACCCTAATTCCAACAATTGGTATCAGAGCAGGTCACGTCCTCCCGGGCTTAGTCGCCAGCTGCTCCAGCACACGCCTGCTCACTTTCTCCGATTTCAGTGAGCTTTTGGCAGCGTTCGCAGGTCGACAAATATTTTGGGAAAGCTCAAAGAGCCTTGGTCTGCTCAGAATTTTGATTTGGGCTCATTTCGGCCTCCGTTTCCAATCACGGCAGTACTGCACAGGTTATTTCGTCATTTTGTGCAGATTTTCTGTCAGTGCCGTTTTCTGCCATAACAGGTGCCTTATTAGTCTTCTACGGTTTGTGCTATATTAGCACAAGTTGTTCCCGCTCCATTTCTCTATTTTTGGGCAGTTTTCACATCAGGTGCAGCATTTACCATGGCTGACAACAACAACACAGATGTGTTCAAGATGTTTGCTACTTGAGGACAGGTTGGATGGGGACAACTACCCTATGTGGGCTTATATGAGCAACACGTTCTTGTGTCAAAAGGTGTCTGGAACATTGTGCAGGGCATTGATTGTACGTCCTGGTTCTGAAGCATGTAGGCGATATGAGGATGTTGCAGGTCTTGCTGCAAGGATTGCAGCTGTTTAGAGTTGTTTTGCTAAGCAGAACAAGCTCGTGGGATGTTAAGGATGCGCAGGCTCATGCATGATTGCCGTTGTCTCTGAAGGGCACCATTATTCCTCACATCACGTTCAGCAAAATCTGCAAAAACAGGCTTGGGATATTCTAGCAGGTCTTTATGCAAGCCGCAATGAGGCTAAAATTGCTTTGCTTGCGTAAAGAGCTAGAGTCGAAGATTATGCATGAGGAAGATGATATGGACACTTTCCTTGCTAGTGTCAAGGATATCAATGAGCAACTCATTTCTGCAGGTGAAGTCATTTCTGACAGTTCCCTTGTGCAGACTGTTCTTGATGCCTTACCAGATTCCTACCAGACTTTTGCTAGTACTTGGAGACTGATGACCCAAGGAAATCCTGAATTGTCAAGTTTGATGCATTATGCACATTGCTGTTGCAAGAGTCACTTTCTAGAAAAAACAGGACTAGCAGCGTGCAGTTGAACAGGCTTTTATTGCTTCTCAAAGAAAGGGTGGTAACAGTAATGCAGCCACTTCTTATGGTTCTGCTGCGAGTGGCAAAAATTCTGTTCCTAATGCTTCTGCTGGCAGCACTTCGTCTGGCAATTCTGGTGATAAGGGCAAAAAGAAGATGCGTTGCCATTATTGTAAAGCCAATGATCACTTGATCAAGTCGTGTCCTAAGTGAAGGCCAAAGAGGCTAAGAAGAAAGAGGGTGGTTCCACTGCAAATGCTGGTTCCACTACAAATGCAGCCATTGTTGAGTCTTCTGTGAAAGGAGATTGTGATGCTGATGTTGATGCAGAATGGGCTTTTAGCGCAGAGTGCACTGACAATCTGTTGTCCATGATGCATGCTTGTCAGTTGCTGCAGATTCACATGTGTGGTATTTCGACAGTGGTGCTACAAAGCACATTACCTCACATCGTGAATTGTTTACCTCTCTCGAGTCTGTCCCTCATGCGAATTCAGTCACTTGTGCCAACAACGCCTCTTATCCAGTTCAGGGAGTTGGAAAGATTGTTCTCACTGCTGCTAATGGCAGTTCCTTCACACTTGTTGATGCACTTTATGTACCTGGGATCAAGAAGAATCTATTGTTTGTATCCGCACTTGCTAGACTTGGACTTGTAGTCAAATTTGTGGATGACAGATGTACAGTTCATGATCTCAGTTTTGGTGATGAAATTGTTGCATCTGGGCTTTTGTGCCGTGGGCTGTATAAGCTCACTTTGTATGACAAGTGTGGACAAAATTTTGCAAATGCTGTTGTAGATTCAAGGGCTATTTCAGATGCAAAACTTTGGCATGCACGTTTTGGTCATCTGAATTTTGCCAGTTTGCTGCGTTTGCAGAAATCTGATATGGTTGCTTCTTTGCCGCCTCTTGAAGCACCTATCAAACATGTTTGTGAAGGCTGTATTCTGGGTAAAATGCAGCGTTCTAAGTTTCCAAAGGATGGTTCAGTTAGGGCCACATGCAGGTTGCAGCTTGTGCATAGTGATGTTTGGGCCCATGCAAACTCCGTCCTTGGGCAATTACCTGTACTTCGTGACTTTCATTGATGATTACTCCAGGCATGCATGGGTATTTCCGCTTAAAGCAAAGTCCGAAGTTTTTATGTGCTTCAAACAATTTTTGGCTATGGCTGAAAATGTCTCAAAATGTACTATGGGCACCCTCCGTTCCGATCGAGGGGGGGAGTATATGTCTCATGAATTTAATGCATTTCTGGCTAGTCGTGGGATAAAACACCAATGTACAGTGCCTTATACACCTCAGCAAAATGGTGTTGCTGAGAGGAGGAAAAACAGGTCGCTAACGGAAATGGCACGATGTATGGTCAAAAGTCAAGCTTTGCCGCATTCTTTTTGGCTTGAGGCCATCATGTGTGCCACTTATGTACTTAACAGGTGTCCTACGAAAGCTTTGCAGTCTATTACTCCATATGAAGCATGGCATGATAGAAAACCTTCTATTGAGCACATGCGTGTTTTTGGCTGTTTGGCATATGCTTTGGTGCCACAAGTGCAGCGCAGAAAATTGGATGATAAGGCTGTCAAATGTATTTTTGTTGGTTATAGTGCTGAAAGCAAAGGTTACAGGTTGTATCATCCGCAAACAAAACGTATTTTGGTTTCACGGGATGTAGTGTTTGTGGAAGATTCTGTTCAACCCTTGTTGTCATGTACTAGAGATAGTAATGTAAGCTCACAGGACATTTATGACACTTTGTTGCCTCTTTTCAGTGGTGGAAATACGAATGTAAGTTCCAATGAGGCAAATGTACAGCCTATGGGGTTTCTGAAAATGTTTTAGAACAGCCTATTACTGATGCAGATGTACATGATGTACTTGATGAGGAAAGGGCTGAAAATGAGCAGGCTAGAGGTATGCCAAAATGGCTGGTGCACACTTTGCGTGACAGTAAATTGGATGCACCTTTATCTAGTCGTACTCGTTCAGGCTCTCGCCATGCATCTTATGCATCAGATTGTTATGCTTTGGCTGTGTCTAGTTTACATGATGTTGAGGAGCCTCTGTCTTTTGATGAAGCACAGAATTCAGAAAATTGGATTGCTGCCATGAAATCAGAATATGATGCACTTATAGAGAATGACACATGGACTTTATGTGATTTGCCTCCTGGCAAAAAGGCCATTGGTACGAAGTGGGTTTACAAGTTGAAACGCAAGCCAGATGGTGAGATCGATCGCCATAAGGCTCGACTTGTTGCAAAGGGTTATGCACAACAAAAAGGCATAGATTATGAAGAGACTTTTGCTCCCACTTGTCGTATGACTACTGTGCGTTTTCTATGTGCATTGGCAGCTCATTTTGGTTGGGATGTACATCAATCAGACATTGTTACTGCTTTCTTGAATGGTGACATATTTGAGGAAGTTTATGTAACGCAGCCTCGCGGTTTTGTCATAAAAGGACAAGAGGACAAAGTGTGCAAATGTAAGAAGGCTTTGTATGGGTTGAAGCAATCTCCTCGTGCTTGGTATGAGAAAGCTGACACTCATTTGGTTAAACGAGGCTTTCGTAACAGTCCAACAGAAAGCACATTGTATGTAAAGCGTGAGGATGATGTATTTCTCATTGTGGTTCTTTATGTTGATGATTTTGCTGATCACTAGACCAAATGAGAGACATATTGCTGAATTTAAGGCTGATTTGAATGCTACTTTCAAGATGAAAGATTTGGGGTTGTTGCATCATTACTTGGGTATACAGTTTAAGCAGTGTGATGGTGGTATTGCCTTGTGTCAGAAAAGTTACATAGAGACATTGCTATGTAAGTTTGGACTTGAGGATTGCAAACCTATTGCCACTCCCATGGAAACAGGTTTGAAGTTGAGTCTACATGATGCTGGCGATCCTGCTGATGTCACTCTTTACCAAACTGCTGTTGGCTGCCTCATTTATGTATGCAACACGAGGCCAGATATTCAGTTTGCAGTCTCGCAGGTCAGCAGATTTATGCATAGCCCAGGGTCTAAGCATTGGCAGGCTGTCAAGAGGATTTTCCGCTACCTTAGTGGCACTTTACATCTTGGCTTGTTTTATCCCAAGGGGGGATCATTGCCGCCAGACTTACATGCTTTTTCGGACTCAGATTGGGCTGGTTGTTTTGACACGCGAGTGTCCACAAGTGGTTTTTGTTTCATGCTTGGCAGTTCATGTATATCATGGTTGAGCAAGAAGCAACCTACTGTGGCCACTTCGAGTTGTGAGGCTGAGTACAGGGTAGTCTTCACAGCTACAGTTGAGTGTGTATGGCTCAGACGCCTTATGGCTGACTTGGGTGTTGGACAGGACACTGCCAACACTATCTACACTGACATTCAGAGCGCATTGGCAGTTGCGAGGAACCCAGTTTTTCATGCTCGCACAAAGCACATTGAGGTGCATTACCACTATGTCAGGGAGAGGCTCTCAGCAGGAGAGATCAGCT
Source organism: Adiantum capillus-veneris (assembly GCF_014529385.1). NCBI lineage: Eukaryota > Viridiplantae > Streptophyta > Polypodiopsida > Polypodiales > Pteridaceae > Adiantum > Adiantum capillus-veneris. Next base: position 66,199,699 of record NC_140947.1, on the reverse strand, counting down.
TGGCTTATGTGCCAACACAGGACAACCTTGCAGATCTTTTCACAAAGGCATTGTCTCGTGAGAAGCTTGAAGCTTTCCGCAAAGCTTTGGGCTTACTCCCCTTTGTGGACTGATCCTGTCCTCAGGGCATGGCACTTCCCTTTACTCATGTGCCAGCTCTCGTTCACCGCATCACTCCAGGGGGGATTTGTTACCATATACATGTGGTAGTGATGTGTGTGAACACACTAGGACCGCCGTGGCATTTTTTCCCTCTTTAGGAGGTTTTTTCCCCCGTGCATTGTATATACGTCCATCACTCTAGGGCTATCTATCTTTCCATTGCACACTAAGTAACACACTCTCTATTGTGTGCCTTGAGCTTCCTTCGTCTTCTCCAAGCTGTGTGTGTTTCTCTGCAACCCTAATTCCAACAGTGGTGGGCCTTGGAACCAAACTCCCATGTAAAACCTATCTTGGTAACTCCAAGTGGTGAGAAAGAATAAAGTTTAAGATATGGCCTTATAGGTTGGACAAGTGGTGGACCTTAGCAACCATATATTCTTAATAGAATGACATAGAGTGGAAAAATGGTGAATCTTGAGACCAAACCACTCATGCTACTAGAGATAATAGGTTGGACAAGTGGTGGACCTTGAATGTAAACCCCCCATGTACAAAATATCATGGGTTTGAGGTATTTCAATGGAGCCTAGCATCTTGGAGACATGGTGTAGCTTGCTTCTCTTCATGTTTCAATGGAGCGTATCTTGGACAAATGGTGGAGCATCCTTCTCTCCATGTTTCAATGGACCCTAGCTTGGACAAGTGGTGGACCTTTGATTCTCTCTTTGTTTCAATAGAGTTAGCTTGGACAAGTGGTGGACCTTGAAACAAAACCCCCATGTAAAACCTATGCTGGTCACTCCAAGTGGTGAGAAAGAATAACCCTTAAGATATAGCCTTATAGGTTGGACAAGTGGTGGACCTTAACACCCAAATATTCTTAATATAATGACATATAGTGAAAAAGTGGTGAATCTTGAGACCAAACCACTCATGCTACTAGTGTTAATAGGTTGGACAAGTGGTGGACCTTGAATGTAAACCCCCCATGTTTCAATAGAGTTAGCTTCGACAAATGGTAGAGGATCCTTCTCTCCATGTTTCAATGGAGCCTAAATTGGACAAGTGGTGGACCTTTGTTTCTCTCTATGTTTCAATAGAGTTAGCTTGGACAAGTGATGGACCTTGGAGCCAAACCCCCATGTAAAACATATCATGGACATTTCAAGTGGTGAGAAAGAATACCCTTTAAGATATACCCTTATAGGTTGGACAAGTGGTCGACCTTAACACCCAGATCTTCTTAACGTAATGACATAGAGTGGAAAAGTGGTGAATCTTCAGACCAAACCACTCATGCTACTAGAGATAATAGGTTGGACAAGTGGTGGACCTTGAATGTAAACTCCCCATGTACAAAATATCATGGGTTTAAGGTATTTCAATGGATCTTAGCATCTTGGAGACATGGTGCAGCTTGCTTCTCTTCATGTTTCAATGGAGCCTATCTTGGACAAATGGTGGAGCATCCTTCTCTCCATGTTTCAATGGACCCTAGCTTAGACAAGTGGTGGACCTTTGCTTCTCTCTATGTTTCAATAGAGTTAGCTTGGACAAGTGGTGGAACTTGGAACCAAACCCCCATGTAAAACCTATCATGGTCATTCCAAGTGGTGAGAAAGAATACCCTTTAAGATATAGCCTTATAGGTTGGATAAGTGGTGGACCTTAACACCCAGATCTTCTTAATATAATGACATAGAGTAGAAAAGTGGTGAATCTTGCATCAAACCACTCATGCTACTAGTGATAATAGGTTGGACAAGTGGTGGACCTTGAATGTAAACCCCCCATGTACGAAATATCATGGGTTTAAGATATTTCAATGGAGCCTAGCATTTTGGAGACATGGTGCAGCTTGCTTCTCTTCATGTTTCAATCAAACCTGGCTTGGACAAATGGTGGAGCATCCTTCTCTCCATGTTTCAATGGAGCCTAGCTTGGACAAGTGGTGGACCTTTGATTCTCTCTATGTTTCAATAGAGTTAGCTTGGACAAGTGGTGGACCTTGGAACCATACCCCTATGTAAAACCCATCATGTGCATTCCAAGTGGTGGTAAATAATACCATTTAAGATATAGCCTTATAGGTTGGACAAGTGGTGGACCTTAACACCCAGATCTTCTTAATATAATGACATAGAGTGGAAAAGTGGTGAATCTTGAGACCAAACCACTCATGCTACTAGGGATAATAGGTTGGACAAGTGGTGGACCTTGAATTTAAACCCCACATATACAAAATATCATGGGTTTAAGGTATTTCAATGGAGCCTAGCATCTCAAAACATGGTGCATCTTGCTTCTCTTCATGTTTCAATGGAGCCTATTTTGGACAAATGGTGGAGCATCCTTCTCTCCATGTTTCAATGGACCCTAGATTGGACAAGTGGTGGACCTTTGCTTCTCTCTATGTTTCAATATAGTTAGCCTATATTAGACAATTAGTAGACCTCCAATCTCTCCATGTTGTCTAGAGCTAAGCTTGGACAAGTGGTGGACCTTACTTCTCCCTTCCCTTAGTTTACTAGCTTAAATGATCACTATGTATACTTGCTTAGATCTAGCTTGAACAAGTGGTGGAACTTGTATTCACACAAACTTAATCCATTACAAAAAAGTATATGTTAAAATAACATTTGGTTTTTTTTGTTTCAGGAAAGATGGCTCCAAAAAAACAGGTTGCAAGGGTTGCTGTCTCAGTTGACTATACTTGCAATGATCTTAGGAAATGGTATTTGGACATACATGGTATAGAGGGTGCACAATTTCATAAGGTGCATCTATTTATTGCCAAAAAGGAGAATGACAGCTTGTTTGAAGATGTTGGACAAGTTGTGGAAGCATCTGTCTCTGTAGTTGATAGTCATCCAGAGGTGGAATGCATTGACATTCTAGTTCCAATGAATCTAGAATTTCAACTATCTCCAGGAGCATATGCATTGGAGCGCATGTCTAGAAACAAAGAAGAGACAATGTTTTCTCGAGGATGGAAGTTTGCAGAATCAAATCCAAATATCACAGCAGATCAACTTCAAAGCTCCATCATTGCCACACTACAACGAAAAAAGGTGAAAGCTTCACGACCACCATCCACAAAGAAGCAAGCAAAAGTGCAGAAAGTAGAAGCTAAGCGAACTAGTTCCATTTTGGATGTAGACAAGGCATCTTTGGCATCCTCATCAACAGAGGGTTCAATGTCAAAGATGAGAATTGTGGATCCAGATGTTTTAGAAGCTGAGGCCATGAAAGGACAAGAAAAAGATACAGGTGGAATGAATAAGTACATAAATTATTTTCCTTTCCAATATAGGGAATTTGATATCCCTATTCAAAATTGTTGGCTTGCTCCTGATCACTATAATGCACGTATTATGGATAAAAAACACGCTGAAAGTGTGTTATTTGGATTTTCACGGAGTACGACCAAGCCTGCAGCATGTGCATATTTGATGCCTGTTCGAAATGCAAAATCAAAGAAGGGGACTCCTTTGGCAGTAGAAGAGGTAGAGGAGCAAAAAATTAAAGATTATCATTATTGGATTCTTGATGGGCAGCATTCAATCTATGCTGCAAAAGTTTTGCTTCACAATGAACAAAACAACAAAGAGATCTTTGAAAGACTGATTAGCGTGTATAAATTTAGAAAGGCTCGCATTGTTGTGAATGCTCCTCCATTTGTTGCAACTGCTATATCTGCCATTGCAAATGAGGAGGCTCAGGCATTGTATGTCAAGCAACCTTACAGCCAAATATTGAGACATTTACGGAGTCAATGGATCTTCTCAGGACGACCACCAAAGGCAGCAAGTGGAATTGCAGAGGGACATGCATCTCGTGCCGGATGGGATGTAAGTTATTTTCTTTGTCTTTTTGATAGTGTTTAATTAACAAATCTTGCTCAATAGTTTAATTATTTCTCTATTTCTTTTTAGGCTTTTCTTCGATTGGCAAGAATGAGTGCAGCAGCAAGTTGGATTGCTAAACAGGCACACATGGTCACCTACTCTGATTTAGTTTATGATTGCTGGATAGAAATCATTGAAAATCTAGAAGAGGAGAATAAGAAACCCCCAACAACTGTATTTAGATACCTTTGTGGCCTTGAGGAATCAGAGGTAAAGACTATTCAAGAAGAGATTAGAGATGAGAAGATTTTACTGTCAAAGAGTGCAAAGGATGGTGATGCAACTGACATGTATGATCGAATCAAGCAGTTGAAGCAAGACAAATTGATTCAAGATGCACTTCTTGAAGGCTTCAACAATTTGAATGAGTCTTCACCATGTAAAGACTGGGAGGAGGTGGTCAAAATGTATAACATCAATGATGTTGTTTATAAAACAATTTTAATGCTATGCGAGGAATGGATCAGATCTAGTTTGACGCGTGGAACAAAGAAAATGGCTTTTCCAGATGGAGCAATAAAATACATGCAATGGGCAATTCACCTTCAAAAGGAGAAAACTGAGCCTAGAGATTTGCCATGGTCAATCTATGTGGTGAGCCTACAAATGGAAGGCAATCTCTACTTGATGCGCCACTTCAATAATAAAGTGCCTATTGGCTTATGTGTTTTAGATATGACAAAAAACGTTGGAGGCAATTTGAAGTGGAGTGAGGAGACATTTAACAATGCTTTGGATGGGATCTTGGCTATTGCTGGAGGGTCAACAGATCCTGGATTTGTCTTTCTTGCATTTGTGGATTTCACTAACTTCACAAAATTGCAATGTGCCTTTCACGCCATGGGAGATAATCTGAGCTACCATTGTTGTGGTGCATTGCATCACTTTCCATCAGCTCCTTGCAAAGGAGCAATTCAATTCCTAACAGTTATTGCCTTCTTGGGACAAGGCAATGCATTTGAAGACCTGAGAAGAAGATCAGAGGAACATCCCATGCCAATTGATTGTTCTCTTCTTCAAGTAGCAGATAACGATATGTCAGATTTGCAATATTTGGAGGCCAAAAAAAGAGCTTTGGTCAAGCACTACATTCGTACATATTGTTTTGAAGACCGCAAGCTTGTTGATGTTTTTGGTGATGGCTCCTTGGTTGCACAAGAAGGAATACAACAGAAAAAAGAAGTCATCTGCTTAATTGATAGTGTGGAGGAGGCAAAAAGCATGGAGACCATGCTGCTAGACTTTGTTAAGTCTCATGAAGATATAGAAAAATGGGCTGGACTTCAACAATCCACTTCGCAATCAGGCGACATTGTGCCTGTTACAGAGGAGTGCTCTCCACAAAGAGAAGAAGAACAACAACAACACCATCCTCTGTCAATGGAGGACTTTTTGGAAATGGAGACACGTATGTTTTGAGTTTCTTGTGCATGTTAGTGTTTCTTGTTACTGATTTGATACTCTTAATGTTAGATTTTGCTTTATATAGTATTGATTGAGCTTGTATTTTTTATCTCAAGCATTCAAGGTTTGAATGTAAATAGTAAATTACTTGAGTTTTTGAATGGTGGATCTGTAGACTAAAACTAAAACATTTAATACTCACAAAGACTTAATTACTTAAGAGCTTGAACTCAATAAGTTTTGGACCTTTTATCAATACCCCCTTGATATGATACATTAGATCGTAGCATGGTTAAATGGTGATGCTTCATAAATTGAACCTAGCTTAGACAGGTGCTGGAGCCTAAATTTAAACTAACCTTGCTAGAAGGGAGCTTATGTTTGGACTTTGAGAACTAGCATAAGTAATCAATTAGAGCATAGATTAGACATGTGGTGGTGGCCGGCCTTAGAGACCAAAATCTTAATGAGCTTGGAAAGGTATTTAAGTACTGCAATTTACTTAGTTTTAGTACTCATTAAATGCATAGCTTGACAAAAGGTGGACCTTACATGGATCCTAATTTCAAGAGGTGTGGTAGACCTTCAAAACAAGCTCATATAGCTTGGACATGTGGTAGACCTTGCATGAAGACTAGTTTAGACAAGTGTGGTACACCTTGTAACCAACACCCATTTGTTATATTAGCTTGGACAAGTGGTGGACCTTGCTTTTATGTTTCAATGGAGCATATTTTGGACAGGTGGTAGACCTTGTTTCTCTCCATGCTTCAATGGAGAGAAACTTTAGCTTGGACAAGTGGTGGACCTTGTTTTTATGTTTTAAAGGAGCATATTTCGGACAAGTGGTAGACATAGTTTCTCTCCATGGTTCAATGGAACCCACCTTAGACAAGTGAAGTACCTTGAAACCAAACCCCCATAATACAACCTACTAAATAGGTTGGAAAATTGGTGGGATATGAAACCATCCATGATAGAGCATAGTATAGGTGAAAACGTAGTGGTCCTTATATCAATTACCCATGCATAGCTTGGACAAGTGGTGGACCTTGATTCTCTCTATGTTTCAATGGATCCTATCTTGGACTAGAGATATATCTTACTTAGTTCCATGCTTCAATGGATTGTAGCTTGGATAAGGAGTGGAACTTCAAACAAAACTCCACAGCATAGCATATATTAACAATTCATGGGTTTTATAGAGATTGTCCTGCCTATTTTGGAGAGTTGGTACACCTTTATTCTCCATTCTTCAATGGATCTGAGGTTGGACAAGCGGAGCTGGAGAAGTGGTCAACCTTAAAATGAAACCTCCCATGCTACAACCCATCATAGATCGTATATGTAGTGGACCTTGAAACTCTTTTATGTCCCTAGCTTAGAGAAGCATTGCACTCTTGATTATCTCCATACATGAAGGCAAGGTTGGACAAGTGGTGGACCTTCAAACCAGAATCTCTATGCAATAATAGGCAAGTGGTGGAGCTTGTTTTCTCCTTGTTCCAATGGAGCCTAGCTTAGACAAACAATGGAGCTTGCTTCTCTCCATGTTTCAATGGATCCTAGCTTAGAAAAGTGGTGGAGCTTTGCTTCTCTCCATGTTCCAATGGACCATAGCTTAGACAAGTGGTAGACCTTGAAAAACACCCCTCGTATACAACATATTATGGGGTTTTCATGTTTCAATGGCTCCTAGCTTGGACAAATGGTAGAGCTTGCTTCTCTTTATGTTTCAATGGATCCAATCTTAGCCAAGGGGTGGACCTTGAAACAAGAATCCCCCCCCCCCCCATGTACAACGTATTATGGGTTTTGAAAGCACTGGAGAAAATAATAGCTTTGATAAGTGGTGGACCTTGCTTCTCTCCATGCTTCAATGGAGCCGAGGTTGGACACATGTTGGAGAGAAGATGGTTGCCCATGAAATAAGACCATGCATGCTATAATCAATCATATGTTGTACACATGGTGGACCTTGCAATTGTTTTATATGCCTAACTTGGACAAGTGGAGGACCCTTGATTACCTCCAGATATCAACAACAAGCCAAGTTTGGACAAGTGTAGTACCACCAAACCAGAATCTATATGCTACAATAGAGTATAGGTAGGACACGCGATGAACCTTGATATCAAACCATCCATGCTACTAGAGATGATAGGTTTCACATGTGGTGGAACCTTGTATCAATGTTCTATGTGTAGTTTTTGACTAGTGATAGACCTTGAAACTAATCCCTCTAGGCTACAAGAAAAAAGAGATGGATGAGGAGGCTAGACTACTTTTGTTGCATCAATGCATCCCATGTTACCACATATACTATAGGGTTCTTGGATAAGTGTTGGATCTTGTGTCAATGCTCCATGTCTAGCTTGGACAAGTGGTGGACCTTGGTTCTCTCTATGCTTCAAATGGGCAATAGATTGGAGACACAGTGGCCTTTTTTTTCCAATGATTTTATTTTTTGGAAACCTTGGAGGCACCATGTAAGAGGCACTCTAAGTCTTCCATACAATGGACCTATTGGACTATAAAATAATGATATCTTTCTTTGATATTGTCATTATTTTATGCATAATATTTTCTTCTTTTTGCAGACACAAAGGAGTTAAGTGATATAAAAACTAGATGTATTTCACACTATGATTGGCATGAAGATCCTTTTGGGACACCAACTTTTCCTATTCCCAAAGATGTAATTTTCCATATTAACGGTGTGGATTTTGAAGTGCGACTTTCATGTATTGAAGGAGCTGGTTATGGGCTATTTGTGCATACTACCCTGGAAAGTGGTTTGACTATTCTAAACTATGGAGGGCATAAGTATAGATTTCAAGACTGAAAAAAGATATGCAAAATATTTCCAAGAGCTTATAAATATTCTCTTCTAGAGGATCCAAACATAGAAGAAGAGGAAGATCAATCATACATTATTGGTTGTGTAGAAGAAGGAAACGTGTCGGGCTATATAAATAGTTCTCACAGTACAAATGTCTGTCCCAACGTACGCTATACATTTGATCCAAATTTGCCACCTTGGCATAAATGCACCTCTTCACACATCAAGTCAGAAGAATATGGCCATGTATGCATTGAGACTATTTGTCAAGTTGAAGCAGGAGAAGAGTTGTTTGCTGACTATAACTTTACTTGACATTGTAAAGTATTGTACATGGATGGAAATCTCAAGTACATGCATCATTTTCATTTTTCATGGATGAAATCTCAAGTGAATATAACATTTGATTATTGTTTAGTTTATGCTCAACGAGAATCTAGAGTGCTCTTATGCTTTGTGTGTTGTCTAACATATTTGACTACCTTGGCCATAGAATCTTGATTCTACTCTAGATTTGTGATAAATCTTACCAAAATTTAATCAATGTCTAGGTTGGACAAGTGGTGGGGCTTCAAACATTACTGTCTTAAACAAGTGGAGTTATCTTACTTGAATAAGTGGTGGCCTTTGAATCCAAATCTAAGCCAAATCTCTAATTATTTTCTTGTAGTCTAGGTTGGACATTTGGTGGACCTTGTATCCATGTTTCCTCAACAAGGGTGGCTTTTAGTTTTCACTTTAAGTACTCATCTTTAATAAAGTGTAGGATGGAAAATGTTGAGTTAGTAGATTGTATTTTAGACAAGTGGTGTTTGGTGTACGAATGCTGAAAATGGTTGCAAGGATTCTAACAACGACTTTACCTTAAATAAATTTCTTACTAGGAGTTCTACATATAAATATGGTGAATAAAATTCTAGTGGTTTTGAGATACCATTTGTGTGTGTGTTTTCTTAGATTCACAAACTGGGATGGATAATGCTCCTATGGTTCAGTCAACAACTATAGAATCCATAGATTCTATGGTTTCTAAAGTGCCCAAGATGGATGATATTTCTATACTAGAGTCTAGTGTTGTGCAACTTGAGCAAGCTTCCAATAATGAGAACCAAGAAATCGATGCTTCAAAAATGCAACATACATCAAAAGAGACTGAAAAGTCCACTCACGAGCTATTGCCAATTGGTACTACGTCATGTAGCGTAGATGTTGAGAAATCCATGCTTACAATTATATTGGATTTAAATGGTCTATTGTTGAAACGTTCCCCTCAACCATCCTCACACCACAACTCAGTGCAAATGGATTCAAAAAGATATATTATACTCAGGCCAGGTTGCATCCAATTCTTGAAGACTATTTTACAAAGGTTTAATGTTGCAATTTGGTCGACAGCTACTAGGAATAATGTGTATCAAATCCTTGCAGCACTAAACAACTTAGCTGAGGATACATTGCCTTTCTTTGCAATTTGGTCGCAAGATGTTTGCTACACCGCTCAAACTCAAAAATTGTTTAGACCCGACAATCCAAACGTTGAGGCAATGTTCAAGCCTCTAGCCAAAATTGCCATGGGGTTTGAATGTGATCCACAAAGAACAGTGCTTATTGATGACTCTCCTTACAAGGGATGTATTTCACCAGCAAACAATTGCATTTTTCCACCACAATTTGATGCTGAGAAGATGGTTGACAATATGCTCTTGGAGGAGCTACTGCCATACTTGATTCAGCTTGATGAGAGAAGGGATGTGCGTGATTTAATTGCTTCTAATCGTTATGGACAACCTATAGTGACAAATGATAGTGAATACAAACAAATCATGGAGTATTGGAAGCAGAAAAATGATGTTTGGTCAGCTAAGGTGTTCTTTACAAGAAGAATACCACCTGCAAAAGGTGACAGAGATGAAACTATCATTGAAGATGCAAGTGACACAAGCCACCGCAATGAAATGAGAAGAGCCCAAATACAAGAGATCTTGGCAAAGGAGCGTACACCCATTGAAAGCATGAAGGCGTCACAATTGACCACTTTAGCTAGGCAATTGGGTTGTAACACAAAAGGAGTTTTGAAGGCAACCACAGCAAAGGCTTATATAAATAAGGTGAAAGCTGAGAACAATCTTCTAAGGCTGGATAGAAAGCAACCCTAAGGTACTAGTGACATGTCATATATTCTTGATACACATGCTTGAACACTCATGTGCATGGTATCTAACAAATCTTTCTTTTTATTCCTTCTTGCAGGATCTTACAAAGGATACTACTAGATGGAGCTCAATCAATAGAGATTTTGATATTTTTGCTCAAAATAATGAAGCAGTCACCTACATTTTTTGTTTATCAATTTCTTGAGAGACTTTATTTTAGTTTGTAATCATCAAATGAAATGAAAAGTATCCTTCTTATTAAGATTGTTGATCTTTTTCTTGTTCAAACCTTTCAATTGTGATTTATAGTTTTGTTAGCATGAGATTGTGCTTTTTTAGTTTGAAAAAAACTGTCAAAGATCCAAGTCTTTTTGGCTTTACTTAAGTTATTAATTGTGAAAGATCCAAGTCTTTTTGCTTTACTTAAGTTATTGATTGCCTATGTAATAGTCCTTAAAACAATATCGGATGGCTTTCTTGCTCCCATGTCTCACATTGGTCTTTAGGTAAGACAAGTGGTGACCTTGAAAGTATGGTCTCATATCTCGATCAAGTGAAGAGACATGAAGCTTAAATATCACTACTATGTATCTAGTGTTAAACTCCATCGAGACAAAGACTAGATAGCCAAATTGCAGTCGAGTTTAAGTGAAAAATCCATTTGAGCTAAGGTAAAACTTATAGTGCCTCATTTTTCTAGGATTCTACCCCATCAAGGAAGTTATAATCTAGCACAAACCAATTAAGACTCTTTTGGAGCCTAGATAGGACAATTCGTGGAACTTATGAAACTTATTATTGAGTTAGAGTCTAGTTTAGATAAGCAAAAGATCTTCAAACCAGCACTTGGTCTTACTATTCAATATTCAAAGTCCCTTGAGGCTAACAAATTACATACCCACTTGTAACCTAACTAATGAGTAATTATATAGATCTAAGCAAGTATATATAATGAGTCTTCAAACTAATAATCCAAGGGAAGAGAGTAGCAAGGTCCACTACTTGTCCAAGCTCAGCTCTAGACAACATAGAAAGATGCTAGTTCTACTAATTGTCTAATTATAGGCATGGAGAAATGATAGAAGGTTGACCACTTGTCCAACCTATCATCTCTAGTAAGATGGGAGGTTTGGCCTTAAGATTCACCATGTAACCAACCTATACATCATTGTATTATGAAGAGTAAAAAAGCAAAGCTCCACCACTTGTCCAAGCTAGTTCTAAAATCCACATGGAGATAAGCAAGCTCCACCATTTGTCGAATCTCTCTTCCATTAAAACATGAAAAAACTCATCTATGTTGTACAGGGGGACTTTTTTCCAAGGTCCACCACTTGTCCAAGCTAGGATCCCTAGTAGCACGAGTGGTTTGGTCTCAAGATACACCACTTGTACACTCTATGTCATTATATTAAGAAGAACTATGTATTAAGGTCCACCACTTGTCCAACCTATAAGGTTATATCTTAAATGGTATCCTTTCTCACCACTTGAAATGCCCATGATATGTTTTACACGGGGGTTTCATTCCAAGGTCCACCACTTGTCCAAGCTAACTCTATTCAAACATAGAGAGAAGCAAAGGTCCACCACTTGTCCAAGCTAACTCTATTCAAACATAGAGAGAAGCAAAGGTTCACCACTTGTCAAAGCTAGGCTCCGTTGAAGTATGAGAGAGAAGTAACCTCCATCATTTTTCCAAGATAGGTGCCATTCAAACATGGAAAGAATCAAGATCTACCATGTCTCCGAGATTCTAGGCTCCATTGAAACACCCTAAAACCATGATATTTTGTACATGGGGTGTTTACATTCAAGGTCTACCACTTCTCTAACGTATTATACCTAGTAGCATGAGTGATTTGGTCTTAAGATTCACCACTTATCCACTCTATGTCATTATATTAAGAATAACTGGGTGTTAAGGTCCACCACTTGTCCAACCTATAAGGGTATATCTTAAATGGTATCCTTCACCACTTGTCAAGGTCCATCACCACTTTTCCAACCTATAAGGTTATATCTTGAATGATATTTTTCCTCATCACTTGTAATGTCCATGCTATGTTTTACAAAGGGGTTTTGTTCCAAGACCCACCACTTGTCCAAGCTAACTCCATTAAAACATAGAGAGAAGCAAAGGTCCACCACTTGTCCAAGATAGGCTCCATTGAAACATGGAGAGAAGGATGATCCACCATTTCTCCAAGATAGGTTCCATTGAAACATTGAGAGAAGCAATCTCCACCATGTCTCCAAGCTAGGCTCCATTGAAATACCCTAAACCCATAATTTTGTACATGAGGGGTTTACATTCAAGGTCCACCACTTGTCCAACCTATTATCCCTAGTAGCAAGAGTGGTTTGGTCTCAAGATTCACCACTTGTACACTCTATGTCATTATATTAAGAAGAAATATGTGTTAAAGTCCACCACTTGTCCAGCCTATAAGGTTATATTTTAAATAGTATCCTTTCTCACCACTTGAAATGCCCATGATATGTTTTACATGGGGGTTTCATTCCAAGGTCCACCACTTGTCCAAGCTAACTCTATTAAAACATATAGAGAAAGAAAGGTCCACCACTTGTCCAAGCTAGGCTCATTGAAACATGGAGAGAAGGAACCTCCACTGTTTCTCCTAGATAGGCTCCATTGAAACATGGAGAGAAATAAGCTCCACCATGTCTCCAAGTTGCTAGGCTCCATTGAAATACCCAATACCCATATTTTTTTTTACATGGGGGGTTTACATTCAAGGTTCACCACTTGTCCAACCTATTATCCCTAGTAGGTTTGGTCTCATGATTCACCACTTGTCCACTCTATGTCATTATATTAAGAGGAATTAGGTGTTAAGGTCCACCACTTGTCCAACCTATAATGTTATAGCTTGAATGGTATTTTTTCTCACCACTTGTAATGCCCATGACATGATTTACATGGGGGTTTTGTTCCAAGGTAGACCACTTATCCAAGATAAATCTATTGAAACATAGAGAGAAACAAAGGTCCACCACTTTTCCAAGCTAGGCTGCATTGAAACATGGACCTTAATACCAAATTATTTCTAGTAGCATGAGTGATATTTTGTACATGGGGCGTTTACATTCAAGGTCCACCACTTGTCCAACCTATTTCCCTAGTAGGTTTGGTCCCAATTTCACCACTTATCCACTCTATGTCATTATATTAAGAATAATTGGGTGTTAAGGTCCACCACTTGTCCAACCTATAAGGTTATATATTGAATGGTATTTTTTCTCACCACTTGTAATGCCCATGATATGTTTTACATGGGGTTTTTGTTCCAAGGTCCACCACTTTTCCAAGATAACTCTATTTAAACATAGAGAGAAACAAAGGTCCACCACTTGTCCAAGCTAGGCTCCATTGAAACATGGAGAGAATGATGCTGCACCATTTATCCAAGATAGGCTGCATTGAAACATGGAGAGAAGCAAGCTTTACCATGTTTCCAAGCTAGGATCCATTGAAACACTCTAGGGGTTTTATTTCAAGGCCCACCACTTGTTTAACCTATTATCCCTAGTAGCATGAGTGGTTTGGTTTCAAGATTCACCACTTGTACACTCTATGTCATTATATTGTGTTAAGGTCCACCACTTGTCCAACCTATAAGGTTATATCTTAAATGGTATCCTTTCTCGCCACTTGAAATGCCCATGATATGTTTTACATGGGAGTTTCATTCCAAGATCCACCACTTGTCCAAGCTAACCATATTCAAACATAGAGAGAAACAAAGGTCCACGACTTGTCCAAGCTAGGCTCCATTGAAACATGGAGAGAAGGAACCTCCACCATTTCTCCTAGATAGGCTCCATTAAAACATGGAGAGAAGTAAGTTCCACCATGTCTCCAAGATGCTAGGCTCCATTGAAATACGCAAAACCCATGATATTTTGTACATGGGTGATTTACATTCAAGGTCAACCATTTCTCCAACCTATTATCCCTAGTAGGTTTGGTCTCACAATTCACCACTTTTCCACTATATGTCATTATAATAAGGGAATTGGGTGCTAAGGTCCACCACTTGTCCAGCCTATAAGGTTATACCTTGAATGGTATTTTTTCTCACCACTTGTAATGCCCATGACATGCTTTACATGGGGGTTTTGTTCCAAGGTTCACCACTTGTCCAAGCAAATTCTATTGAAACATAGAGAGAAACAAAGGTCCACCACTTTTCCAAGCTAGGCTCCATTGAAACATGGACCTTAATACCAAATTATTCCTAGTAGCATGAGTAATATTTTGTACATGGGGGGTTTGCATTCAAGGTCCACCACTTGTCCAACGTACTTTTCCTAGTAGGTTTGGTCGCAAGATTCACCACTTGTCCACTCTATGTCATTATATTAATAATAATTGGGTGTTAAGGTCCACCACTTTTCCAACCTATAAGGTTATATATTGAATGGTATTTTTTCTCACCACTTGTAATGTCCATGATATGTTTTACATGGGGATTTTGTTCCAAGGTCCACCACTTGTCCAAGCTAAATCTGTTCAAACATAGAGAGAAACAAACATGCACCACTTGTCCAAGGTAGGCTCCATTGAAACATGGAGAGAATGATGCTCCACCATTTATCCAAGATAGACTCCATTGAAACATGGAGAGAAGTAAGCTCCACCATGTTTCCAAGATGCTAGAGTCCATTGAAATACCCAAAACCCCTGATACTTTGTACATGGGGGGTTTACATTCAAGGTCCACCACTTGTCCAACCTATTATCCCTAGTAGCATGAGTGGCTTGGTCTCAGGATTCACCACTTGTCCACTCTATATCATTATATTAAGAAAAATTGGGTTTCCATATCTAAATGGATCTTTGCTTGGATAAGTGGTAGACCTTGAGACCTAAATACCCATTCTACACTAGAGCATTGGTTAAGCCTTATACACTTCAAGCATACCTTTAACAACAAGTAGTAGTTATTAGTTGACTTAAGTCTAGTTGAACTCCATGGTATTGAGACTAAGAGAGAGTGTAGCATAAAAAAGAGTCAAGATTTTAATTTGACTTTCTTTCTATTAATGAGTAGATCATAGATGGATTTTGGTATCTAATAAAACCTTAGGGTAGACAATGTAAAAATCATGTCTATTGTTGTGTTTGCATTAAGTGTTCTTGTTCTTTAATTTCAGAACCATTACAGAAAAATGGATTGGCTATATGCTGGCATAAATTGAAGAAAACTATTGAATTACCCATCCAACCTCCTCCAAGACCTTGTCCAAGGAATGAATCACCTCCTTATCACCTACCACTTGCTTTCAAGGACATCAAAAGAGTACTTATCTTGGATCTAGAGGGGTTACTTCTCAAGACAGTTGAAATGAAACATGGAGATTCTATGCCATCTTGGGCTCAACACATGCGACTTGTGGAGGACAAAGATGAAGTTTATCATGTGGTGCGACCAGACGCACAAAGTTTTTTGGATTTTTGTGCTGAATACTTTGAGCTATGGATATGGAGTTGCTATAACTTAACAAGGGTGCAACGCATCACACAAAAGTGTTTTCCTGAGCAGTATACCAAGTTCAAGGTGTTTATGAGTAACAAAAATTGCCAAAATCCAAATATCATGTTAGGATTTACAAGGGTTTATCACAAAAATCTGAGTGATATTTGGAAGATATTTGAGGATTTGGATGCAAACAATACCTTAATTTTTGATGACACTCCATATAGGGTGATGTGGAACATGCCAGGGACATATCTTATATTTCCAAAGATGTGGAGGCAAACTTCCGAGCAACTTCAAAACTTCTTGCAGAGAACCATAATTCCATGGTTGGTAGGATGGTTGTATGCAAGAGATAAGAGAGTCTATACATACAACACAATTGTAAATCAGTATAGTGATTCTGAGACAAATTATGTCCTTGGTGTGTACTTGTCAACACGAAAGCATTGAATAAATATGGCTATAAGATGCTTTTTTTATTCTAGTGTGTATCTTTCAACATTTGTATAATTTGATATAGTCTTTTTTTTTTTTTTAAAGGTGTGTCAATTTTATGAACACTTGAATGGAGTGCACCCTACTCTAAGGGGACTTCAATGTACTATTGGAGTGCATCCTATTGTAAGGGGACTCTGATGTATTGCTAGAGTGCACCCAAATTTTTGGGGACTCATTTTTTATTTGATTGGGGCCTATGTTGGGTCATATAGTAAAAGAAATTCATTTTTTGTCAATTCATATCGAGGTTGCATTTATTTGGAACTATGAAAGAATTGATGTTTGATGTCAAAATAAAACTTGTAAGTGTGGATCAGAGAATTCATGGACTTTAAATATGTGAGAGGGATCTTTTTCTTGGGCACAAATGTTTGCTTCAAGAATTTTGTCATTACATACTTTATGTGAAAGAGTTTTAGAACCTAAAAGACTTTGAAAACAAAACTATGGAATCTAAGTGCATGTATTCTTGAATGGCTTGAAAGTTGATGTATACATGCATGTCGCTTTGATGAAGATTTAGATCTGACAAGATGGAAAGATATAATTCTTGGACGTTACCTTTGTCAATTTGGTAATAACATATTTAACTTTCTTTTAATATGGGTGGAAAATATATTATTATGTGCATTTGGAAAATATATTATTATGTGCATATTTAACTTTCTTTTAATATGGGTGGAAAATATATTATTATGTGCATTTGGAACCTAATTGCTTGACCTTCAAACCAAGATTCCTATGTTATTTTTTCATATACTTTTTTATACTGAATTAAGATTGTGGATGCAAGGTCCACCACTTGTTCAAGCTAGATCTAAGAAAGTATATATACTGAGTCTTCAAACTAGTAAACCAAGGGAAGAGAGAAGCAGGGTCCATCACTTGTCCAAGCTCATCTCTAGACAACATAGAGAGATGTTATGTCTACTAATTGTCCAATATAGTCATGGAGAAATGATAGAAGGTTGATCCACTTGTCCAACCTATCATCTCTAGTAAAATGGGAGGTTTGGCCTTAAGATTCACCATGTAACCAACATATACTTCATTGTATTATGAAGAGTAGAAAAGAAAAGCTCCACCACTTGTCTAAGGTAGTTCCAAAATCAACATGGAGAGAAAAGCTTCACCATTTGTCCAAGATAGGTTCCATTAAAACATGGAAAACCTCATATATGTTGTACATGGAAGCTTTTTTCCAAGGTCCACCACTTGTCCAAGCTAGGATCCATTAAAACATGGATAGAAACAAGGCTCCACAACTCGTCCAACCTTTATAGCTGCGAAGTGTACCGGTTGTCTAAACTAGGCATGGGAAAATAATAGAAGGTCCACCACTTATCCAATATATTATCTCTAATAGCATGGGAGGTTTGGTCTCAAGATTTAGGAATTGGCTGACCTGTATTTCATTGTATTATGATGAATTTGGTTTTAAAGTCAACTACTTATCCAAGCTATAAGTTTATATCTTGAATGGTATTCCTTCCCATCACTTAGAAAACCAATGATATGTTGTACATGGGAGGGTTTGTTACAAGGTCCACCACTTGTCCAAGCTAGTTTCATTGAAACATGGATGAAGACAAGCTCCACCATTTGTTAAAGCTAGACTCCATTGAAATCTAGAAAATCCATTCTATGTTGTACATGGGGTTTTTGTTTTAAGGTCCAACACTTGTCCAAGCTAAGATCCATTGAAACATGGAGTAGAGAAACACTCCACCACTTGTCCAAGCTAGGCAACATTGATAGTAGTTGGTTTATTTTGAAGATCCACCACGTGTCTAAGCTAACTCTATTGAAACATAGAGAGAAGCAAAGGTCCACCAACTGTTCAAGCTAGGCTCCATTGAAACATGGACAGAAGCAAGCTCCACCATTTCTCCAAGATAGACTCCATTGAAACATGGAGAGAATCAAAGGTCCACCATTTCTCCAAGCCAAGATCTAGTTGTCCAACCTATAAGGTTATATCTTAAATGGTAATCTTTCTAATCACTTGGAATACCCATGATATGTTTTACATGGGGGTTTTGTTCCAAGATCACCACTTGTCCAAGCTAACTCTATTGAAACATAGAGAGAAGCAAAGGTCCACCACTTGTCCAAGCTAGTCTCCATTGAAACAAGGAGAGAAGCAAGCTCCATCATTTCTCCAAGATAGGCTAGCATGGATAAGTGCACCTTGAAACCAACCTTCCTATGAGGCAATAGAGCATATGCTACATATTTTATGTATGCCCCATGCCTCAAATTAAGAAGTTATAGATTAGAAGTGGACCTTGCTTAAATGTCACATGCAATAAATTAAGGAAAAATAGCCAAGTGGATTGTATTCCTCAATGGATCCTTGCTTTCACAAGTTGTGAACCTTGAGTCACTTTTACATTAACTTGGACAAGTGGTGGACCTAGAAACCAAGCTCTCCATGTTGAGATAAGTTGTAGGTAGGACAGTAGAACATAGACAACGATAATGGATGCAATATACTCCTCTCCTAATAATCCAATTGATTGAAACCATGATATTTTAGTTGTTTTCATTGTGTATTGTATGTGCATAAAGTGGAATGAGACCTTAAGAAAACTCAAATTTTTGACAAAATCTCTATATTTTATACATGATATATTGAAAGTTGTCCAACCTGGGAATTGGGATTTTCCCACTTTACCTAATATGGTCTTGTGTGGAAAATATGCCTAATCATTAATCATTAGTGTGTGCACAAGAGAGGTATGTAGAAAGCTTGGAACAGGGTGCATTGATCGGTGGGAGAGATTGCACATAATGGAGCACGAGTAGGGTGATGTACAAGAAGCGAAACATCCTGTAATCCTAGGATACCAAAATCAAGAATGGACTCAAAAGATCAGGACAATATTACACCCTTTATTGGCAATGGAGATACTTACAAGTGATGGTCTTGACGACTACAAACCTGGCTCTTGGCATTAGGGATGTAACGTGGAATACGAGCACCATATGGTGCATGGCGAGGTTTTGAGTCAGTGGGAGGGTTAGTTGAGGGGAAATAGCAAGACGATGCATCCACCGACGACATCCATCACCAACATTGGGATCAAAGCCTTCAATCCACACGTGCTCATGTTGCTTGGTGGGAAAGTAGTGACTACTTCATGTGCAAAGAGTGATCGTGATTAGTGGCTCAACGTGGTGTGGTGAATCATGGTGATGTTGCCCATGCTAAAATGCCCAAAGCTTGCAACCAAACATGATTCCATTAGCTCTAAATCATGGGTGCACTACGTGCTTAATGGTGCTTACAATGTAGAGTGCATGGATCTAGTATGCTCCTCCTACAGGTGAGTGTTCTCTCTTGGGTGTCTCCTCTCCCCTATGCATTGTTGTTTGTGTATGGTTGTCTTCCTTGTGCTAAGCGGAGGCCTCTTTATATAGGCTTGAGAGGTGGTCCTTGTTGGGGTGTAAAGCCCAATGTGGTCGCCTAGGTAAGTGGGCGGGCCGCCAGGTATGTACGCATATTCTTTTGTTAAAACCTAATAAGAACTCACTATGCTCTACACATTACAATAGAGCGAGTTCACCATATCGTCATGCTCTTCTTCTCGCACTCTCTCTCGCGTCGCACTTCCGCTCGTACTCCTTCAACTGGTATCAGAGCTCAGATCGAGGCTCGGGGCAGCACTGCAAGAGGCTAGAGTCACCAACTCAGATTGGAGTGAAATTCGACAGACGAAGACACGGCCCCAAATCTCGTGGGTAAGCCCGAAGGGCTTGGTGTTGTCAGAATTTCATTCTGAGGTCATCTCGGCCACCGTTCGGCTTCGACAAAGGTCTGCGCAGGCCATTTTCGACTACGTGGTCTCGACGGGTGCAGATCCGACTCTGCAAATTTGGGGTTTTCGGCCTACGACTACAGGTGATGAGGATATCGACACTCCCAGAGTGTTGATTTGTGGTTGTCTACACATCGAAGGATGGCTCACAGTTCTTGGAGGCGTGTCACATACGACACGGGCATATCTACACACAGACTGTAGGCGACATCCACTAGTTCATCAGGTAGCTTGTGTTTGCTGCTTGATATTCCAGATTTCATCCTGACATTGCAAGTACTTCCACATGGGATGTATTGTCAGAGATGATATATGTTTGTTGAGGGTTTGCTGGCTGTGAGTCACGCAGCAAACAACCGCCGCAGCAGTTACAACATATAGTGGGAAATTTGTGGATGTATGACTTTGTGGGAAGTCTATGTACTGTCAGATTTACTGCAACCTTTGTTGAGGGTCGAGTGAGGTTTTATTGAGCTGGGGGATTCTCGAATGTTGAGATCCTTTCGGTGATGCAGGTCTTGGAGCGATCCCTCGAGCACCCTTAGATAGGCAGTTAGGATGTATTGACTGTGAGTTAGACAGTTGGGATTACATCTTTGCTTTACTGCCGTTGAGGCATTGTCGCAGTCTATGCTTACACAAGAGTGACAGGACAGTGAGAGACAGTAAAGGTGCAGGACAGGTTTACCCGCAGCTTACAATGTCAGAGAGACAGTGTTTTTTGAGATGTTTTTTGGTCTGTTTTTTGAGTACACCAGAGCCATTTTACAAAGGAGACTCTGCCAAAATTTATGCAGAATCTGAAGCTTTCTTGGTTCATTTGACAGGTTGATATTGGTTTTGAGGTCAGTTTACAGGGTAAACTCTGCCGAATTTTTCCCAGGAAAGCAAACCACTGTGAAGCGTAGCTATGGCTGGATCACAGGACACTGCTCTTTACAATATCAAGAAGCTGGATGGAACCAATTTCCCATTGTGGAAGAAGCAGATTTGGCACGTCTTGGTACAAAAGAAGCAGATAAAACCTATAAATCTCAAGGGGATAAAAACAGAAGATATGGACGAAGATGAATGGAGCGAAATGGATAAATTGGCACTTTCTACCATTATGCTGACTTTGGTTGAAAGCGTTTACTTCAATGTAGCAGACGAGATGTCGGCTTATCAAGCATGGTTAAAGCTGAGTGATCTTTATGAGAAGCAGAGTGCAGCTTCACAAGTATACTGGCTTAAGAAGCTTGTTGACTTGAAGATGAAAGAAGGGACACCTATGTCCAATCATCTGAATGAATTCAGCACCATCTACGGTCAGTTGTCAGCTCAAGGTGTCAAGTTTGATGAACCTGTTAGAGCTATGTTCCTGTTGATCACATTGCCGGAAAGTTGGGACACTTTTCGCAGAGCTTTGAGTAATTCTGCACCTCCAGATGGTTTGAACATAGCAGGTGTAGAAGGAAGTCTGCTTACTGAAGAAACCAATAGAAAGACAATGGACAAAGGCAAAGGAACAGCCTTAGTTGTCAGGGGAAGGACCAAAGAAAAGTACAAAGGTGGAAAGAGGAATCAGTCTCGTAGCAAGTCTCGCAGAGAAGGGTCACACGAAAAGAGACTGCAGAGAATGGAAATCAGAAAAAGGCAAAGAGAAAGCTGAAGACCATGGTGAGAAGAACAAGTCCTCAGTGAAGATTCAAGAAATAAATGTGATAAACATTGTTGCAGAGGATGACAGTCTAGTGTCAGGAGACATCTACTTCTTGAAGAATACAATGGACTCAGCTCTTCTTACAGCATCTGATGGAAATGCACTGAGTGACTGGATTATAGACTCAGGAGCATCACTTCATGTGTCTCCAAATAAGGAGTGGTTTACTTCTTATGTGACCACTAAAGATCATGTTCGGCTAGGCAATGGGCAGACATGTGAGATCTTAGGTGTTGGAGATGTTCAATTAAAGTTTCAGAATGGCTCTTCTTTCACGCTGAAGAATGTGAGACATGTTCCCGCAATTACAAAGAGCTTGATCAGCACAGGTTTACTTGATGATGCTGGCTACGTCACCACTTTTGGACAGAACATGTGGAAGATATCCAAGGGTTCTATGACTGTAGCACATGGAGTAAAGTCTGGAGGACTTTACATGATCTATGTATCAAATGTCTCTAAAAATGTAATCAATGTAACCGAGCAGCCGAACGTTTCTTTGTGGCATAGCCGGTTAGGACATATGTCCAAGAAGGGAATGGAAATCTTGTCTCGTTCTGGTTATTTGCCTGGCTTTTCATTTAATGATTTTGAATTCTGTGAACATTGTCTATATGGTAAGCAAACACAGCAGCCACATAAGCATAGAAGCAGTAGAAGAGATACACAGTTGGCACTTATTCATAGTGATTTGTGTGGACCTATGCCTAACCTATTTCTAGGGGGAGCTTCTTACTTTATGACATTTATAGATGATTACTCGAGGAAAGTATGGGTTTACTTTCTCAAGCACAAGAATGAAGCGTTTAGTGTTTTCAAAATGTTGGTGACACTTGTGGAGAATCAGAGTGGCAAGAAGCTTAAATGCTTACGCCTTTCAGAACTTTTGTGAGTCAAAAGGTATAAAATGTGAACTTACTGCTCCTTACAATCCTCCTCAAAATGGTGTTGCTGAGAGGATGAATAGGACCATACAAGAGAAGGTCAGAAGTATGTTGTCTAATGCACAGCTGCCAAATGGGTTTTGGGCTGAAGCTGTATCAACAACTGTTCATCTTGTAAATATTTGCAGAAGGATTCAGTGCCAGAGATGGTATGGTCAGGCAAAATGCCCTCATACAAGCATCTCAGAGTCTTTGGCTTTGAGGCATTCACTCACGTTCCAAAGGAATTTAGGAACAAACTTGAGCCAAAGAGTAGAAAGTGCATCTTCCTAGGCTATGGTAATTCTGGTGAGATGGGGTACAAACTTTGGGATCCCGAATCCAGAAAGGTTGTCCGCAACAATGATGTTCACTTTAATGAATCCAAATATCATTCTAAACAAGAGAGGGTTGAGGAGATTAGAAGAGTTGTCTTCCAAGAAGATGGACCTACACGTGCAAGACAAAATGTCAGGGCTCAAGAGGAGCAAGGACAGGATAGATTGGAACCACAGGTTGTGGCTGAGCCTGAGCCACCTATTGTGCGTAGATCTGGACGTGTCACGCGACCTCCTGATAGGTTTGTTCCATCTATGAACTATGTCATGTTGACTGATTGCAATGAGCCTTCGTGTTACAAGGAAGCAGTGCAAATGAAGGACTCCGGGAATTGGCAATTGGCCATGCAGTCAAAGATGACAGCTCTGCATAAAAACCAGACATGGAAGCTAGTTAAATTACCATGGGGCAAAAAGGATCTACCCTGTAAATGGGTTTACAGGTGTAAGATCACCGCTCATGATAGTCAGCCAAAGTACAAAGCAAGGCTTGTTGCCAAGGGCTTTAAGCAAGAACAAGGAATTGACTTTGATGAAGTCTTCTCTCCGGTGGTCAAAATGACTACATTGAGATGCTTTCTTGCATTGGTTGCCATATTAGATTTGGTGTTGCACCAAATAGATGTCAAGACAGCGTTCTTGCATGGTGATTTAGATGTGGAAATTTACATGCAGCAGCTAGAAGGGTTTGTTGAGAAAGGCAAGGAAGATTGGGTATGCCAGTTGTTAAAGAGTCTTTATGGCTTAAAACAATCACCGAGGGCATGGTACCATAAATTCCACAAGTTTATGCTTTCTCTAGGCTACAAACGTAGTGAGTTCGATCATTGTCTATATACAAAGAAGGCTAAGGATGGTAGTTGGCTGATCCTTATTTTGTATGTGGATGACATGTTGATTGCTGGCAAGCACTTGGAAGAAATTTCAGCTTTGAAGTCAAAGATGGCAAAATCGTTTGACATGAAAGACATGGGTGAGGCAAGTCATATACTTGGTATGCGCATTGAGAGAGACGGATCAAAGAAGTTGATTTGGTTATCTCAAACAGAGTATATTGACAAGGTTTTGCAACGTTTCAATATGGAGAAGGGAAAGGCATTGAGTGTTCCATTGCCACCATTTGTGAAACTTAGCAAACAAGATTGTCCTGTGTCTGAGGAAGAAAAGGCTGAAATGGATAAGATTCCATATGCATCTGCAGAGGGTAGTTTGATGTATGCAATGATTGCTACTCGCCCAGACATTGCATTTGAAGTGGGAGTAGTAAGTCGATACATGTCAAACCCAGGCAAGAAACATTGGGAGGCAGTGAAAGGAATATTGAGATACCTGAAAGCTACAAAGAGTATGCGTATATGCTATGGGAGTCAGGAGCTAAGTGTAAAGGGTTTTACAGACTCAGATTATGCAGGTGACTTAGACAACCGAAGGCTTACGTCAGGGTATGTCTTTACATTGGCTGGTGGAGCAGTATCATGGCGTTCTAGATTACAAGATTGTGTTACTCAGTCTACTACAGAGGCTGAATATGTTGCAGCATCAAAGGCATGCAAAGAATCAATTTGGCTTAATCGACTAGTAACAGATTTGGGAATCAAAGAAGAGATGCATGTGTTATATTGTGATAGTCAAAGTGCTATACAATTGGCTCGCAATCCAATTTATCACTCAAAGACAAAGCATGTGGATGTGAAGTATCATTTCATCAAGGAAATGCTCGAGGATAAGCAACTTCAGCTTGTCAAAGTTCACACCACAGAAAATCTTGTTGATCTACTTACAAAAGGACTTCCCTTAGAGAGCTTTGCACATTTTCGCAAGCAGTTAGGTGTAGGGTAGTACATCACTTCTCTACATCTCTTGTATATTAGCTTGTATAGTAGATCCTCTCACACTTAAAGTACCACATTGGACTTTAAGTGGGAGGTTGTTGGGGTATAAATCCCAATGTGGTCGCCCAGGTAAGTGGGCGGGCCGCCAGGTATGTACACATATTCTTTTGTTAAAACCTAATAAGTACTCACTATGCTCTACACATTACAGTAGAGCGAGTTCACCATATCGTCGTGCTCTTCTTCTCGCACTCTCTCTCGCATCGCACTTCCGCTCGTACTCCTTCAGTCCTTATCCACTGGTCATTGCAAGTATTCTCTGGTTGCTGTAGAGGGCCTAGATGCCTATCTAGTGAGAGAGAGTAGGTAGAGATAGAGAGAGGAATGGTGGGATGCGGAGATTTTTTTACAATCCACTAGCCATGGCTAGGTTATTAGGGAAGAGTGGGATTTTAGGGTATCTACATGGGTTTTGTCACTGGTTCGGGCAGTCGGTGTGAGGTTTTAGTGTTGTCGAAGTCGGTTTTTGTCGTGAGAAGCCGAGCCACTTCTTGTTTTGGTGTTGGCGACGCACGAGTTGGCCTCCTTCTGTCCTTTGATGTTGGTGTCGATAGTTTTCTTTTCCTTCTTTTTTGTTGTGAGTGCGTATATGTGTGTGTGCATGTATGGGTGTATGTATGGTGTATGTGTATGTATATGTATAGTTTGTGTGTGTGTATGCGGGTGAATGTGTGTGAATAAATGGTGTGTTTGTATGAGTTGGTGGGAACGGGAGTAGGAGGTGGGTTTTTTTTTATGAAGTGCATAATATATATATATATATATATATATATACGATTTTTTTATGCGCAGGGAGATGGGCGTGACGAGCAGAAACGCTGAAGGGGGGGAGATGTGAGTGTGTGAGAGGGTGTGTGTGTGTGTGTGTGTGTGTGTGTGTGTGTGTGTGTGTGTGTGTGTGTGTGTGTGTGTGTGTGTGTGTGTGTGTGTGTGTGTGTGTGTGTGTGTGTGTGTGTGTGTGTGTGTGTGTGTGTGTGTGTGTGTGTGTGTGTGTTGCGTGTGTGTGTGTGTGTTATGGGTGCAAGTGCAGGCCTGTTTGCACCGACACCGGAAGCGAGAGAGAGAGTGTGTGAGAGACAGGCGATGGCGGGACTGAGGGGTGAGGGAGAAGGTGAGGTTTCTTTTCATGCGCCCTATGAGCTGGCCCGAGAGGACGCGCAAGGGGGGTGAGGTGGTAAGGGGGGGGTGTAGGCTAGGCTTTCGGCCATTTGAGCAAGGGGGGGGGGGGGGGGGTTCTTAATGTTGTCAAGGTGGAACATATATAAAGAAAAGAAAGATGTATTATTAGGCTCTCCTTATGGGTGGTTCACACACCATAAGAGACAACAAGGGAGAGGAAGGAAAGAGAGAAAGAAGGGGCAAGAAAATGGGGTAGTGAGAGAGGGGAAAGATGGGGGGTCTGGCTCGGCCCGCCGGTGAAAAGAATAAAAAAGAAAAAAACAAGGGGGAAGGAGAGAGAGAGGGGTGTGTGTGGCAAAGGAAGGGGAGGGAAAATAAAAGAGGGAGATTTTGAAAAGAAAGAACGGTGTTCGCCATTCTCTTCCTAGAGCATCGGCCCTCTGGCCGGTCTAGAGGGCGGTACGGATAACCCTGCGTCATTATCCCTCCCCCTTAGGTTAGGGGCATTCATGCCTCTAACTCATCTGCTTGATCACTGTCGTCGGAGGTGGCGGTTGATGGTGTATCCTCATCTGGAATGTTGATAGGTGGAGTCTAGTCAAATCGAAGGAGACAAGGCTTGAGCCGCCAACCATTTACCCTAGTTTTATGAAGTTTTCCATCAGCTTCCATAAGCTGGTAGCTTCCATTGGCATACTTTTTCCTGATGATGAAAGGGCATTCCCATCAGAGTAGGAGTTTCTTATCTTTGTGCATGTCGAAGCGATTGTCATAGTGGAGCACCAACATTCCTTTCTTCAATTCTTTTTGCCACAGATGCTGGTTGAAGCTAAGCCGTCTGTGCTCTGATTGTGCTGCATAATAATTTATTGCTTCTTCTCTATCCAGTTGTAGTCTTTCCAAGTTGATGATGTGATCTCTCAAATGCATGTTAGGTCGTTGAAGTTGGCTTTCCATTACTCTGAGACTTTGTAGTTGCACTTCAATGGGAAAGATTGCTTCCTTACCAAATACCATATGATACGGTGTGAATCCCAAAGATGTACAGAATGAGGTTCTGTAGGCCCACAAAGCTAGTAGTAGGTACTTGTCCTAGTCTCCAGGATGATTGTTTACCTGCTTGGTAATAATTTTAGAAACCATTCCATTCACCTTTTCGACTAGGCCATTACATTGAGGGTAATACAGTGAAGAGTTCCTCCTTGTAATACCAAGTTTCTGCATTAATTCTCCTACCAAGTCTGCTCTGAAACCTGGCCCTCTATCAGAGATGATCTCTAATGGTGTGTCAGACCTACAGCATCCGCCCATCTAGTCATATAGTCGACTCCCATGATGATGTAAAATTTTCCTGAGTTGGCCCTAGGTAATGGTCCTATGGCATCGATACCCCACTTTTCAAATGGTCCATATGAAAGAATAGGTGTCTGTGGTTCAGGCACAAGTGACCTAGTGCCTGCCTTTCAGCATAGCTTGCACGTCTTGCACCAGTGATGTACATCTCAGTTGAGGCTAGGCCATATGAAGCCAGCCTGCAAGGTTTTCCTACTTGCTATGTCTAGGGCAAAGTGACCACCACAGACCCCGTCATGCCAGCTAGCAATTACTCCCATGATTTCATGAGAGAGAGTAATCTTCCTGAGTATTTGGTCCTTACCCTTACAGTACAAACCATCATTGATGAGTTGATACCTTGTGGCCTTTCACGTCAGCCATCGCTTCCGTCCCTTTGTTAATTCCGATGGACATTCCCCTATTTACAAAAAATGCATGATATCAGGTAAGGCATCACTACCTTGAAATAGAGGGAGCTTTAGCTTAATAGCCCCAACCAACACTTTCTACAGTCTTTCACTTGCTAGAGCGTCTGCTTCATGGTTTTGAGCCCTTGGGATATGGTGTATTTGAACTTCTTCAAACTTACCCAACAAGGTTTTTACACCACTTAAATGAGTCCTTAAGCTAGGATTCTTGCATGTCCATACTCCATTTACTTGCCTTACCAAAAGTAGAGCATCCCCAAATACATTAAGGTGTTGTACCCTTGCGAGACGCACCATTGTAGACCCTTGGTTAGTGCTGCATACTCAGCTTCATTGTTAGAATTTGAATCTAACAAATGGCCAAGCGAAAATACCTTTACCCCTTTGTCATCAAAGACCACTATGCCTGCAGCTGCTTTGTCGGATGCTCGCTTGTAAGCTCCATCAAAGTAGAGAGAGTGTGCTCCTTCTACCATCGGTGGTATTGGAAGTGATTGAACTTCTTCCCTCTTAGATTGCTTCTCTTTCCTCTCAAAGCCTTGGTAGGTCATGAGTCCTCCCAAGCTTGCCCTTGTCGTGCTTTCCACTTGTATGGTGTAGTCAAATTCTTGCAGGCAAATTAGCCATTTAGTAATCCTAGCACACACCCATGTGTTGTACAACATAGGGAAACATCTCATTCGTGGTTAGAATCACAAATTGCTTAGGCAGCAAATATCACCTAAACTTTGTTGTTGCTGCAAATCTAAGAGCTAGGACCAAGTGTTCCACATGGGTGAAACCTTTCTCTGCTGCTGTCATCATTCAACTAGAGAAGTAGATTGGCCTCATGAAAGATGTCGTTGTATCTTTTTGGAGTAGCACAGCTCCCAATGAGTCATCATCCACACTTGAGGTGACATAGAATTTTTCATCCCACTTAGGTGGTGAGATAGTTGGTAGGATGGCTAAGACCTCTTTCACCTTGTTGTAGTGATGTTCGCTTTTCTCGTCCCAAATGAAAGTTGATTTTTGAGTGAGTTGTTGCAGCGGTAGAACAAGTTGTGATAGTAGATGTATGAATCTACTCAACTACCTCACTTTTTGTATAAAAGAGACCAATTGTCGTGTGGTTGTTGGTGAAGTTAGGGCTATGAGTGCAGATACCTTACTTGGATCGGTGTTGATACCTTTTGCTGAAATTTCATGGCCTAGTAAAATGACTTTACTCTCCCCAATGTGGCATTTGTCCACATTTGATTGCCCGCCTAGGCTTTGCAACCTGGCAAAACCTTCAGTTACCTTTTCTAAGTGTGAAATTCGAGAGCTATATATACAAAAATCATCAATGAACACTCTTATGGATGTTCCAAAGAATGGTTGAAAGACATATGTGACATATCTTTGGAATGTGGGAGGTGCATTTGTGAGACCAAATGGCATAACTCTATATGCAAAACAACCCCATGGCGTGATAAAAGTGATTTTTAGCTGGTCTTCCAAGGCTATGTGTATTTGAAAATATTCGGAGTAACCATCACACAAGGTGTAGCATTCAAAACCCGCTACTTCATTCAAAATTTCATCCAAGAAAGGGAGAGGAAAGTGATCTCTCTTTGTAGTTTCATTTAGGGGTTTGTAGTCAACGCAGACCCTCCACTTACCATTCTTTTTAGGCATCACTACTACGGGTGACACCCACTCTGAGTTTTATACAGGATAGATGAATCCTGCTTCCAGCAGCTTCTTTACCTCGGCCAAGAGTGCCTTTTCTTGTATGACCCCCAGTCGTCGTAGCTTTTGCACCACTGGTTTTACCCCTTCCTTTAGCTTAATATGATGTTCCACCACTGTAATGCCTGTGATTCTTTCATAGTTGTCAATGAATAGGTTAGGAAATCCCATCAACATTTGCAAAAAAACTATCTTTCTCCTCAAGTGTTAATTCCGTGGACAACATACCCTTCAAACTACCTTCTCCTAGGCTAGGTGATTTGCTCTCTTCTTCATTGCGTTGCCCTTCTGGTGATGGATTACCAATTGTGCTTACCCTTTGTGGATCCTTTATGATGATGCCCATCACATCAATGGAGTTGTCACTTTCGTCGGTGGATGTGGTCTCCTCCTCAAAAGTGGAAGACTCGCTAGTGATTTCATCTGCTGATGTTTCCAGATTCATTTGCTTCTACTTGCCAATCTTCATGTCGTAGTAGATTGTCTCCCCTTTCTTACCGGTCATGCGTAGAAGGCTAGTGCCCCAGTCCTGTTTTGCCTTCATGGCCATCAACCATGGCCTTCCCAAGATTAGTGGATGGCCCTCCCCCTTAGTAGGCATTACAAAAACATCTACCTCTACCTCGGTGTTGAAAGATTTTATCTTCACATCACTTACCACACCTACATACTTTACCTTTGCATTGTTTGCCATCTTTGCCTTGCATGGAGAAGGCATGTCAACCTCAAGCCCTAACTGAAGCATCATAGCTTCGATCATTACACAGATTTGTGCACCTCCATCAATGTAGGTATTTCCAATTCTCTTCCCTTTTATGTTGACGTTGATAGCTGGAAAGATGTCGTCCATGTTGCAACCCGAAATTTCTCCGGCTACCTTTGCTTTGGAGTGTCTTGTACTCACCATTTTGGACCATTGCCGCCTTACCTTTGGTACGAGATGTAGCAGTTGTGGCCATGTAATCTTTGTTCCTTGCTCTTCCACATCCAACGTTAGATCATAGGGTTTAGAACTTTCCCCTAACTGGAAGTCGATAATGCCCAATTTCCGTCGTGGCCTGCGTGGCCTCTTGCTAGTCTCCCCTCTCATGCTTCTCTCATCATCTGATTGTGTGGCTTTCTCCCTCCTAGCTCTTTTCACAGTCATGGCTTCAAATGGTTCTAAAAAGGTTACCTTATCTTTATCCTTGTCCCTCTCCTTTGCTCTGGGTGGATCCACTACTACAACCTTTCCTTTCTCCTCTAGCCTTATGATGTTTACAGGGCGATCAGGTGGTGGTGCTGGTGGAAGAGGTGGAATGGATGCTTGTGATGGTGCCTGGGGTGGGCGTAGAATTTGTGTTGCTAGGGATGGTGCTCGGGGTGGGGGTTTTCTTTCTCTAGGGGATGACAGTTGGTTCCTCCTACCTCCTCTATTATAGTTTTGTCGTGGTTTGGGATAGTAGTACATACCGTGACCATCTTCTCCGTAGTTGTAGCAGTGATACTTCCTGTTTTGTTGTCGTCGTGCTCTTCATGGGTCTTGATCTCTTTCTTGATTCCTTCCTTGCTGTATCAAATGGACAGACAAATTTCTGCAGTTGGTCAGTAATATGGGCCAACGTATCTTGTTGGTCATCTCTTACCTCAAAAGTCGGTGGTGGTGGTGGAATGGTGGTTGTCGTGGTTGTTGGTCGGTGCGATGTTCCTGCTTCTGTTGACTCGGTTTCTTTCACTTTCATTCGTAGATTCTTGTCCTTGAGGCGAGCAATCTCAATGGCTAACTCATACGTAGCCGGGAATCTACCCTTCACCTTCTCTTTGAGAAGCGGCCATAAGCCATGCGTGAACCGATCTTTCTTTAGGAAATAGGGCGCAACTTCCCCCCTTGCCAGTGACTCAACCCACCATTCACACAAATCCACAAATTTGGACTCATAGGTGGCATATTCCAAAAGACCCTCCTGCTTTAATTCTCTCAACTTGTCCCACAACTTCTCTGAAGTGGTATCTCCCCCAAAGCGCCTCTTAAAAGCGGTTTTTAAAGGCTCCCAGTCATCCTTGGTTGCTTGTGGAAAAGCATTGTACCACGATCTAGCTTCTACCTTCATGAGATGCTTAAATATTCTAACCCGGGATTCATCCGTATCTTTGTTGCTCGCTACACATGCTACTTCAAAGTCATCTAGGAAGTTCGTTACCAAATCCTCCCCCTTCTTTCGTTTAAATGTTGGAAATGCTACACTTGCCATGATAACTGAGAGAGAGCTAGAAAGACACACTGCTTAGCTTGCAAAAAAGTTTTTTTTTCCTTTACAAGGAGGCGTGTATACCCTCTTATACTAGGACATAGATTAAAACTTAAAACGGTTCATTGCCTTGTACCAAAGGTAAGACAAATGGCTGATCTGATGCCAGAACCTCAAAAAACCGCTCCCCACCCAGCATGGTGTCGATGACGTGCTAGTAGTGAGCCTTCAAGTCCAGTATTATCTTGATTGAGCGTACTCGTGTTGGTATGTGTGATCTGTCTTGAGGTAGGTTGTACTGATTCGTGTGAAGCTTGGAGGTGCTTAGTCACTGTCCAAGCTTGTGGGCAAGGGTGGTGTTCTTTCCTGAAACAAATTCAGTAGATCCCTAGTCTCTCTAGTGAGAGCGTGAGCAAATGCTTCCATTATTTGTGCTACAGCATTAGGTGCGACTTGGAAACTGACTGTGATAATTACCTCGGTGGCTTGAGTTACCCGATTCTCGAAGTAGAACAGTGTTGATTCTCTATTGTGCAGAGCTCCCTCCATCTTGTTGCTACAGGTTGCTTGTAGGTTGAGGACATGGTTTCGACCTTCTTCTTCTTCTTCTTGGCACCCGGCCTATGTATACCCACTGATTTTGGTGTGTTGGTTGACTTTCCCACTGCAGATCGATTACCGATACGCCTGGCACTCGAGCTTCGATGGAGATGTGGAGTTCGTCTAGTTGTGCTTGGAGTTCTTCTTCTTCTGTCGTCCAGTTGGCGAAGCTTGCTAGCCATTCAACAATCCACAAAAGTTTAGGAGTTTAAGTCTTGTAGACTAGAGGGTTTCATGAAAGGATCCTCGGTGGGGGCGCCAAGAAAATGATGGCCGGAAATGACATGCCATATGGGGTGGCCTCTACACAACACACAGCCTGAACATCCCAAGCATCATCTTGAGGTGGGAGTGATCCTATGGATAGGAAGGGGGCACCACCTAGCATAAATGTGGCTAGGACGCAAACATACATGACCTAGGGTAGCAAAAGTGAAATGCCCTCTAGGTAATCAACATGAAATGGTGGTTTTTGCCATAGCAACAGCTCATCTTTATCAGTCAAGAGAATCTACTCGGAGAGAGACTTTACTCCGTTATGAACTTAACCGTTCACGTGTGGAACAGATGCCTAATCATTAATCATTAGTGTGTGCCCAAGAGAGGTACATAGAAAGCTTGGAACAGGGCACATTGACCGTTGGGAGAGATTGCACATAATGGAGCACGAGTAGGGTGATGTACAAGAAGCGAAACATCCCGTAATCCTAGGATATCAAAATCAAGAATGGACTCAAAAGATCAAGACAATATTACACCCTTTATTGGCAATGGAGATACTTACAAGTGATGGTCTTGACGACTACAAACCTAGCTCTTGGCATTAGGGATGTAACGTGGAATACGAGCGCCATATGGTGCATGGCGAGATTTTGAATCAGCGGGAGGGTTAGTTGAGGGGAAATAGCAAGACGATGCATCCACCGATGACGTCCATCACCAACATTGGGAGCAAAGCCCTCAATCCAAGCGTGCTCATGTTGCTTGGTGGGAGAGTAGCGTCTACTTCATGTGCAAAGAGTGATCATGATTAGTGGCTCAACGCGGTGTGGTGAATCATGGTGATGTTGCCCATTCTAAAATGCCCAAAGCTTGCAACCAAACATGATGCCATTAGCTCTAAATCATGGGTGCACTACGTGCTTAATGGTGCTTACAGTGTAGAGTGCATGGAGCTAGTACGCTCCTCCTACACGTGAGTGTTCTCTCTTGGGTGTCTCCTCTCCCCTGTGCATTGTTGTTTGTGTATGGTTGTCTTCCTTGTGCTAAGCGGAGGCCTCTTTATATAGGCTTGAGAGGTGGTCCTTATCCACTAGTCATTGCAAGTATCCTTTAGTTGCTGTATGGGGCCTAGATGCCTCTCTAGTGAGAGAGAGAGTAGGTAGAGATAGAGAGAGGAATGGTGGGATGGGGAGATTTTTTTACAATCCACTAGACATGGCTAGGTTATTAGGGAAGAGTGGGGTTTTAGGGTATTTACACGGGTTTTGTTGATAGTTCGGGCAGTCGGTGTGAGGTTTCAGTGTTGCGGGAGTCGATTTTTGTTGTGAGAAGACGAGATGTCTTGAATTACCTCCTTTCAGTGTTGGCCGGGGAGTGCGTTCGGCGCCACTTCTTGTTTTGGTGTTGGTGACACGCGAGTTGGCCTCCTTCTGTCCTTTGATGTTGGTGTTGATAGTTTTCCTTTCCTTCTTTTTTGTTGTGATTGCGTATATGCGTGTGTGCATGTATGGATGTATGTATGGTGTACGTGTATGTATATGTATAGTTAGTGTGTGTGTACGTGGGTGAATGTGTGTGAATAAATGATGTGTTTGTATGAGTGTGTGGGAACGGGAGTAGGAGGTGGGTTCTTTTTATGAAGTGCATAATATATATACATATACATATATATATATATATATATATATATATATATATATATATATATATATATATATATATATAGATATACATATATATATATATATATATATATATATATATATATACATACATATATATATATATATACATACATATATGTATACGATTTTTTTCTGTGCAGGGAGATGGAGGTGATGAGCGGTAGCGCTGAAGGGGGGAGGGAGGTGTGTGTGTGTGTGTGTGTGTGTGTGTGTGTGTGTGTGTGTGTGTGTGTGTGTGTGTGTGTGTGTGTGTGTGTGTGTGTGTGTGTGTGTGTGTGTGTGTGTGTTATGGCTGCACCTGTGGGCCTGTTTGCGCCGACACCAGAAGCGAGAGAGAGAGTGTGAGAGAGTGGCGATGGCGGGATTGAGAGGTGAGGGAGAAGGTGAGGTTTCTTTTCATGCACCCTATGGGCTGGCCCGAGAGGACGCGCAAGGGGGGTGAGGTGGTGAGGAGAGGGGGGGGGGGGGGGGGGGGGGGGGGGGGGTGGTTCTTAATGCAGTCAAGGTGGAACATATATAAAGAAAAAAAATATATATTATTAGGCTCCCCTTATGGGTGGTTCACACACCATAAGAGACAACGAGGGAGAGGAAGGAAAGAGAGAAAGAAGGGGCGGGAAATGGGGTAGTGAGAGAGGGGAAAGATGGGGGGTCTGGCTTGGCCCGCCGGTGGAAAGAATTTTTTAAAAAAAAACAAGGGAGAAGGAGAGAGGGGTGTGTGTGGCAAATGAAGGGGAGGGGAAAATAAAAGAGAGGGAGAATTTGAAAAGAAAGAACGGTGTCCGCCATTCTCTTCCTAGAGCATCAGTACTCTGGCCGGGCTAGAGAGCGGTACGGATAACCCAGCGTCAATGCATCATGAATACAATATCCTTTCTCAAACAGCATGCATGAATGCGAGAACGATGCCTAACTAACCCGACTAGTATCAGGCTTTAGGCTATCCCCATAACCTTAAGCATTGGCTCTAATATCAGATGAGAGATACCCCTCCCTGGGGGTCTATGCACAAAATATACAATTTACACCTTCATAATCATACATAAACAGCTCGATTAACTCACATTGTCATATGGTACTTCCCCTTGGTAGCACCCCGACACACGTAGGTAAAACTGGGTATGGAACGATTAATAAATCGCATTCCCAAGATAATAACGGAGACTTGAATACATTTATCATCAAGTTTCATCAAGATTTTGGAGAGAGAGAGAAATGATGATGGCTATGGAGTTTAGAGATTCTCACCGTGCTTTAGAATTGATTAGGGGCTGTCGAAAGGCTTCTTGATTTGAGGCAAGAGCACGGTGATGAGATATACGTAGAGGTTTTCATTATGAGAGCTTTCGGAGAGTGCGTACACAGTGAAATGAGGGAGGAGATAGTAAACAAGTAGAGAGAGAGAATATCCTTCTTCTTCTTCTTCTTCTTCTTCTTAGAAGAATATCCTTCTTCTTCTTCTTCTTCTTCTTCTTCTTCTTCTTCTCGTATATCTTCTCTCTCGTATACGAGAGAGAAGATCTTATGGAGATGGTGACGAAGAGATCACACTACTTTGTATGATAGATACATATAGCCTTGCGGTAGTAGACGCAACAGACAGCACTAAAAATTGAGGTGTCTATCCCAATTTATAGGTTTTCCAACTTCCCGGAGTGTGCCCCAAGCTGAAGGTAGCAGTAGTTTCACAACTAGAAATAGCTTCCTGCTTTTGGGAACTTTCCTAAAAATATGCCTTTGCTTTTGGTGGCCAACTTTCCCACTCACCATTCAATTTTTACAGCAAAATTGGCTAATTGAACAGTATCCGGCCAACTAAGGGAACCTTAGCTAGACTATGCCGCACCTTAATATCCCGACATGATTATGACCTTCTCATACTACCTTGGAGGGGTCCAAGTGTTGGGTGCATATTGGATCCTTGCAACTGATCCATAGGACTCGTGGTGGTAACCGCTCACACTCTCTTTGGGCAGTTACCACCCCACAAAAGGCTTTAAAAGGGACTTTTTAAAGGGGTAGGATCGTATCCCCACTCAACCCTTTTTTTTAGCACACAAAATAGACAACCCCTCACCAAACCCATGTGCCTTGACTCCAAGGCCATCATTCCAATGCCACTTGTTTAGAAACACTTGGCAACTCTCGCCAATACCTCCCAAGCCAAAAACTCCAACATTTGATGCATCAAACCTTACCTCCCAAGTTAGACGTTCCCTTACTGGCCCCTCTACCCTAGTCATAGGACCACTTATCCTTTGCATTGTCTGTAGCATCCACAACATCATCAACACTACTACCCCGATTTCAAGGCTTGTCACTATCCTAGATTCAGCCGCAATAAATGTGCTCTCATAACCCTATCTACCTAGTCATATCTTTCTATCATTCTCTCCCTATCTTATAGATGGCCAACATCACCTCGGTTGCACGTAGCACCACGATTGACTGCAGAAGCTACCCAACATCAAGGCCGATTCCTACACACTGATAGCTCATGCCAAACCTGTCAGCCATATCCTACCTCAATACGTGAAGTGCTTCTCTTCTACCCCATCCAACTCTACCTACCATAGCTATGGTGCCCTACCTTGTTGTTGTTTCCCATTAAGCTTCACCATTTAGCACATATGCAACCCATCCCATGCAATGTTGTCAGTCTTGCCATCTTGCATTGAGCTTGCCCCAATCAACATGCTACTGATCATCCTACCAACATCATTAGATATTCTTCAATCTTCTCACTTGCTCCCTCTTGATCTCCCTTGTTTTGCCTATCAGTATCATATCTATAGACCTATATCTCACAAGTATCTAGCTCAAGCACAATTGCATGACGATGCCTATTGTGACCTATTATCTCAAGATCTCCATTTTTTTGGCATCCCTCTTTGCCCTTGATCATAGGTTGCCCAAGGTAGTGAATTTTCTATCCGGTGTTGCCATCGATTGGTGTCCCTCCAACTACCTACACCACAAGGCACAAAGCCCATAACCTCGCCATCAAGCTCATAGCATCATCATATGTACCTCCCCAACACACATGCTCCAATTTAAAACCTCAAGATCAAAAGACCTATTCCCATGGTTTGCCTCAAAGGTTTAGCACTCAGAAAGAGGCTTTGTTCCACACACGTAGTAAATAATCACTCACAAAAGCACTTTCTCACCATTGCAAGTAATGCCTATATTTACCACAACTAAAATTCAAGAGCAAAACACACCATAGGACACTACTCTCACCTACACAACCCAAGAAAATGTATGTCTATATTTGTGATATTGCACCAATGCCTATTGTGAGGGGATTGTACACTTCCATTTTTAGAACGATAAGACCTTCCTCATGGGTAAACACCATGTGCATTTATGTTATGTATGTCTTGCCTCTTAAGGCATTTGCCATCATTAGTGACACTCCGCACACAACCATGATAAAATTAACACCAACAAAGACAAATTACAATCAAAGAGAAACAAAGATCAATAACGACAATGACAACAACGCTAGTCAACAAACAACATAATGACTACAATGACATTTTCACCATCCATGTGGGGGAGAAAATCTTCTAGCCAACAAAATAGCCTTGTGTATATGTGAAGCGCTCAATTTATGTATTCCTCATACCCTCATTTGTGATGTAGGGGAGCATTTTGTGTGATCCCACATTGTATTCAGAGGATTTTGTGTTCCATACCCTCCTTTGTTTTAGGGGAGGTTTGTGTCCCTACACCCTCTGTGTCATGGCAAAATTATGTACCTACCACCTAGTGTGTTTTGAGGGGCGGATATTCTGTGTGAGTGCTACATTATAAAACCCACAAGGTGAGGGTTGTTAGGGTTGTGGATGTTGTTGCACCTCACGCCCATACGAAAACCCCCTAGTTTAGAAGACATGTGGAGCATGTGTGTGCCTTTATGAAGGCAAGAGGTGTGTGCAAGCAAGTAAATCGCGTGTAGAATGTGCAACAAGCAAGGTGCATGTAAAAATTTGGCATATAAGGAACTCTTTTGTAATCCCTTTTGTGTGCAATAATCAACTTATTTTGCATCTAGTCTATTGTGCAGTTTTTACTTTCTCAAGCTTTGCACTAACATCTTCAAGCATGCCATTTCCATGAATGGCACACTAAGTTTCCCTCATTAACTGAGCATAACATTTGTAGTAGCAAGCTCCACTTTGGACGTTCCCTTTTCCCTTACTCTTTTATCTAGAGGGTCTTCATCTTCATCTTCTAGCTCTTTGTCGCTTTGATGTGCCATATATGCAATGGCCATTTCCTCCTATGTTTTTGCTTTAGAGAGTTTAGCTAGTCTTTGTTGCAATCTTGTAATAATTGGTAGTGCTCTAGGTGGTACCTCTTCTTCTTCTGCATCCATCTTGCTTGCCATCCAAAAATTCTACTCAGGGGCTGGTAGTAGGTGATCTGCTTGGCCTATAGCATGGAATGCTATTCTGGTAAGTACTTTTGGAGCCCCCAAAAATGATATATGCTCCGACTTCTTGACATTTTTTAGAGTAGTATGGATGTATTCAGCATGATTGATCCCTCCTTCTTCCATGCCTGTGTAAAGGTAGATTCCACCGCCTAATTAGGGCAAGTGTAGCGAGGTGGCCTCTTTACGATGAAATAAAAGTGTTGGTGATAGAGCTTGAGTGACCACTCTACTTGTCTCTATCATAGATCAAAAAAATACATTGATCTGTTAGTGAAAATCATTGTGGTTTCCAATTGTTGGTCCCTCATCGAATTTCCACCCTTGGGTAGCTTCAAGGCATCCGCTATTTGTTCTTATGTAATGCTTCACCTCCACTGGGGCGTTGTTCAAATCCAAGATGGTGGCTGGCTTGACCATCTTCATTGATGCTATGCATCAGCTCATAAGCTCTTTGTTAATCAATACCACATGGTTCCAGCTAGATGTAGTCTATAAGGCCCACCTTTTCCCACAATGGTCTGATTGTATCTTCATTTGCTAGGTCTTTGGCTTCTTTTGAAAACATTTTCACTTTTACCTTTTCTCCTTGATCACTCTTGAAAATCCGATGGTAGACAATGATGTGTTATTGCTCTAGCTAGTCTTTGGCTAGCCAACTAACATTAGCCTTCTTAAGAGACTGTTCTTTGAGCTGGTACGATGGTAACTCTACCAGTTTATCCTTAATGATTTTCTTTTTCAAACCCGTGAGGTACATGAGAGAGATCTTGACGTGAAATCATGAAAAAATGCTTGTCAGAGTTGTTCCACCCCTTATTAGCAATTAGAAAAGATAATACAACAGTTGAAATGCAAAAAACACCTAATCTAGCAAAATCTATCTTTGGTGTACCGAAGATGCCGCTATGTGCATATGATTGCAAATTGGTGCCAAAATGAATGCACAAGATGTGTATATGTTGTAGGCAATATGTATGAAGTTGGATGGCTTTCTAGACTTGGTGGTGATAGATATAGGCAATTTTGTGGTCACTTTTTTTGCATTTAAGGCTTGTGTTTTCTTTTAGGAGCTAGACTTGTTCAAACTTAGTGAAACTTGATGTGGAGCTTCACATAGGCCATACAACATATCTGTGATAAAATTTGATGAGTAAAAGTGCCATATGCACTAGGTCTATCTTCAGCATGTTGAAGATAAATCTACATTGAATTGAAACTTTTTTTGGCATGATGATTCTTGTGTAAGTCCAACAGGTGCTAACTAAGCTCCGTGGAAAGGAGCTTAAGTTGTGGTTAAGAAGTCCTTTGTGTGCACTCTTTTGTGTATCTTTGGTAGTAAAGTGCAACATAGAGAAGTGTGTGCATGATGTGAGTGTGCCAAGTTAATACAAGGTTTGTAAAGGATATGTGGGTCATGCTTGTGTAAAAAGATGTGAAAACAGTGATTCATGTGTGAAGTATTATCACGCCGAAGATAACCTTTGCATGATTTAGCTATTTTTGCCCCCAACTTGCCATATAAAGCTTCTACTAGCTTATTTAAAGTTAAATGTGA
Organism: Adiantum capillus-veneris; assembly: GCF_014529385.1. Classification (NCBI taxonomy): domain Eukaryota; kingdom Viridiplantae; phylum Streptophyta; class Polypodiopsida; order Polypodiales; family Pteridaceae; genus Adiantum; species Adiantum capillus-veneris. Next base: position 66,159,277 of record NC_140947.1, on the reverse strand, counting down.
CCCTAGTCATGTGTTTGGCACTTGGTGTTGATTCCCCTGAAGTCGATTACTCCCCGCATAAGTGAGTTTGATTTGAGGCTACCAACTTGTGGTTGTTGACCCCCAGGAGGTTAATGTAGGTCAGATATGTTTGTTAGAGTGTCCCTCAGAGATTTGAAGTCAAATGGGCCAATCTTTTTCACGGAAGTGCAAAATATCATTTGCAACAAAGATATGTTCATTTTTGTATAATTTGATGGAAGACCTCTAATACACCCCCAAATCTCTACAAGCCTTCTAACCGATGCCAACTTCAAGTAGATCAAGGATGGTCCCAAATTGAGTCCGTTATCTGCGGTGCGCCAAAGATACTAGGTCAATAATTTTGCTTTGGATTTTCACTTTAGAGACCACCCATGTGTTCACTTACTTGAGAAGAGTCCATGGTTTAAGTTTGATATGCTTTGGATGCTTGGTGTGGTCCATGCAAGTATTTTTCTTCCCAAAAACTCTCAGGTTGCCCTATGATGCCATGCCCCCTACAACCTTGGTGGTGGACAAAGTGGTAGTTAAAATGATTCTTGTTATAGTTAGGCACTTACCCCTCATGGGTTGAGCTTCTTGTTAAATTAGCAACTTACCCCTCATGGTTGGAGCAAGTAAGAACTAACAAATTGTGTGTAGAATCTCGCAAAAGACCGTCAAAAACCAATAGCTAGAGATCTTTTGGAAATGAATACAATGCAAATGAGGGTAGAAATGGCCAAATGGACTATACATACTTGGAATTTCCATACACCCCACATCCTTTACCTAACCATTGAGTCGAGTAACCCTCACAATGTATCCCCGGATCATTTTAATTTTTTTTAATGACATCTGGAAACCCTATGGCCAACAGTTGTCCAAAGTAGTTCTAAGGCTCATTTCAAGGCGGATAATAATTAGTTGCATTCATAATTAAGTTGATGTGCTAAATGAAAATGATGTAAGCAAACAAAGTACAAAATAACACAAAGATAGGTAGATTAAACAGGATTAGAATTTTTACATTGTTTCTCCATTTACAGATGGAGTAGTCATGCAAATGATGGAAGTGGCAGATGCTAGTGCATCCACCTAGATAATTGTGCATGAGGGGGACAATAGTTTTCTCCGTGTGGCATGCAAATAAAGTGTTAGGTGTAGACATGTTTCCCACTAGAGTGTGTGAGAGTAGCACCAGAAGGGGTTGTTCACATAAGCATAGGATGGAAGTAGGTTTAAACCCTAACAATTACCCTAAACCTTATTTTATCATAGGATTGCCTAAGATACATCATACGTGGTTCTCAATGGATTCAATAGGTCATGGTTTATAAAAGGAGTCCTTAGGTAGGTGCATGGGTTCACATTTGGATGCATAAAAATGATTCTCATACTAGATACATCATGTTTTGCCCACATTAAGATATATCATACAAGTGGCATGCAGTAATTTAAGTATGTAGGGCTTGATTGTACTTCCTTAGCGTAATGTGACTCTTGTTCATCATGTCGTAGTTGTCATGTTGACGATGATGCTAATTGTTGACATTTCTTAAATCGTCCTCACCTCATGTATGAAGACAACGATAACAATAGTTTGTGAATGGCATTTGTCCTTGATTGATAAAGTTCACGTCTTGTTGGCCGAGAAGATTTGGTTACTTTCACAAGCTCATTCTTGCTAGTAAAAAAGAATACCTGCCTTGCATGAGTCTCAAGAGATTGATTTATGTTGAGAACTTAAGGTCCTTTGGTGAGCTCGTGGGATGCAATGTCCATTTTTGTGGTGCATGAGCAATGTGAGGCCTTCAAGATTACCATAGTGCTCACAAAGTTTGAAACAATACAATAAATTTACCATATGTGAGTGGGCACAACTTATATTGTGATTGCCCTCTATCAAGGAGCTAAGGTGTGGGGATGAGTGTGTGAGTTGCCTCTGTAGACAATTTTTAACATTTGAATTGTAAAACAGACAGAACATCAAAGGTAGGGCCGCCCTCAACTTCAAAGACCAAATAGGTGCAGATGACAGTCTCTCAAAGGGGATCGCAAGTCTGGACCTGATGATGAGGCAGTCTCGGGTAATAACCACAGCTAGTGGGTTGCACCTTGAGTTGGGGAATGACTTTATAATGATGACGAGCGCTAAGAAGGCTATGCAAGCTGCAACGAGGATGCAATTTTTGAGTGAAAGCTCGTGAAAAGATTTGTGTGACACTTAGTGAGAGGAATACCCTCAATAGGGAAAACGTGCTTGCAAGAGAAAATGCAATGATTCAAGTAGGTCATGCACATAGGATTCTACAATAGCGTGCTACATTTCGGATTTATCTTACCAAGATTGAAGTGCAGAAGGTCTTATCCATTGAGTTTGATGGTTGTGGGGGTTGAAAGGCTTACGTCAGGGTAGGATGTCTTATAAGCAAAGCTCTGGCATGGACAACCAAGAAAGAGCGTTGCACACAGGTAGGTTGGTGACACACGAGAGGCATCCTAATTGAGTCACACGAGAAGATGCACACATAGGAGAGGCACGAGAGGTGAACACAATGAAGTAGGGAATTGAAAGAATTGTTCGGGGTCTCGTCGTTGCAATAGCTCCGATGATAAACAAAATTGTCAATATGGAGGAATGAGCTACCCGGCTAGGGCATGGAAACACTCACACAGTTAGTGAGCTAATCATGGCAACACAAATGGTTAACTCTATGAGGTGAGCTTCTTGGCCTATGGAGGAGCTAAGCCACAATGAAGGGCAATCTTCACATCCACTTCTCTTCACCTCAAATCAACCCAATCACACACACTACAATTGCAAGATGCACACAACACTAACCCTATCATGCAACACACTAATCGCAAGCTCACACACATAGATCTATCGAGCACCACACTCCAATAAAACCTGCCTGCACACACAACCAACAGAGGGAAATCACACAAGATTAGAGAGGGATTAACCACTAATTAGTTAAGATCTAGCTAATCTAAGCATCATAGGAAATCATAAGACGCATGAGAGAGGCATAGTGAAAGAGAATGAATCATTGATTAGTATTAATCAAGTCTCATGAGCAAGGAGAATCTCAAGGACTCCATAGCCACACACCTCAAGAGCTCTCCCCAAAGAGTGCTCTCAACAAATGAGCTTGAGAACCCTAATTTCTTTTACACACTGCCTTATATACCTAGGGTAAAAATATGCAATGTTCGGACGCCCAAGGCCTTTAGGGCTCCACCACTTATTGAATCTGCTACCTAGGCATACTAACTGACATGTTCTTTACAACTTGGAACTCCCATTGAGCCCGTAACACATTAAAATATTACAATGGCTTGAAATAAATTGGAATGTACAATAAATGACCATTTTGGGAAAATGTGAAAAATGTGTAACTCTAATCTTTACTGCTTCTTTGTATTCATCCTCGATGTGCATCACTCTTTAGCAACTTCTATTAACTGACATTGACTCGGTTAACATTCCCCCCTTTCGATTTTAGTGTCCGTCCTCGGGCACTGTTGAAAAGTGTCAGTGGAGGCTATGGAAGGTTTTTGATTGGTTGTTGATGGGCTGATTGTCTTCATTTGTTATTGAATTTGTTGATGGGTTCAATTTGCTGCAGCATCTTGATTGGTCCGCATATGTCTGATGTGAGAGATGATGTTGCATTTGTCCGTTGAATTAGCATAATGAGGAGGCTTTTGTTTATTTATGAAAAGTATGTACAAGGGAAGTAGAATGATGAGGTTCTAAATTAGGGTCTAATACCTGAATGACCAAAGGGAAAAAATCTAGTGGGAAAAAAGTGTCTTTGGGATACGCTTATTATTGGAGTACTTGTTAGCATGGAAAATATTACTAAAGTTTCATACCTTGTGTTTTTTGCGGGTGAAAGCCCCACGGACGCCGTCGGGAAGAAACATCGATATGTACCTTACTCTCACCCATCTTTCAAACTTTTAACTATGAATCGACCTCCATTGATAACGTTAAAGAAGACGCTTTCAAAGTTAATAACAAGAATTACCTTTTTCATCCTCTCCAAGCTTGTCACAATCACCCATGACTTTTTGTGAACCCTTTGTTGGAGAGAGGACGTTGCTCATACATAGTATCTACATCAAAACAATGCAATGATCTCAAAATGATTGATTAAAACACAAATATTTGACACATTGGTTAAAACACTTTTCATCATACCGGAATAACGGCATTGTTATTATTGCCTTCTCCCTTTTCCCCTTCCAAATATACGGATCCATCGTTGCTCTTTGCTTGATCACTAGAGCCCTCCTCTTTATAATCTTCTTGCTCTCTTTTACCTCCTTTTTGTACTTTCTTGACTATTGTTTATATTGTGGACCAAACAAGCTAGTAAATTCATTGTTCTATAGGTGCATAGTACAAGCCGTCACAAAAAATAACCGTAAAAAAAGATAGTGTTATACCATTTCATTGTATCCTTTTGTAATCCTTGCTTGCATTTTGGCAATCCGCTTCGGTATGCCCTTCTCCTAATCTGCCATTTCTTCTTCTATATATTGCACTCTCCATTCCTCGTAAGGTATTTTGCCATTAAGAGAACTAAAAAACCATCTCTTATCTGCCCCATCTTCTAAATCTTTACGATGCTTTTGTCTTGCGAGCTTGATACACGTTTCGATGCTTTGAAATCAAGTTTTTGCTTGTTTATGTGACCGTGACTCGGTTGGCAATGAGATGCATTGTCTATTCTTGGGTCTTCTTATGGCTCTACAAGGAATGTTGATCATGAGGCCATGCTTCTCTTGGATATGTTGAATGATATCGACACATTTATCCCATGCTTTACCCCACTGTGCACATTCCTCCATTACACGACAATAGCGGACAAGGATACCATCCTTACCTCTAATATCCTCAACGTAATAAGGAAAAATATATGCATCATAATGTGCTCTCTCTCTCTCTCTCTCTCTCTCTCTCTCTATATATATATATATATATATATATATATATATATATATATATATTATCCTCAAATATAGAGCTTACCATTGCTAATAAGTGACCCGTGTTTTGGGCATGAGCCTCTCTGCTAGATGAAGCTTCATTACCCCCTTTGGCACAACGCTTTTCAATCACCTTACTTGCATTTTTTTGAATTTTTTTCCATTGCATAAAACCTCAATACAAGAAGAGCACAAAAATGGCTAGAAGCATCTTTAAGAGCCATGACATGCAAATAATGACATCGAGTATGACCAACATACGTCGTCCAAGAGCACTTTGAGTTGCCACCGGTCCTCTTCAATTCCCCAAAAGGACGGCCGTCAATTGAACACTCGACTAATGGTATCTCCTTGATTCCTTGTTATTTATAAGCGTGTCAAGGTGCACCAAGCGAATGTAGTGTGTGCGCACGTGTGTGTGTGTGTGTGTGTGTGTGTGTGTGTGTGTGTGTGAGAGAGAGAGAGAGAGAGAGAGAGAGAGAGAGATTCCCTTCACACTTGCCATGCATGGTTTCCCTTCTCGATTGCGAGCGCGCGCGCGCGTGTGTGTGTGTGTCTCTCTCTCTCTCTCATGACTAGAGAGAGAGAGAGAGAGAGAGAGAGAGAGAGAGAGAGACGCAAGCAGGCTTGCAGATGTCTCATTGACCTCCTCTCAAGTGGCATATGGCCCGCTCTGGCCTCTCTAGTGCCCTACACCTGTTCCAGGCCCCCGCTCTGCTTGCCTTTCATATGAAATCTTAAACTGTCTGCTCAATTAGAGAATTCGGATCCTCTCCAATCGGCTAAAAATTGCAAGCCCTCCCAAGCTTGTAAATTTGGACGCCATCAAATGGGATCAACAACCCTCGTTAATCCTGTCCTTGATCCCTTTTGACTGGCACGTGCCATATAGCAAGGAGGGCACATCAGTGAGCTGCATGCAATGCACGCTTGTTTCCCACATGTAGCAAGGGATCTAGCCATTCAAATGTTAGGGACTTGAACCAATTTAAGGTGAGGTAAGGAGATGTATGAGGCAGAGGAAGCTCATTAGTTTTGCGCCCTGTGGGACTACAATAAAGGGTCTGAGAGGCCATTATTTGTTGAGGAAGGACCTGCCATGGAGAGCTTTTGGCAATGGCAAGCACCGATATTCAGCTAACTTTAGAAGTGAGCTTCAATAGAAAAATAACTATGTACCTTTGCATGTGAAAACCACTGTAAGAGGACTTAATAGACAAGATTTGGGCGCTTCAAGAGTTTAGCTGCCCTGTTGTTGAATGATGTGCACAAAATATTTTTCATAAGGTACAGGCAAAAACCTTATCACACTATTTTCAGTTGAGTTGAAGCGTCAACAAAGACATACATATGTGTTGCCTTGATTTTAATTGGGTGTGAGAGAGAGAGAGAGAGTGTGTGTGTGTGTGTGTGTGAGAGAGAGAGAGAGAGCCCTCTTTATGGTACATCCATTTCACATGTTACTTTGCAAGCTGTAAAAACTTGATGTATTGTAGAGTAGTGTCTAGACGGATGCAAATGATTTGTCAGCCGCCGATATCCAACAATTTTTATCATGTTGCATGTGCCCAATATTTCCCTCTTGACTTTTATGGGGTAGGGAATGGTCATTTTACTTACCATTCCCCATAATATTGACGACCCCATGGCGACCGGCGGAGGCCGGGAGCCATGGTGGAAGTCAATATTATGGGAATGGTCAGTAAATGACCATTCCCGGCCGTCAAGGTCACTGGGAGGGGGGCCAACAAACTACCATTGCCCGCGTACAGTTTGCAACAGGTTACAGTCAACGAGCTCAACCGGTTGCATGCGCAGTAGTGTCAGAGCACACATATCAGGCAGAGCCCACTCACCTTCATAGAGAGTTCCCATTGCTGACTTGGCATATTTTCATTGATACAGTGGTTAATTACGGGTGCTGACAGGGCGTGCAATCATTGGCAATGATTGCAAGGAGGTTGACGGATTTATTACGAGTGCTGATGGGGCTCACGTTCATTGGCAATGACTGGAAAACATTCTATGCGTTGACTTGTTAAGCAGACTGTATGTTTCCTTGAGCTGAGTTGGCAGAGCTTAATTGAATGCATGACAAGGACATTCTGTGTGCTTACCTGGCAGCAATCGGGCGGCTGGTGGAGTCGATTCCGCTCAAGAAACGCCAGGGGATGGAGGGCCAGGATCCACTGCCCCGCGACCAACGATCTTGACGGATCTGAAGCTAATACCTTATGGAGATATAAGGTTACCTTGACATGCTGATTGCATGTAAGTAGCAATTTCTTTGCAAAACCCTATTTGCGATGAGAAGATGAACCATATTGTGAATTCTATAAGAGTTTCAAATGTTTAAACAACCTTCCCAAGCAATGTTTGAGAAAATTAATTTAATAACCATACACAATTTCTATTAATGCTTTTTCAAAGAGAACAATATAAAAAATTTAGGTATTTTTCACATTTTTACACTAATTTTCTCAAATTTTTAGTACACTAATTCCTTTTCCTCTTGCTCCTAACTGAGAATATCGAATCTTTAGATGGCACTATTTTATGTTGTGAAACACTTTTCCCAAATACTAATCCCAAGCAATTACTCGATGAGTCTTAAGCTAAAGGAACCTCATAAACCTATTTCACGAGCTTGTGTGTGTGTGTGTGTGTGTGTGTGTGTGTGTGTGTGTGTGTGTGTGTGTGTGTGTGTGTGTGTGAGAGAGAGAGAGAGAGAGAGAGAGAGAGAGAGAGAGAGAGAGTATTAATGGCTTCCAAAGGCCATTAATACTTGCTTAAAATGTGGAGAGAGACAGAGAGAGTATTAATGGCTTCTAAATGCCAAAAGTTATAACTATCATATATAGTAGACTCAAGACATATACCAGTTCAAAGGGCAACTGGCAACAACCACACTTGGAGTGGCTAGATGAAGGGTGGTGAAGTGTGACGATATTGTGTGCAAAGTTGAGCTAAAAGGATTGAGACACCTACACATTGAAATTCTGGAAACTCTAGGGATGAATCAACTGTATTTGAAGGTTTTTCTAGCTGAACATCTCTAAACCTTGGAAGGTTTTCTCACCTTGAAATTTCCAATTTAGAGGTAAATTTCAAAATTTGTAGATAGCACTAAACCTATGGTTTTCTTCAAGTACCAATAATCCTTTTGGGGGGGGGGCGGGGGGTTGTTGAAGTTTAGATCTTGCTTGGCATTGCTTTGTTCAAAATGTATACCAATTTATTATGCTTTGATAGGTAAAACATAGAATACATCCTATTGCATAGAGCACATTTCTCGAAACGAAGTGGTCCATAGCTATGCTTCAGAAGAGTCATCGCTTATGTACGAGTAGTAGATTTGCATCTTTCTATACTTTGAACTCTTTTTGGATTCCTCTCTTGATAGATGTATGCTTTGAGGCTCATAAATTGCCAAATGTTTAAGCTTAAATTTGAGACTTTTTGGAATTTATGTATGCTTTTTGGTGTCTATCTTAGATGTGTAATGTATGCTTTTTTATTAAATATTTTGAGCCGTTAGAAAAGGCTCTAAATCAAATGTCAAAAAGATAGCAAAAATGGTTTCTGTTGCAAAAGCTCAAAATTAGAAGCTCGCTAAAAACACACACTCAGATTCATTGACCACATCAATAAATGTATATTGTAATCCTCGAATCCTTTGTGTATCATACTCCCAAGTTTCAACAAGAAGTATTTTCTTGTTAGTTCATCTATGCCAACTCCTGCATTCCATGGGTATTCATTGCAATTCCAAAAGCGTATTTTCAATTATAACTTGGCCTCATAGGTCGCACATTCCTATTTGCTTAAAGGACTTGGCTCCTCCTTGGGCACATTTTCTTCATGAAAGATATCCTTGTTTTTCTTATGTCTCTCCTCATATGCCTTCCAATGCATATTTTGTTGCTTAATAAAGTGATCTTCAGATACAAAATAATTTGCATCCCTCAAATATATCCAACTATTATCAATGATAATCTTTTGCTTGGTCTCATCCGGCATGGTGCATACAATTGACTGTTCTTTTGAGCAAGGAGCTCCTTGCTTACCCACTCTATGTGCTCCATAAACCATAACTCCTCGCATGCCAAAGTGGGTTTTGAAGAAAACTTTGATAACAATGGCAAGAGAAGGAAGTGTCGATCTCTAACTTCTCTTTGGGAATTCCACGAATAACAATGTTCTTAGAGCGTCGCTCCCCTTTCTTCAACTCCTCTACATGCAAATTCTCAACATTTGTTGTTTGAGCCATAGCTTGCATGAGGGAGGAATTAGAAACCACACTGTTACCACCACATACATCAGCCCAAGACTTGTTTGTGCATACATTTTTCATGCATATACATCCCGGATTATGGTGTCAAATGTTTCCTCTTTCAATACATGGTCATGCTTTACTTTGCCCATGTGCTCCTTCAAAGCCTTCAAGTCCACAAGAGAGCATTTAAATTCCCTGAAGTCCTCTTCAAGTTACATCAAACGTGCTATTTGCATCTCAAGTGTCCTCTTGAGATTCTCATTCTCAACCACAAGGACCCTTAATGTTCCATTCTCCATTGCAAGTGCCCATAAGTCTTCACCTTGTTTGTTTACGGTCTCTTGCAATGATACCAAGTATGCCATGATCATGGCGCAATTCAATGATTCACTACTTTACATCCATTGAAATCCCATTTTTGGACATTCCATGTCCCAAAATTTTACCTTAACCATAAATACATGAAGGAGTACGAGCGGAAGTGCGACGCGAGAGAGAGTGCGAGAAGAAGAGCATGACGATATGGTGAACTCGCTCTACTGTAATGTGTAGAGCACAGTGAGTTCTTATTAGGTTTTTACAAAAGAATATGTGTACATATCTGGCGGCCCGCCCACTTACCTGGGCGACCACATTGGGCTTTATACCCCAACAACCTCCCACTTAAAGTCCAATGTGGTACTTTAAGTGTGAGAGAAGCTACTATACAAGCTAATATACAAGAGATGTAGAGAAGTGATGTACTACCCTACACCTAACTGCTTGCAAAAATGCACAAAGCTCTCTGAGGGAAGTCCTTTTGTAAGTAGATCAGCAGGATTTTATGTGGTGTGAACTTTGACAAGATGAAGTTGCTTATCCTCGAGCATTTCCCTGATGAAATGATACTTCACATCCACATGCTTTGTCTTTGAGTGATAAACTGGATTGCGAGCCAATTGTATAGCACTTTGACTATCACAATATAACACATGCATCTCTTCTTTGATTCCCAAATCTGTTACTAGTCGATTAAGCCAAATTGATTCTTTGCATGCCTTTGATGCTGCAACATATTCAGCCTCTGTAGTAGACTGAGTAACACAATCTTGTAATCTAGAACGCCATGATACTGCTCCACCAGCCAATGTAAAGACATACCCTAACGTAGACCTTCGGTTGTCTAAGTCACCTGCATAATCTGAGTCTGTAAAACCCTTTACACTTAGCTCCTGACAACCATAGCATATACGCATACTCTTTGTAGCTTTCAAGTATCTCAATATTCCTTTCACTGCCTCCCAATGTTTCTTGCCTGGGTTTGACATGTATCGACTTACTACTCCCACTGCAAATGCAATGTCTGGGCGAGTAGCAATCATTGCATACATCAAACTACCCACTGCAGACGCATATGGAATCTTATCCATTTCAGCCTGTTCTTCCTCAGACACAGGACAATCTTGTTTGCTAAGTTTCACATATGGTGGCAATGGAACACTCAATGCCTTTCCCTTCTCCATATTGAAAAATTGCAAAACCTTGTCAATATACTCTGTTTGAGATAACCAAATCAACTTCTTTGATCCGTCTCTCTCAATGCGCATACCAAGTATATGACTTGCCTCACCCATGTCTTTCATGTCAAACGATTTTGCCATCTTTGACTTCAAAGCTGACATTTCTTCCAAGTGCTTGCCAGCAATCAACATGTCATCCACATATAAAATAAGGATCAGCCAACTGCCATCCTTAGCCTTCTTTGTATATAGACAGTGATCGAACTCACTACGTTTGTAGCCTTGAGAAAGCATAAACTTGTGGAATTTATGGTACCATGCCCTCAGTGATTGTTTTAAGCCATAAAGACTCTTTAACAACTGGCATACCCAATCTTCCTTGCCTTTCTCAACAAACCCTTCTGGCGGCTGCATGTAAATTTCCACATCTAAATCACCATGCAAGAACGCTGTCTTGACATCCATTTGGTGCAACACCAAATCTAATATGGCAACCAATGCAAGAAAGCATCTCAATGTAGTCATCTTGACCACCGGAGAGAAGACTTCATCAAAGTCAATGCCTTGTTCTTGCTTAAAGCCCTTGGCAACAAGCCTTGCTTTGTACTTTGGCTGACTATCATGAGCGGTGATCTTATACCTGTAAACCCATTTACAGGGTAGAGCCTTTTTGCCCTGTGGTAATTTAACTAGCTTCCATGTCTGGTTTTTATGCAGAGCTGTCATCTCTGACTGCATGGCCAATTGCCAATTCTCGGAGTCCTTCATTTGCAATGCTTCCTTGTAACATGAAGGCTCATTGCAATCAGTTAACATGACATAGTTCATAGATGGAACAAACCTATCAGGAGGTCGCGTGATACGTCCAGATCTACGCACAATAGGTGGCTCAGGCTCAGCCACAACCTATGGTTCCACTCTATCCTGTCCTTGCTCCTCTTGAGCCCTGACATTTTGTCTTGCATGTGCAGGTCCATCTTCTTGGAAGACAACTCTTCTAATCTCCTCAACCCTCTCTGGTTTAGAATGATATTTGGATTCATTAAAGTGAACATCATTGCTGCAGACAACCTTTCTGGATTCGGGATCCCAAAGTCTGTGCCCCATCTCACCAGACTTACCATAGCCTAGAAAGATGCACTTTCTACTCTTTGGCTCAAGTTTGTTCCTAAATTCCTTTGGAACGTGAGTATATGCCTCACAGCCAAAGACTCTGAGATGCTTGTATGAGGGCATTTTGCCTGACCATACCATCTCTGGCACTGAATCCTTCTGCAAAACCTTGCTAGGAGATCTATTTACAAGATGAACAGCTGTTGATACAGCTTCAGCCCAAAACCCATTTGGCAGTTGTGCATTAGAAAACATACTTTTGAGTTTCTCTTGTATGGTCCTATTCATCCTGTCAGCAACACCATTTTGAGGAGGATTGTAAGGAGCAGTAAGTTCACATTTTATACCTTTTGACTCACAAAAGTCCTGAAAGGCCTTTGAAACATACTCTCCACCATTGTCAGTGCGTAAGCATTTAAGCTTCTTGCCACTCTGATTCTCCACAAGTGTCACAAACATTTTGAAAACACTAAACGCTTCATCCTTGTGCTTGAGAAAGTAAACCCATACTTTCCTCGAGTAATCATCTATAAATTTCATAAAGTAAGAAGCTCCCCCTAGAGATAGGTTAGGCATAGGTCCACACAAATCACTATGAACAAGTGCCAACTGTGTATCTCTTCTACTGCTTCTATGCTTATGTGGCTGCTGTGTTTGCTTACCATACAGACAATGTTCACAGAATTCAAAATCATTAAATAAAAAGCCAGGAAAATAACCAGAACGAGACAAGATTTCCATTCCCTTCTTGGACATATGTCCTAACCGGCTATGCCACAAAGAAACGTTCGGCTGTTCGGTTACATTGATTACATTTTTCGAGACATTTGATACATAAATCATGTAAAGTCCTCCAGACTTTACTCCATGTGCTACTGTCATAGAACCCTTGGATATCTTCCACATGTTTTGTCCAAAAGTGGTGACGTATACAGCATCATCAAGTAAACATGTGCTGATCAAGCTCTTTGTAATTGCAAGAACATGTCTCACATTCTTCAGCGTGAAAGAAGAGCCATTCTGAAACTTCAATTGAACATCTCCAACACCTAAGATCTCACATGTCTGCCCATTGCCTAGCCGAACATGATCTTTAGTGGTCACATAAGAGGTAAACCACTCCTTGTTTGGAGACACATGAAGTGATGCCCCTGAGTCTATAATCCAGTCACTCAGTGCATTTCCATCAGATTGTGTGAGAAGAGCTGAGTCCATTGTATTCTTCAAGAAGTAGATGTCTCCTGACACTAGACTGTCATCCTCTGCAACGGTGTTTGTCACATTTATTTCTTGAATCTTCACTGAGGACTTGTTCTTCTCACCATGGTCTTCAGCTTTCTCTTTGCCTTTTTCTGCTTTCCATTCCTTGCAGTCTCTTTTCATGTGACCCTTCTTGCCACAATGGTAGCATTCTATGTCACTCTTGCCTTTAGCACTGCGGGACTTGCTACGAGACTGATTCCTCTTTCCACCTTTGTACTTTTCTTTGGTCCTTCCCCTGACAACTAAGGCTGTTCCTTTGCTTTTGTCCATTGTCTTTCTATTGGTTTCTTCAGTAAGCAGACTTCCTTCTACACCTGCTATGTTCAAACCATCTGGAGGTGCAGAATTACTCAAAGCTGTGCGAAAAGTGTCCCAACTTTCCGGCAATGTGATCAACAAGAACATAGCTCTAACAGGTTCATCAAACTTGACACCTTGAGCTGACAATTGACTATAGATTGTGTTGAATTCATTCAGATGATTGGACATAGGTGTCCCTTCTTTCATCTTCAAGTCAACAAGCTTCTTAAGGCAGTATACCTGTGAAGCTGCACTCTGCTTCTCATAAAGATCACTCAGCTTTAACCATGCTTGATAAGCCGACATCTCGTCTGCTACATTGAAGTAAACGCTTTCTGCCAAAGTCGGCATAATGGTAGAAAGTGCCAATTCATCCATTTCGCTCCATTCATCTTCGTCCATATCTTCTGGTTTTATCCCCTTGAGCTTTATAGGTTTTATCTGCTTCTTTTGTACCAACACGTGCCAAATCTGCTTCTTCCACAATGGGAAATTGGTTCCATCCAGCTTCTTGATATTGTAAAGAGCAGTGTCCTGTGATCCAGCCATAGCTACGCTTCACAGTAGTTTACTTTTCTGGGAAAAATTCGGCAGAGTTTCCCCTGTAAACTGACCTCTGAACCAATATCAACCTGTCAAATGAACCAAGAAAGTTTCAGATTCTGCATAAATTTCGGCAGAGTCTCCTTTGTAAAATGGCTCTGGTGTACTAAAAAACAGACCAAAAAACAGCTCAAAAAACATTGTCTCTCTGACACTGTAAGCTGCGGGTAAACCTGTCCTCCACCTGTACTGTCTCTCACTGTCCTGTCACTGTCCCATAAGCATAGACTACAACAATGCCTCAACGGCAGGAAAGCAAAGATGCAATCCCAACTATCTAACTCACAGTCAATACATCCTAGCTACCTATCTAAGGGTGCTCGAGGGATCGCTCCAAGACCTGTATCACCGAAAGGATCTCAACATTCGAGAATCCCCCAGCTCAATAAAACCTCACTCGACCCTCAACAAAGGCTGCAGTAAATCTCACAGTACATAGACTTCCCACAAAGTCATACATCCACAAATTTCCCACTGTATGCTGTAACCGCTGCGGCGGTTGTTTGCTACGTGACTCACAGCCAGCAAACCCTCAACAGACATACATCATCTCTGACAATACATCCCATGTGGAAGTACCTGCAATGTTAGGATGAAATCTGGAATATCAAGCAGCAAACACAAGCTACCTGATGAACTAGTGGATGTCGCCTACAGTCTGTGTGTAGATGCGCCCGTGTTGTATGTGACACGCCTCCAAGAACTGTGAGCCGTCCTTCGATGTGTAGACAGCCACAAATCAACACTCTGGGAGTGTCGATATCCTCAGCACCTGCAGTCGTAGGCCGAAAAACCCAAATTTGCAGAGTCGGATCTGCACCCGTCGAGACCACGTAGTCGAGAATGGCCTGCGCAGAACTTTGTCGAAGCCGAACGGTGGCCGAGATGACCTTAGAATGAAATTCTGAGAACACCCAGCCCTTCGGGTTCTCCCATAGGATTTGGGGCCGTGTCTTCGCTTGTCGAATTTCACTCCAATCTGAGCTGGTGACTCTAGCCTCCTGCAGTGCTGCCCCGAGCCTCGATCTGAGCTCTGATACCAGTTGAAGGAGTCCGAGCGGAAGTGCGACGCGAGAGAGAGTGCGAGAAGAAGAGCACGATGATATGGTGAACTCGCTCTACTGTAATGTGTAGAGCATAGTGAGTTCTTATTAGGTTTTTACAAAAGAATGTGTGTACATACCTGGCGGCCCGCCCACTTACCTGGGCGACCACATTGGGCTTTATACCCCAACAATACATACTTCTCAGGATCTAACAAGTCTGTTACAAGTGATATTTCTCAAAGGGTGAAAGCATGTATAGGTGGTACCAAAAAGGAGTGTCTTAGCCAACCCTTCTGGACACCCCTTTGGGAGGAGAGAGAGAGGGGTCTTTCTTGCTTAAAAGAGCAAACAGTAAAAGCCTTCTTGGTAGAGTGATAAGGGAGAAATGAGGCGCGTTTGAAAATGACAAAAAATAGACTAAATGGAAACAAGACAATATAACATTAAGGCAAAGGCGTTCCATTAAACGCTTTTGAATATTCTCTCTCTCCTCCACTCTTTTTGCATCCATCTTGTACTTTTTGAGTTAGCCTCTCCCTCCCTATTTTCTTCCTCCATGCAATCTATAGGCGTGTTCTCTCTCTCTCTCTCTCTCTCTCTCTCTCTCTCTCTCTCTCTCTCTCTCTCTCTCTCTCTCTCTCTACCCCTCTCTGCATCAGTACTATGGTTGTGGGGTGGAAGCACATTAACGTGTCGTGCTTTTTTGTGCTAGTTATAGCATGTGCCAACAAGCATATCTTGTAAGCATAAGGAGAGTGATGTCCTTCAAGTGTGTGTTACTCCATCATGAATTGTAATAATACTTTTAAAAAACTAGACACAAGCTCAAATGAGCTTGAAAATTTACGCTAAGACGTTACTTCGAAGTAGTGGTGGAGTCATGATGCATGGAGGGAAGTAGGGTGTAGGGTCCACCAACAGGGGAGAGAGAGAGAGAGAGAGAGAGAGAGAGAGAGAGAGAGAGAGAGAGAGAGAGGGGGGGGGGGGGGAGATGATTGGGAGCTATAGACCATCACTCAATTGTAGCTCACCAGGCTGCCCAAGCCTGAGAATAGCTCCACATAGCAGCCAGCCACCTCCGACAGTGACTCTCTTAACACCCCACAAAGAAGGAAGTCGAGGAAAAAAGATTTTGTTGCTTCTCCTCTAGCAGGCAAGAGGGGCTTAAAAATGGAAAATTGAAAATAAATTAGAGGTTTATGAAGGAAGAGGGGTCTTTTAATGCATGATGAAGTGTGTCTAGAGGGGTTTTAAAAATAGCTCTTGAATGCACGTGCTACATAGGTATTTCTGAAAGGTGAACCCCTTGAGGTTTCTCTGTGTTTGGCTATCTCGTGTATGCATGAAATGTAAGATACATATCATTTCACAAAAAATAGAAAATTTTCACTTTGCCATAATTACCCTTGCATTGTAATATCTTGTGACATTGGGGGTGTGTAGGCCGATGGAAAGCTCCCAAGCTCAACATCCCATTGCAGGAGAAATTTTGAATTGTAGCAGAAATTTACAATGTTGTTCATAGTCTCTTGAAGGATGGTGCCAACCCCAAACTGATGAAGTGGGACAAAATCACAAATATGAATTAGTTTAGTGTATTCAAAGAGCCAAGGGATCACAACAAATATCTCATTAAATTAAATTCTATACATAGCAATATATATGACCAGGTGATACAGTTGCACTACACGGTGTACCGGAAGGCCCCAACCAACTTGAGATCAACTCTACATTTGTGAAGGGGCTTGTAAAATAATTTAGTCAGGAGGTAATTGCAAGCAGTTCAGCCATGCACTTCAATTGGGTTGAGTTTGTTGTCCAGTATTTTTAGGACCTTCGAGAAAAAGGATACTACGAGTCCCATGTCGAAAAGTGAAGGATGTGTGATTCCCATCGTTCATGTCAATACACCAAGGAGGGGTCTACAAAAATGAAGGAGGAGTACCCAAGCCGAGTAGCCATGAATATTGCCAAAGCTACCAAGGTGACACCCCTCTCTCACCACATCACTCCTAAAAGGGCAGAAAGCCTATCATGTTTTGGCCTTGAGGATTTGTAACACATTAAGGTTGTCGGTGATCATCTCACAAAACAACTGCAAGATGCTAAATAGCATGCAACACAGGAGCTCAAAGCTGTGGGGGTTTTGAAATCAAGCAATGCTAGGGTTATCCCAGTTGTGGTTGCCATGAGACAAAAGCTTCATGCTATTGATAAGAAACTGTAGAGTTTATTACAGAGCCGCAATGTGAATTTAAAGAGGAAAATAGAGCTCAAAGTGAAGATAGAGACACTTAAAGATACACTGGATTGTTTGGGGTTCCCTCACAGTGAGGACACCCCCATTGATGTTGAAATTGACATAACTTGTCATCGTCTAAGCGTCCGTGACTTTTTGTGCTTGCACCATATGTTTGGAATATGTACACAACTATCCTATGTACTTACCGTGCTTCTCTTTTATTTGGTTTGTAAATTTATTTGGATGTGCGTGAAGAAAATATGCACGCGAGTGAAATTCAATTGTAGCTACTCATGCATACAAGCAAGATGCTACAAGGATCCTTCTTCCTCATTGCAGTATGTCAATAGCTATGGACACTTTTACGGAAAGGATATGAGGGGTATGCGATAGAACGACAATCAACCAATGTACTAGCTGTGGTTAGCCACTAGAAGTACATGAACTCACTGCAACAATCAAGCTACGTTGCACGCATAGCTATCATCTTCTCTGCTTTCATATTGCATGCTACTCGAGGACAGAATGTAGTGCTTTCTCCTGCCAGCAAAGGATACCAACAGAATGGTGTTGCAAGCTCACAGGGCAAGGACATTCAATCACACCAATATCTAGTAAGATAATCATAAATGACAGTATGTTAATCAATAAACTAGCATAACAAGAAAATATTGGTATGCTAGTTAGCATATTGTGAATGTTGGTTAACATATTGTAAGGGCCTTCTCCTAGCCCTTACACAAGGCCAACACATCTAAGCCATTGACTTATAAGATGAAAAAGAAAAAGAAAATAATAAAAAGAAATAATGTTCCAAAAAATTCGGGCTCAATTTAAGCACCAAAGTATACTCATGAGACACTTATCGCTTATGCCATGGGAACATGGACATAACCAATGCATATGGAATTAGATTTTCATTTTGAGATAAATTAGAATAAAGGAAAAGATAAGATAAGGACAAAATAAAAAAGATAAAGATAAAGAAGAAAAGAGAAGCTAAGGATAAGGTGAGTAAGTAACTTGTTGAGAAAGTTTTGATAAGTAAAATAAGTTATAAAAGAAAGATAAGTTATCAAGATAAGGAAGATAAGCTATCAAAGAAAAGTGAAAGCACTTATCAAAAATGTGCATAAAAGAAGGCTTCTCTTCTCATTTTTCACTTCTCTCCTTCATTTTCTCAAGGTGCAAACTTGAGAGTAAGCTTGAGAAAGAAATAGCCAACAAACCTCTTTCACACACACACACACACACACACACACACACATCTTTCCAAGAGAAGCCCTGGCCAAAACCCTAATTAAGTTTGTCAAAAACTTGGTCTTTTTCTTCACACTACCCTCTCCCGCAAATTGGTGATCTTCAAGCGAAGTGAAGAGACAACTACATACAATTCAAGGAGAAGACTAGACCATACACACACTAAGGTAATGTTTTCTCGTTCGTTTTATGCTATTGCACTTTCTTGAAAGTGATTTATGCTTAAGCTCTCATTTTTCCATAAGTAAGTCTTTTGCTTGGGAAGAATAAATAACTACTTAATTTTGTTGTTTCCCTCTAATTATGGTTCATTATTAATCATAACTAACCATGCTGCTAACAACTAACCCCGATGTTATTTCAAGTTGCGTTGTTTCAAGTTCTCTAAATTACCAGACTAGTATGGCATAGAGAGAGTAGAAAGCACTCTCTTTAACCATATGTGACTAGAGATCATAAATATATTATTGATTTAAAAGGAATCTAGAGTATACTATTTTTGTAAGCCTTTCCCACACAAGATAAAGAAAAATAAGAATTCAAAATTTATGTATAGGCGCCGCCTCCACACGTGACGGAGGAGACAGGATACCCAAGTCCTGGGACAAGGATAGGGATATTCTTGGAGGAGTATATGTGATTGTTTGAAAGATAATTAGATAATTTTACTAATACTAAAGCAAAAAGGAAGTAAAATATTCTAAAAAGGAAAAAGGTGGGAATGATCTGATAAATGCACACTTGCAAGGGTATGCAACAATTTGCATGCTGCTTCTAAATGCTTGAAATATATTCTTGGTTTGACATGATTGATTGTTTTCTAGTATCATAGTACTACCTTGGAAAGGTGCATTTATCAAATGGTTCGATGGGTGGGTGGATTTTGGAGGGTTAATTTGTTGGCTGGAAAGTTGAACCCAATTTTATGTTGTCCAGTAAGTTGAGTCAAGTATGGAGAAAGGGAATCCGATCTACGGACCAGAAACCAAACTTGGGAACAAGGGATTTGTGTAGCCAATGATTCCACTCATCTTAGGGGAACGCACTGACGGTTGTGCTTGGTTATATCTGAGAAAAAAGTGTCAGTGATCTTGAACCAAGGGTGAATTAGTGAACATTCACCAGTCGACCCTAGAAGGTTGAGTTTGAATTTAGTCTGATGATTTTGATTGGAATGTTTAATCGGTAAGAAAAGTTTCTTCGGGGCTAAGGAATCCATACAAGAGAAAGTGAATGTTATCACCCCCTTGAGTTGGCATCAAAGAGCACGAGGAGTCCTGTCTTGGTGTTGGTCTCAAGTGGGAGGGATGTCGGAGATCACGGTATTCCATTAAGAGATGGTATAGCCGGTGGTCCCTGGCATGGCCCTCACAAGTGGTATCAGAGTGTAGTTTCTATCATTGGCCAGACAAATATTTTCAGTATGAACTTTTGTAGGAAGAGAGTGAGGTATTAACAAGACATGGAAACATTAATAAGAGAAAGATCTCCACTTTGTGTAAGAATAAATGGAGATAGCAAGTGTAGAAAAGAAAGAGGACATGATAAAGAACTTTGTCTACCTCATCTTTTTTACCAAAGAGAGAATCGGAAATCTACAAAGATAGGAGACCCAGTACAATATAACATGAATATTGCCTTGGGTTCCATGATTATGATTTGGATAATCTCTGTCTAGAGATGGTGATAGAAAAATTGGGAGCAAGTCCCAAGTATTCTTGTTGGACCCTTGCTGATGAAAACAAATTGCCATTGTAATTTGGGCTCGCAAGTCATTTTTTAATCCAATTCTATAATCTTATATTTTGCATTACTGTGAACCCTAGAGACTTTGAAGACAATCCTCTGAAAATCATGAAATGGGAGAAATTAGAAAAAAAAAGTTAGAGAAGAGCTTCCCTTGACCGTTAATTATTTTCCAAATGTAAATTTTGGATGAGATAAGCTTCACAAAGTCCCTCCTAGCTGTTGCCGATGAAGAATGGCCACAGATAAGATGATCTCTTGCCACTGATCCATAAAGTAAGGTAATGAGCCAAGAGACAGCAGAAAGGTTAAAAGAGACAATCCTAAGAAGTTTTTGACAAGGAGATGGGAAGCAAAACAAATACAAAGGTAAGAATATCGTAAGAGATGAAGATAGATTATCCATTATATAGATAAACTAGCTAGAGAAGAACAAATTAGCATTACCTAGAAGTTAAAGGTGTAACTTGCGATTGAAGATTTACCACCTTTATTTATTGTTTTGAGTTGAGGACATCTCTTTATTTTTGTTGGGGAGTTTGTAAGGGCTTTCTCCTAGCCCTTACGCAAGGCCAACACATCTAAGCCGCCAACTTAACAGATGAAAAAGAAAAAGAAAATTTTAGAAAAACAAAATATTCAAGAAAATTTGGGCTCAATTTAAGCACCAAAGTATACTCTCATTAGACACTTTTGGCTTATGCCATGGGAACATGGACATAGCCAATGCATAAGAAATTAGCTTTTTATTTTGAAAAAATTAGCATAAAGGAAAAGATATGATAAGGAAAAAAGAAAAAAATAAAGATAAAGAAGAAAAGAGAAGATAAGGACAAAGTGAGTAAGTAACTTGTTGTGAGAATGTTTTGATAACTTAAATAAGTTATCAAAGAAAGATAAGTTATCAAGATAAAAAAAGGCTCTCGGGCATGTTGGAGAAGTCGGACCCTTTATGATAGCTGTGCGGCTTCTCCAACATGTGCAAGAGATTTTTTTTAAATGTAAACGTGATCGAGTTAATTTTAACAAGCTGTCAATTTTATATAAAAAATTAAAAATTTAGAGTAGAAGTGCTTGGATCCACCACCAAAGGCAATGATGCCGCCGCATGTTGGAACCGGTCCACGCTGACGTGGATGGGTTTAGAGTAGTTTCACGCTCATAAGAAAGTACACTAAAGACGATTTTATTTAAAACAAAAATGAAAACCTTTGCAGGTACACATCGCAATATAGCTTTGATTACTTTGTTGAGCTTGCTCGAACCAGTCCGCGTAGACGCGAACTGGTTTTGACAGCTTTCAAAAATTATGGAGAGCAGTAGGTCTTGTGTGAGCTTCTTGTGGGGGTATAAAAATACCTTTGTAGGTACACACTACAATATAGCTTTGGTTACTTTGTTGAACTTGCTCGAACCGGTCCGCGCCGATGCGGACTAGTTTCAACAACTTTCAAAAATGCTGGAGAGCAATAGGTCTTGTGTGAGATTCTTGTGGGAGTGAGAAAGAAGCGGCAGAGCAAGAATAGGAAGGTGATTAATGGTTTTTGGCGGAGAAAGTATGGGCATGTGACGATAATCATGCTAACTAGCTAGAAAGGATGGCAATGGTGTGAGAGAAAGGCTTGGTGCTGATAAAAGGGAGGCAAGAGACGGAGTAGCCCGTGCTATTTCACAAAAGCGGTGGGAAGGAATGGTAGGTCCGGGCACCGGACAAGGTTGAGAAAATTGAACGTCGCATTAGGAATTAGATTTGCATGAAAGGAGGGGCAACCACAACAGTGTTATGACGATCAGATAGTGGATGTGAGCACAAGGCTTGGTGGTGCTAAGGGATGGCAAGAGGTGGAGTATGTGGTGCTCCTGCACAAAGGCCATGAGAAGGAAATGGCAGATGCGGCCAGGTTAGGGCTTTCCCATCCTCGCATCCTCATAACACTACTATGAGTGAATTAGCAAAAGGATGGAAGAGAGCCACCACAGGCACACCAAAATTTTACACATGCGGATGAGTATTACTTCTTGCAGGGTTAATTTTATTTGCGAGTTAATCAATTCGTGTTTTTTTGCTACAGGTGATGCTTTTTCGAGTTTATAGAAGCATGGATTCCACTCATATGTATGCTCTCTAAGGTGGCGTTGTGGTATGTTAAATAAGTACCGAGGGAAGGAGAGAGAAGAAGGATTAGACGGAGAGAGAAAAACATACTTGTGAAATAGAGATAGGATCGGGGTGTGAGAGTACGACAACGAGAGAGAGAGAGAGAGAGAGAGAGAGGAGAGAGAGAGAGAGAGAGAGGAGGAGAGAGAGAGAGAGAGAGAGAGATCCTGAGAGTGGGAGATGAGGGGGAGAGAGGAAAGATAGGTTCAAAATGAAAAAAGTCCGGCTAAAGTTTGGGCAAGAAGGTTCTCAAAGCCGGTTCAAATTATTTCATTTAGTAACTTGGTATAGAATTGTTTATGTGTTGGTTTAATGTATATATTTTATAAATATCCTACATTTTAATTGAGATGAAAGTGGAGTTAAGTAAAAGTAGAGTTTTGTTGTGAAGAAGGAGGTTGTGTGCACGTTTTCTACTCACATGTGTGTGTGTGTGTGTGTGTGTGTGTGTGTGTGTGTGTGTGTGTGTGTGTGTGAGAGAGAGAGAGAGAGAGAGAGTGGGAGATGAGGAGGAGAGAGGAAAGATAGGTTCAAAATGAAAAAAGTCCGGCTCAAGTTTGGGCAAGAAGGTTCTCAAGCCGGTTCAAATTATTTCATTTAGTATCTTGGTATAGAATTGTTTATGTGTTGGTTTAATTTATATATTTTATAAATATTCCACATTTTAATTGAGATGAAAGTGGAGTTTTGTTGTGAAGAAGGAGGTTGTGTGCACGTTTTCTACTCACGTGTGTGTGTGTGTGTGTGTGTGTGTGTGTGTTGTGTGTGTGTGTGTGTGTGTGTGTGTGTGTGTGTGTGTGTGTGTGAGAGAGAGAGAGAGAGAGAGTTTTCCTGTTCATATGCATGTGAAAAGGTTCCAAAGTCGGGTCCACAAATAATGTTTTCCGAGCCCTTAGCGAGGCAGTTTGTGGTGGTTACTCATTGCACTATTATATGCCTATAGCATTCATAGAAGAATAATAATCATAGTGTTTCCCGAGCCCTTAGAGAGGCAGTTAGTGTTGTCTACTCATTGCACTTTTAGATGCTTATAAATCTTATAGGGGAATAATAATCGTAGTGACAAATCATGCATATTTTATTGCACACCCCACTTTAAAAGTTAGTGGTGGAGTAGTAGACGATTATAATATTCATATTGACAAATCATGCATATATTATTGCACGCTCCAATTTAGCAGTTAGCATATGCTGCCTGGGACCCCTCATGTCACTAACACATGCCACTCTTCCATCACTATCAATGCTTTTTGAGAGCATGGTGCTTTAGCCTATATAAATGTTACAAGGCAAGCACCATATGCTGCACAAGTGAATCGGAGGTGCTAATCAAGAGAGATTTTTTCATTTTTCCTGTACTTATACAATGCCTATAGGATATGCTAGTACTGGTAATGAGGTAGTTGCAAAAATCCATGAAGAGCTTCACAAACTCCCCCCCAACGCACCCCTTGAAGAAAAGAAGACGTTTACACAAAGAGAGCGTGACACAAACAAGGCGATCCAGATGTTCAACCACCTTAATCGCGCTCGCAACACTGGAGACCAGGAACTCAATGATGGCTTTGAGACAATGCGAGAAGCTCTGGGCAAGTGGGAGACATGGGGGTACATAGATAGCTCTCGAAGGGCCACTTTACAGGCGGAGATTGACCATTTGCTTCTCTGCAAATGCACAATCAACCTGGTCGACATCTCTGGCTCTAATGTGGTAGAAGATTGAGGCAAGATTTAAATAATTATGCACTAAATAATATAGTTAAATAAATATGCACTAGCACATGATAAATTGTACTAGTGTGATGCAAGTTGTACTGTGTGTGTGTGTGTGTGTGTGTGTGTGTGTGTGTGTGTGTGTGTGTGTGTGTGTGTGTGTGTGTGTGTGTGTGTGCAGGTTTGATTCCCTACGTAATCATGTAAACAACTTATTTTAATTATATGATGCTTATTTTAACTATATGATGGTGTTCCACTCTTCAGTGCCTTGGCGAGAATAATTCATATGTCTCTGTCTGACTTATTATTATTGAAGCAGCTGTGATACTTTTAATCGGCCTGGTCTACTAACACATCTTCAAGATCTGTCATAATTTAGGGTATTGTTGATATCTTGTAGCTAAACTGAACCGTCAAATGTAACTACAAGCTGTTTGAAAGCCAAAAATGTAAAGAAAATCTATGTGAGTTTTTAATATAATGCAAGAAAAAGATGAGCATGTCTTTAGTATTTACCCTACTTTTAGTAGAATATACTTTCCTGTCCATGTAGGTGTTGTTGCAAACAAGGATGAATGCCTAATAAGCCAATTTGAAACTAGGAATCTAAAAAATATTGATGGTTGTACTTGTTTGGGCGAAGACCTCAAAGATGAGCATGTCTTTTAGTATTTACCCTACTTTTAGTAGAATATACTTTCCTGTCCATGTAGGTGTTGTTGCAAACAAGGATGAATGCCTAATAAGCCAATTTGAAACTAGGAATCTAAAAAATATTGATGGTTGTACTTGTTTGGGCGAAGACCTCAAAGTAATGAAACACGCATAGACTCTTGCATATAAAATAGTAATTAAGAACACTTTATTGAGTTGGAGAACTGCATACGTACATAAACACACACGTATAAATAACTATATATATTGTATAAACAAGTACTTAAAAACACTTTACCGAGTTGAAGATCTCCTTACATACATAAACACACACATATAAATAAATAAATAAAAAGATATTATATATTTAATATAAATATTATATATAAAACTATATATATTCTTAGGCCGACAGTGTAAAGAAATACTGACAAGCAAATGAAATTTTGACAGAATAACAACGTGAAAAATAAAAATAAAACCATTCCATACTTGCTTCTGTGAAAGCTTGCCTAACTTTTGTTAAGCTTTCCTATTCTATACTTGCTTCCGTGAAGCTTGCCTAACTTTTGTGTATACATGAAACCATGATTATGTTTCTAAACATGAACAAAAAGCATGATTATATTCACAAGCAATCAAAATTTCGACAGCATAACGGCGCGAAAATACAAACAAAAAAATTTTCCATTCCATACTTGCTTCCGTGAAGCTTGACTAACTTTTCTGTATACGTGAAATCATGATTATGTTTTCAAACATGAACAAAAAGCATGATGATATTGATAAGCAATCAAAATTTCGGTAGCATAACGGTATGAAAATTCAAACTAAAAAAATTCCCATTCCATACTTGCTTCCGTGCAACAGCGAATGCTCACGGGAAGAAGAAATTACATAAGCAAAAAAGCATATGTTGGTATATTACTTTGGTAAATCCAAAGCTCTCAACAAACTTCTATCTAGTATAATAAATATGAAATCATCGCTGAATTGATAAGGACGATCAACACCAACAACATGTCTTCAGTAATACCAAAAAAGTGGCACCCAAACACCATGGTCACACGTCGTTCCATAAAAATCACAAACTAGAAAAAATGATAGATAATACCAATGTTGATGTCAATCAAGGGCAATGTGATCCGGGCTCATATTGTTGCCAATCAGTCTCCTCATCGCTATCTGCATCAACTGCTGAAATAGCACGTACACATGGAGCCTTGAAGCGTGAAAGATGTTGATGGAAGACCTCTGGATCACTATCTATGCAGAGACAGTGTCTAGACAACTCAACGCAAACATTGCCCAAGCCACCACATCCAGAAAACATATCAACAATGTAGGTGTGCTCCGCAGTAAATGTCCGCACAAGCCAGCTAGAAAAAGAAAAAAATATGCGTGTTTTTACTTTATGTAACATAGTCCAATAACGCATAGTAGGAAGCATATATTCGTACAGAAAGAAGTCAAGGCTACGCTCGGCGGCACCTCTAAGAGCGTGTCCTCCAATGTATTCTCCGTCGACGCGCTCCACCAGTGTTCCGGACTTGGCATCGAAAGAGTTGTTGTCCACGCTCTCTCCATCTCGTCGATCGTAGATAGGACGTTGACCCTTGCGATAAAACAATCCTAGCAATAGTGTTTCCACCTACAAATTACAACTAGAATGTGATCTAATTGAAGAAAACTACAAGCATGCTTTTCAATCAACAAATAAATTTACTTACTCTCTCAATCTCAATGGTCTTTCGCACCTAACCATCGGGGATCAAAATAAGGATGGTGTGCATCATTTTGAATCCCATCTCGATGGCATGGCTAGACATAATGCCAAAGTGATCAGTGGAGCTTAGGGTGATGTACCACCCATTGTCTGCCACATACTTTGAAGCTATTACGGCCACTTTCTTACTTAATTTTCGAGAGAATTGATTCCATGGAGGGACCTGCATAATACGCATTGTTAATTTAATTAAAGTTCCAAAACTATCATAGACTGTCCATTGTGGTTTTGAAGGATGCATACCTCGTTTTCTGAAAAATTTTCAACTTTAAAGTTTGTTGGAAAATTTGCAAACAAAAGAGAGGCCACTTCATTGCTCTTTTCCCCATCAACATGGGCTGAATGAAGAAAATCCAAGATCCTGCATACGATCAAATAAATGTATTTCAAACATTCACAACACACACCACACATAGTTAGTCTTTCTTTTCACATGTGTTTACCATTTCTCATCATCGAGAGAAATTTTGTAAACATCTAGCATGTTCCCAATAACGTTCACATCACAATCTATGGAAGGCACTGCATAATCAGAAAATAAAATATTTCATCAAGAATTGTTGAGTAGAAAGAAAGTGACAGCTAGATATCTATACAAGCAAGTTTACCTGTGGAGCCTTGAGCACCTTTTTGGTTCTTTTTGGGAGACTTCTTGGGCTTCTTGGATCTAACAAAATCCAATCGTTTCTTTATAGAGGAGATTGTACTATTGTTTACTCTTTTCGAAGAGGTGGCTTTCTTGGAAGCTGAGCCAATCTCCTCAATACCATTTTCATTTCTTTCAAGAACGTGCTCTAAAGCAAACAAAAATATATTTCTCACAAACATAATCTAAATAGTATGAGCACTTTAACAATTTTGTAGTTTTTATAAATGCCAAAAATAACCTTTATATAAGTTCCCTTCATCACGTGGGTAGGTGCCTCGAGTGTAATCTAGCCACCAAGGGCAATACTCAATTTCCCAAGCAATCAAACCATAATCTCTCATCCATAGTGGATACATACACTCCTCACAAGAGAGGTCCCTCCAACTTTCAACAGCAATTGGCAACTTCTCCAACAAAGTTTGATCGTAAAGCTGAATTAGCCATCTACATAAAATGCAGTTAACTTTATTTGAGCTCCTTTCCTAAGTGACTTATTTATTATACAAACTCTAAGTAAAAAATAGAATAACAACCATAAAGATATCAATTGTATTACCTGAATAATACTCTCCTTGAAGATTCCATAAGCTCATGAATTTTTTCATCCGACTCTTTTGTGTTGAGCTTACTCCAAAGCTCCACAAAAGCTTTATCAATGTGGTCCCTCAATTGGTGATGAAACCATGCTTCAAAGCCCTCCGGCATTTCTTCAATCATTTTCCCTTTGATCCTCAAGCATTGCTTCAAGATACTTCCCCAATACCACTCTTTACGCAAGTACATTCTAAATTTCATTGCACTAATATAACGCTCAAAAGTAACATCATCTACACGGCAATGCATCAAAGAGTGCAATATTTCCTTTTTCCTACAGAGCAAACAATAAACAAACCATAAATGCATTGATTCATTTGATGATTTCATGTGTATTTTTTATCCAAAAATTATTACCTCTCTGGTGATATTTTAGAAGTTGCCAAAGAGTGGACTTTGTCTCTTGTAAGGCCCATTTGATCCTTTTCTCTTATCCAATTGAAGTTAAATAATAAAGATAAGAACCCTTGGCCATTGGCGGGGTTGGCAATGACCAACATCTATGTTACATTAGCACGAGATCAAATCAAATCAATTTTTCAATCAAATATATCAAATTCAAATGACATGTCAACTTACAATTTTGTATAAATTCAAACATAAACGGGGAGAAGAGAAAGTGTTTACCTTATAAGCTCTTTCTTTGAATATTTTTTATACTCTTCCTCGAGCAACCATTTCCTTTTCTGACAGTGAAATCGAGGGATCATTGATCTCTTGCATCTCTTTGATAAGAGACAAGTCAAAGTCTTCCTTTTGTAGAGCAAATGAAAAAAAAAAGTAAGATTTTACAAAATAATGTCAAGCTTTAGAAATTACATAAAAAGTGTACTTTAAGGCAAAAAAATATACCTTCCATATGAGCATTGCTAATAAAAGAACAGGAGCGTTGTACCAACTCCCTTTAGATGCCTTCTTCTCACAAGCAAGCTCTACCTCTATCCATCGAATCCAATCTTGGGGAAAGTCTTTCATTAAAGAATCTTTGCTTGCCACAGCCAGTTTTTGGAACAAGAAGATCTCCTGCCCAAAATTTGTGCTCACAGTGGTTCTACCAATCCTAAACCACAATATCTTAAATTAAATGGCAGTAGAATGACATCGATAAAGTAATAGCAATAACGTTCAAAACAACAAATGTGCTTACTCATTTTGAGAGCGCAAAGCTAGCATAAGCTCCCCCTCTACACTTCTATCAACAAAGACAAATTGACATTTCACAGAACAATCTCTCCACTTTATCATTGAAAATTCTACAACAACAAAAAAGAAAATTAGAAAGCATAGAGTAATACAAGTCAACTTTACATTAAACAAAAAAGAAATCACTTACGTGTTTTTATTAAGCGCATCCAAGTTTTCAAACGGTGATTACCATCCCAAACGATAAATTTTTTTCCCCTTAAGTCTTCCCACTCAAGGGGAAGGGAATTCTCAAAATCATCGCTTATTTCTCGCCAAATAGGCCCCCATTCATCTTTGTCTAAGTCGGAAACATAATGTTGATCATGGCCTGGCTTCTTCAATGACACAAGAAATGGAGCTCCAAGCACACTGTATCCAGACATCTCAAACCTTTTCACCAAGCCCTCAGTGCCTGGACCCACCGCTCTAATGGCTTCATTTTCCATCAATCTACAAAGAGGAATTCGAGGAGGTTCCCCACCTCTCTTTACAATAAAACCCTCTACAATCTCCTCTAATATTCGACCATGAACATCCTTTCCAAATACTGTTGGATGATCGGGAGGTTTAGCAACAATTGTTGTTGCTTCAGACACGTTGTGAGCCACCAATTCACCTTGTGTAGCATGAATATCTATGAACACCTCTTCTTCATGCACATCACCCAAAATATCCTCCTTTCGATGGACATTGGAAGAAGCAATGGAAGATCGTGCATTGGCCCTATGCCCTGTAGTGCCAGACCTTAATGTGTATCCTACTCCTACAAGCAAAAAACAATAAGAACACAAATAGTTTAGTGAGTATGATGAGACAAAAGAAAAGAAAACAAATAACTTAATGTATTTGAACTTACTTTGAGAAATACCTTTCCTGCCACGTTTAGATGGTGTACGAGCCATAATCTATTAACCACAAACAACAAAAATCTTCTTAGCAATGACAATACAAATATAAAATTCTAAATTTCGGTAGCATAACGGCGTAAAATGCAAACTAACAAACAAAACCATTCTCAACTTGCTCATGGCAAAGAAAAATACAAATCCACTTTGACATTTGTATACCTCTTCTCTACAATGACCTGTTCTTACATCATTGTAATTGTTACTGTAAGTGTGTATGCAAGTGTGTTAAAGTGTGTGAATGTATGCATGATTGTGTGTGTGAATGTAAGTGTAATATGTGTGTGTCTTTATGCATGATTTTGTATGTGTTTGTGCCATGTATGCAAGTGTGTTGATGTTGTGAATGCAAGTGTTTATATATGTGTATGTGTGTATGTATGCAAGTGTGTTGATGTTGTGAATGCAAGTGTTTATATATGTGGGTGTATGTATGTATGTATGTGTGTGTATGCAAGTGGATGTGTGCATGATTATGTGTGTGTGAATGTAAGTGTAATATGTGTGTATGCAAGTGTGTTGATGTGTGTGAATGCAAGTGTTTATATGTGTGTGTGTGTGGATGTATGCATGATTGTGTGTGTGTGTGTGTGTGTGTGAATGTAAGTGTAATATGTGTGTGTCTTTATGCATGATTGTGTGTGTGTTTGTGCTATGTATGCAAGTGTGTTGATGTTGTGAATGCAAGTGTTTATATGTGTATGTGTGTATGTATGCAAGTGTGTTGATGTTGTGAATGCAAGTGTTTATATATGTGGGTGTATGTATGTATGTGTGTGTGTGTATGCAAGTGTAATGTGTGTGCGTATACATGACTGTGTGTGTGTTTGTGCTATGTGTGCAAGTGTTTTGATGTATGTGTATCACTGTGTGTGTGTGAGTGTGTGTGTGTGTGTGCTTACCTGGACACGCTCGCCCGATCCACCGGAGGAGGTCCAATGGAAGCTCCATTGGAGCTCCTCCATGCCTTGAAAGGCATGGTGAGAAAGCAGCGTGCGCGCTGCCCTCTCACCATGCCTTTCAAGGCATGGAGGAGGTCCAATGGAGCTGGAGCTCCTATTGGAGCTCCCCCATGCCTTGAAAGGCATGATGAGAAGGCAGTGCGCGCGCTGCCCTGTCACCATGCCTCTCAAGGCATGGAGGAGCTCCATTGGACCTCCTCCGGTGGATCGGACGAGCGTGCGCAGGTAAGCACACACACACACACACACACACACACACACACACACACGTGAGTAGAAAATCTACACACACACACAGTACCTTGTCTTCTCTTACTCCTTCTTCACAGCAAAACTCCACTTTCTCTTCACTCCACTTTCATCTCCTTCTTCACAGAAAAAATTCACTTTCACTTCACTCCACTTCAATCTCAATTAAAACTCCATTTAAACTTCACTCCACTTTCATCTCAACTACTACTTTTTTCACACACACCATATATTACAAAAATGATATTGTGGTATAAACACTCACACACACACATTCATTTATATATATATATATGTATATACACACACAAAGATATACACAAAATGGATTCATATATATAGTTTTACTAAAAAAATACTATGTTTTTTACACACACACACACAACCATATATTTAAAAAAATGATTGTATGTGTTTGTGTGTATAAAAAACGTAGCATTCTTAAAGTTAATTCATGCACACACACACACACACACACACACAAAATGTAAAAACTATGTGCACAGTTAAATATCTTATGTGCACATACACTCAACTTAAATATCTTAACTTAAAAAAATTCACATACACTCAACTTAAAAATATCTTAACTTAAACTATGTGCACATACACTTAACTTAAATATCTTAACTTAATAAAATGCTACGTTGTTTACACACATCCACAAAATCATTTATACACACGCACAGTAACGTATATAACTTAACTAAAATAATTATATATACACACTACCAAAAACACACACACACATATATAAAATGGCAAGATGGAATCATATATATAACTTAACTAAAAAAATTGCTACGTTTTTTATACAAAGTCAGTCATATAGAATGTTACGTTTTTTATACACACACTCACACAATCATATATATCTATATATATATATATATATATATATATATATATATATATATATATATATATATATATATATATATATATATATATATATATATATATATATATATATATACACACACACACACACACATACACAAAAGATGAAGACACTATTAGACTGCATTAAATGTAGTCCTTGAACCACCATTTAGAAATTAAATGGCCCCTCAAATTTGATGACATATTCCACTGCACATACATTCAGAACCGTCATATATTAAATGCACTTCTTCAATTATGATTTTCATTATTCTTTGAGCCGTCACAAGATCTTATGCAACTGTCTTTTCGTCTACCTACCAATCTTTCACTTTCATTAACCTTCACATCTTTCATTAACTTTCATCAGTTTCATTAACCTTCACTTTATCTTTAACTTTCATTAACCTTCACCACCTTCACTTAATCCACCACAGTTTTCTCGCATCTCCACCCTGTAATCTGTTGCTTGAGAGAATATGTCCAACATGAAAGTAACAATAACTTGGAAGGTTGGTGGTCAGATAGTCAACCGCGACATTCAGTTGAAGGGAAACTCATTGTTGCTTAGTGCTTACTATTTGCAGAGTTTGCTGCCTCCATCTTGCCATTTTCAGTCACTATCTGCTCTTATTGAAAGTGATTGTGGCCTAACAAAAGTCTTGTTGCAACCACAGTGGGATATAGAAGGTCATCAGCATTTCTTAATAGATGGTTCTTTTTCGAGCTTGTTTGAGATGCTTCATTCAGACACATTTATACAGGTATCTGACAATGAGAAAGGAAATGACAAAGAGATATCTGAAGATGTTTTAAGCATTGTGCATCTTGAAAGTAGTGGTGACGATATAGGACAGCTCAAAACTCAGTCAATCGTCATTTGGATTCAACAAAATCCAGGGGCAAAAAAGTTAAATGATCTGTTAACATTATGTGGAGCTCCTTTGCAAGTTGCTAAACTTCCACAACATTATGATGGAAATTTGCGTTTTGAGTTACCTGCGACTCAGGATAAAACAAAACGAATGACAGGGATGGAACAACGCTTTGATGGTCACTTGTGGACTCGCCCATCTGTGACAACCATGGCAATAGCATGCACAATTCGTTTAAGCCACTGTTTGGGATTCATCCAGTGTAATTATTCAACGTGTCCTCATTATATTAAGGAACAAGAATTCAATAGTAGAGATTTTCATGGATATTTGGACAGACAGGTGAAAAAGGACTACCTTGCAATGGAAGAGAATACAACAATAACTTGTCATTATTGTCAGAAGGTTGTTACTTGTGTTGCTGCTTGTCCCTGCAAAATCTATTATGTTTTGCCTAGAGATGGTACAATGCCGCGGCTGGCAATACATGTTGGTAAACATTGTCATAATGTTAAGGCAGGAACCTCTAGGGCTGCTATTTCAAGAGTGCGGAAACTAGTAGGTGCAATACTTAAAATAGAAAAGGGTGGCCCAAGAAAAATTCAAATGTTGGTGGCTCAACAACTTGTTCTTCACTCCTTGATTGGTGAGGAAGCTGAAGCTACATCCAATGTACAATTCAATGATTTTTTGGAAGAAATGATGCCACTGGTTCAAACCAAAGGGTAAGAAAACTCAATTTGGTTCCTTGAATTTGTTAATTTTTTAACTATTATAAATTTAGCCTTCTTGTGATGCATCGTGTAGGTTTTCTTCAATTGTTTCAAAGGAGAGAAAGAGTCAAGGTGCTGTTATTGGGGATGGATATGATAATATTTTATTGCTTCAAAAAAAAGTGCATGTTTCCTTTTTTTCATGGGAGTAGATTTCCTCGACAGGGTGAAGAGGATGACAAGTGCTTCCTATTTAAAATGTCCACTAAAGGACCAGGTTCTGGGATTGATCTAGTAAATCGGATGAAAAGAACTGAAACTGGTGACTTGAGAAATGCGTGGGTACATTTTGATTTTACCCATAGAATAGATGGATGGGCAACAATGTCATGCTCAGTTTATGATCCAAGGTAATCTTTAAGTATTTAAATATCTCGTATTTTTTTATCATTAAATAAAAGAAGATGTGTGAAAATGTTTATGTTGAATATCTTGCAGCATACGATCACTACAAATAATTGCTATATGTGAAACTAAAGAGGAGGATGCAAAGACTCAAGTTATTTTTTGGGAGAGCCTTAATTCAACAATGGAAAAGTACGGACATGGTGCAGCTGACTTTGCAGGTTTTATGTCTGATGAAGCTGGTGCAAATTGGAATGCTATTCGAACAGTCTTCAATGGCGGACCAGATAATATCATGGAGGGATGTGAACAATCATGCCTATTTCATTGGGATCAGAGTCTCCACAAATATGCTAAAAAGTGGATACCTCAACATCTAACAAATCAACACATTGATATGTGTGAGGACTGGAGAGCTTGTAAGGCCATTGTGCTTGCATCTCAAAAGGCACTTTCAATTCAAAGTGGTGGAGACAACATCTATCTACAGAGAGCATCACAAGAGTGAGCAGATGGTTTAAATGGTGGGAGCAACGAATTTCACACTGGGGAGGAATTGGAACAGATGTAAGTACCTTTATGATAATCTATATTTTTAGAAAAATTTCATTTCATACATGAAATTTATAAATTTTAATTCATGTTTTTTTGCATTTCATAGGGTGGTCTAAGTCCGTGGGAGCGGGCACAAATTCCCAATGTTAATTTATCAGAAAGTGTACATGCCAGTTGGTTAGCAGGTGAAGGTGGAAAGGGAAAAATATCCTTGTATGATGCATGTGTAACAAATGTTATAAAGTCATATATTCAATGTGCAAAGCGTTTGGGATATACTAATGGGCGTTATATAGGAACGGGTCCCACAATGGAGACCTTGTTTTCTCGAGTTGAATCTCAGCAAACTCCAACTCCAACCAACGTGGCCCATCTATTACACGAGGCTGTTGCAGGGACCCCCATGTATGCGCAGCCAATTTTGCATGGAGACAAAAAAACAGTACAACACAAAAAGAGGGGCAAAACAGGAACAAGTAGCTCCCATCGGCCGGAATATGTCATGGAATCTAAGCAACAAAACCATTGAGGTCGACCAAAAAAAATCAAGTTTGATACCCAAGGACCAGGTATTTCTAACATTCCGCTGCAAATTAATGACAGTGATGATGATATTGGATCTCAAAAAGAAACAACCACACCTTTGTCATCTAAAACAAACAATGTGTTTGAGAGTGATGTGCCACGCACTCAGTGGGCCCTCAGGAGAATGCCCATTCAAAGTCAAAGAAAATGTTTTGGAACAGTAGGGAGAAAAAATTGTGACAATATCTTGTATAGTCGCTCAATTGGTCTTGTTGCTCCATGTATATGGTCTGAAAGAATGTTCAAGGGTAAAACAATCGAGCAATGGTTATGGTTTTGTAATCATGATATTTTGCATACCCAATCAATCAAAAGACAAGTCAAAGATTTACCTCCTGCTCCAAATGTTTGGCAAGTAGCAAGAGGGACAGATATCTCCACACAAGAACTTGCCGCGCTGCATCAGAGTGGATTTCGGACAGAGAATTCAATGGTAAATCCACAACCTCTTGTTGGCGACTACAAAGAAGGTGGTGGTAGCTCAAGGAAGAAAAAGTGGAGGCATGGAATCTCTAAAGAGGCCATGAAGAAATTGGAAGCATGTAATAGTATGACAATTATATTTTTGGATGAAGTAAAAAGGTCTCAACAGCATGTAATTTTCCGAGTTCTCACTGAAAATAGTTATGAGATTCATATAAAATAGAGTCCAGCATGCACGTGTCCGGATTTTCAGAAGCGAGAGAATACCAACAAATCCTTTTTGGCATGCAAACATATGTACTATGTGTACACAAAAGTGCTCGGACTTGAACCTAAGGAGCACATGATTATTCATCAGCCAACCCTCTCACCAATGGACATCGCTTTTATTCTTGGACAACCAAGGATGATTTCTCCCTCCATTTAATTACAACTGGTTTGGTATGCTTCTTTCACTCAACTAGAATATTGATCTATGATATGAAAGTGTTTTTCTGTATTTATTTTGGTTTATTATACTTGTGATTATTTATCTTGAAAAAACATTGTTTATGCAGCAAAGGCTTTCAAATTTCAAGCAAAAGATATGAAACATCTTGCAAGCTATTTGGGAGCAAATTACTTGCCTTTTAGAGTGACCATTACATTTATGGCGACTATCCTTTTTTGTACTCTAATTTTGATCTTATCCTGTGGTAGTTTTGCGAATGTACTTACATCCTCAAACTTATGTTGTTTCAAAAAGCAATTGCTTGGGAAAAATAGTATTGTCTCTATCTGGCATTATTTTTGACTTCATCACATTTATATATGTTGTGGATTATATTTAGCTCTGAAATTAGTGTTGTCTCTATTCTACATGATTTTTTACTTTATCACATGTTTATATGTTGTGGATTATTTGACTCTGATCACATGCGTTGCGAGCATATTTGACTCTAATGGCATGAGTTGTGAAATGGTGATTTTATTTGTTTACATTTTTCCGTCGTTATGCCCTCTCGGTCTCTCTCTCTCTCTCTCTCTTTCTCTGTTTAGTGATATACAACTCTATGATTTTACTTTCTCTCTCTAGAAGAGAAGTCACTCTCTCTCTCTCAAGGATTTATGATCTCTTCTTCCAATGGTAACTCGCATAAATACTATCTCTCTAGAATTTATACTTTCTCTCTCCGTCAACCACACATATATGGAGTCTTATGACGATTGAAAATTACATTAAATAGATACTTTATGCTATGACACATATTTGGTTAAAAAAACTCTAAAGATTGATAAAATTGTCAAAAAAACTTGAAATGAAAAACTCGCAAATGTTAAATCCCCCTTCTTGCAGGGTGCATTCATGCATGCTCAATACACCAGTTAGCATACCTTGGGAGAAGTAGCGAGTGTCTTTCGTCATCCATATGGGATAGATACTAGATAGGCAGAAGAGACGTGGAGAAACACACAATAGGAGTGGAGGAAGGTGTTGGTCTGTCTGAACTGAGTGAAGCATGCATTTGAATATGAACAACAAAGGTGGGGTTTTTTCCAATTAAATTCACATCCATGTCATTTTCTCTACCAAAACTAGTCATTGGTGGATGCAACTTGTAGTGGTGCCTATGGGAATGCGTCCACTTGGCTGGGCGGCCCTATATTTGTGAGCGAACCTTCTCATGGGTGGGGATTTTTGTAGGCCTATGGGAAGGTTCTATAATGTGGATGAGCTAGAAAAATTTGAGTTAAGTGAGATGAAGAGACTCAATGAGATATGAAGTGATGGGTAGACACGAAGCATTGAGAGATGGGGGAGCATTGTTTTTAAGATTCCACCACAATGTGACTGAAGCATGTATGGTATGGAAGAATGATTTGATGGGTATTCTTGGACACAATATGTGACTCAAAGTAGTGATTTATTTAAAGGTGTGGTGTTCTTTACTAGGTGTTGTGACCACTTGCGGTGTGTTAAATGTAGATTGTAGCTATATCCTGAGCACAAAGCTTCCCAATGTCTAAATTTCAATAGAGGGTCGATTGGCATGAACACCTCCAAAAGGAAATTGTTTGGTCTAGAGTTTGATAGACTAGTTTGTGTCCATTATTATCAAATGCAAGAATGCATTATTGCATGTGCTATAGTCATCTATTACTGCATTCCATTATGTGCAATTCATTTGGGTTATCACAAACATCCCGTAACTGTGGATAAAAGTAGAATTGATGACAAGGTGATCTATGATGCTTTGCTTGAATGGGTAGCTCTTCAACCTTAGAAGCAATTGGAAAGGTCAATATTCAAAGATATAGTGATGGATAAGCTCATGGGTCTTAGCTCTACAAACACTCCCTTGGGAGAAAAAGAATTTTTTGGTTTTCTTGATTTCATTACTCCACTATTGAGAGTGCAACAAAGCTTGGAAGCTGTCAAAAAAGCAAAGATATTACATCTATGGGTCTTGAGTCAATATGAAAACCCAAGTGTAAGAGTCGATATCCCTACCTGCAAAGTGTTCATTCCCCTAGTTAACTGGATGCTAGGCAACAACCTCATGTTTTCTAGATGTATACAATGGGTCCTAGAAATGGGATGGACTTGGTGAACCATATGCATCTTGGAGGAAACATGAAAGATATTGTAATATACCCAACATTTTTTAATAAAACTATTTCATTTACTTTGCAAATATTTAAGGTTTGCATTTTGTTAAGTCGTACAGTGTTTGAACGGAATGATTGGATCAAAAAACGGACTCTGGAACTATTAATTACGACCCTTATTCACTTAGAAACAATAGGTTGATATGGGAAACTTAATCGTCAAGTGTATTTCTAAAGATAAGAGTTGACCCTCAAGAAAGAAGGAGTACTTTTAGGAAAGGAAGAGTATTTTTAGAAGAAAAGGAGTAGAAGGAGTATTTTTAAAAAAGGAGAAGTATTTTTAGAAGAGAAGGAGTAGAAAGATTATTTTTAGGAAAGAAGGAGTATTTTTAGAGAAGAAAGTGTAATGAGTCAAGATTAGAGCTTCTTTTCTTGGAAGTCAAGATTTTTCTAAAATAAGAGACTCGAAATTGTGCATCGTGATTCGTGTCCTAAAAAAAAAGTTTTTTTTTTATAACAGCCACAAACTTATCTTTCTGCTTTATATGAGAAACACAAACAGAGCATGCCAGAGTTATTGGATAGTAGAGACTCAAACTACAACACAAGGGAGAAAATTGAGATTCTTCAATTGTCAAGGAGGATGGGTGCAGCCATTTCCTTGCTCACATGACTTCTCTC
Organism: Adiantum capillus-veneris; assembly: GCF_014529385.1. Lineage (NCBI taxonomy): Eukaryota > Viridiplantae > Streptophyta > Polypodiopsida > Polypodiales > Pteridaceae > Adiantum > Adiantum capillus-veneris. The sequence goes on along the minus strand of NC_140947.1, from coordinate 66,120,359 downwards.
ATAGCCAAGTCCCTTTTGTAAGAGCTTCATCAAGATACATTGAAAGAGTCCTCAATCTCTATGGCCTTTGACATGCTACTTTGTAGTGTTTCGCACCTCATGTGAGGAGCTTACGACTCAAGTGAGAAGCAAAGATCAGGCCAGCTTGAAGGTGATTTGGCATTTTCTAGAATCCTCCCCTCAATGGCCCATGATGCAGAATGCAAAGCATGAGAGAGAGAGAGAGAGAGAGAGAGAGTGTCACAAACTTTACCTAAGCGAGAGTCTTCCAAGGGGGATGTGGTGGGGTAGAGAAACTACCTTTGGAAAGGCTTAGATAGTGCAAGGTTTTATCAAGTTATAGGCCCTACCTACATCCATAGTTCGCTTCTCTCTCTCTCTCTCTCTCTCTCTCTCTCTCTCTCTCTCTCTCTCTCTCTCTCTCTCTCTCTCTCTCTCTCTCTCAAGAAACACGTCATTGTTGGCTCCTCATGTCAACATCCATTGCACATTGTATTGATGACTCAAGGTGAGGGAGGATGATCTTGATTCAAGGTGGGAGGAACAATCAGAGTATTTTGTGAGTGGAGACGGATGGCAAGAGTAGAAGAGGGAGGAGTACTCGAGATAGAGGAGCAAGAATCATGAGAGAAGGAGAGAGGGTTTAAGAAATTCCAAGATCTCCTGCGTGCCCAACAACAAGTTGAGTCCTACTTTGCTATGCTTTCTCACACTACTGCTCTTCTGCATGCATCCTTGCTCCTTGTAGCCTTACTCACATTGTTGTACCACCCAACACCCTTATGTCATTTTCCACTTTCTCTTTTGGCCACCACGGTGTCTCGTGCATCTTTTCATAAAAGGATCCCCACTAGAGCTCACACCCCCACGCCCTTAGGCCACACACTGCCCTCATAGCTATCCAGGTCCGAGACCCTTCCCACCACTACCATTTAGCTCTCTGCATATGTAGGTCCTCCTTGTCGCCATTGTAACCCTCGATGTAGCCCCATTGCTCCACCTCCCCTCACCTCCTCAGTGTCCACCTTCTTTCTGTACCGTCACCCAATAGAACCCTGCACAAGGAGAAACTCATTTGGTAAACCCACAATCAAGGTTACAGCACCCGCAACTCAAGGCACTTCTCTCGGAACTCAAGGACTAGAGTACCTACAGGATACTGCAATTGATGGCCAAGATTAGGAACATGCAAATCAAGGCATGGCCATGTGCCTACTAACTACATGAGCAAGAGAAAATTAACTCTCCACTCTCCTTGCCATTCTTCCAGATTCATGTAGTGGCTTGACCGCCAACAAACCAGGTTGACAATTTTCTAAAAATGCTCAATTTTTAAACCAAATCCTCTCACCCCTCATCCACATTTTTCCAAAAAATGAAATCTATATCGCCTCACCCCTCAATCATCCTCGTGCCCTTTGGGCATGCCAAAAACCCAATCACGACATATAATGTGTTTCTCAAAGAACCAAAAAAATAGAATTCTAACTCTATACTCTAAAATAGAACGTCTCGGAGGCTTGGAGCATCATAACACATTACATGCCTATCTACAAATAGGTGCATTTTTTATATGGATGACTTTTTGTTCAAACTCTACCATATGAGTTGACAGTAGGTCACTCTAAATGGAACATGTAAATCTTGCTAGCCTAAGTGTAGGCACACCACTGACCACCACCCCCTCTTCTTGAATTTTTTGGAGCTGTGATGATCAAAATAGCGGCAAACATTACACACATTCCCCATGACTCTCCTCAAAGGCTCAACTACATAATGCAAAGAAAGACTCCGTACCACATGAAGAAGAAACAAAATTCTTTCTGCTTGGGACAACATTGTCTGTATGTTGTTGGCAAGAGAAAATGGTGACATGCAGTGTGGTGTGGTTTTAGATGCTTTTAGGTGCAAAATCAAATCCTTGGTGTGTCTTATAAACTCTACAACCCTAAGGTACATTCTCTCTCTCTCTCTCTCTCTCTCTCTCTCTCTCTCTCTCTCTCTCTCTCTCTCTCTCTCTCTCTCTCTCTCTCTCACACACACACACACACACACACATTATATCGCCCTCTTGTATTGGTCACCCATTGCATTAGTGTCCACACATAGCCCACAGAGTTTCAATTGCACTTCTGGATTCATTTTAGATTCATTTTAGTATCTCTTTCCTAGACATGGCAAATTCACCAATTTGTAACAGATTGTTCTAATATACATGTTTTTTTGGCCTTTTGAAGACGTTCATATTTGCATCAGGTAGAGGAGGATGCGATTGCCATAGCTAGGTGTAACCGCTCAACGGACAAGCTAGGTGGACAGCAAATCATGGCAATCACAGCTAGGGTTCAGACGGGCTTGATGGACTAAGCACTATGGTTGGGTCAGTGGATGAGTGTGTTTTGACCAAACCTACAGGAACAATGGGTTCTACAAACTATGGAAGACATTAGAAGGAGATTCTGAAATTTTGTCTTCCATGATAGCCTATACATGGTCGATGTCGAAGCCTTGTTGAAGGAGTACGAGCGGAAGTGCGATGCGAGAGAGAGTGCGAGAAGAAGAGCATGACGATATGGTGAACTCACTCTACTGTAATGTGTAGAGCATAGTGAGTTCTTATTAGGTTTTTACAAAAGAATATGTGTACATACCTGGCAGCCCGCCCACTTACCTGTGCGACCACATTGGGCTTTATACCCCAACAACCTCCCACTTAAAGTCCAATGTGGTACTTTAAGTGTGAGAGAAGCTACTATACAAGCTAATATACAAGAGATGTAGAGAAGTGATGTACTACCCTACACCTAACTTCTTGCAAAAATGCGCAAAGCTCTCTGAGGGAAGTCCTTTTGTAAGTAGATCAGCAGGATTTTCTGTGGTGTGAACTTTGACAAGCTCAAGTTGCTTATCCTCGAGCATTTCCCTGATGAAATGATACTTCACATCCACATGCTTTGTCTTTGAGTGATAAACTGGATTGCGAGCCAATTGTATAGCACTTTGACTATCACAATATAACACAGGCATCTCTTCTTTGATTCCCAAATCTGTTACTAGTCGATTAAGCCAAATTGATTCTTTGCATGCCTCTGATGCTGCAACATATTCAGCCTCTGTAGTAGACTGAGTAACAAAATCTTGTAATCTAGAACGCCATGATACTGCTCCACCAGCCAATGTAAAGACATACCCTGACGTAGACCTTCGGTTGTCTAAGTCACCTGCATAATCTGAGTCTGTAAAACCCTTTACACTTAGCTCCTGACTCCCATAGCATATGCGCATACTCTTTGTAGCTTTCAGGTATCTCAATATTCCTTTCACTGCCTCCCAATGTTTCTTGCCTGGGTTTGACATGTATCGACTTACTACTCCCACTGCAAATGCAATGTCTGGGAGAGTAGCAATCATTGCATACATCAAACTACCCACTGCAGACACATATGGAATCCTATCCATTTCAGCCTGTTCTTCCTCAGACACAGGACAATCTTGTTTGCTAAGTTTCACATATGGTGGCAATGGAACACTCAATGCCTTTCCCTTCTCCATATTGAAACGTTGCAAAACCTTGTCAATATACTCTGATTGAGATAACCAAATCAAATTCTTTGATCCGTCTCTCTCAATGCGCATACCAAGTATATGACTTGCCTCACCCATGTCTTTCATGTCAAACAATTTTGCCATCTTTGACTTCAAACCTAAAATTTCTTCCAAGTGCTTGCCAACAATCAACATGTCATCCACATACAAAATAAGGATCAGCCAACTACCATCCTTAGCCTTCTTTGTATATAGAAAGTGATCGAACTCACTACGTTTGTAGCCTTGAGAAAGCATAAACTTGTGGAATTTATGGTACCATGCCCTCGGTGATTGTTTTAAGCCATAAAGACTCTTTAACAACTGGCATACCCAATCTTCCTTGCCTTTCTCAACAAACCCTTCTGGGTGCTGCATGTAAATTTCCACATCTAAATCACCATGCAAGAACGCTGTCTTGACATCCATTTGGTGCAACACCAAATCTAATATGGCAACCAATGCAAGAAAGTATCTCAATGTAGTCATCTTGACCACCGGAGAGAAGACTTCATCAAAGTCAATGCCTTGTTCTTGCTTAAAGCCCTTGGAAGCAAGCCTTGCTTTGTACTTTGGCTGACTATCATGAGCAGTGATCTTATACCTGTAAACCCATTTACAAGGTAGAGCCTTTTTGCCCTGTGGTAATTTAACTATCTTCCATGTCTTGTTTTTATGCAGAGCTGTCATCTCTGACTGCATGGCCAATTGCCAATTCCCGGAGTCCTTCATTTGCACTGCTTCCTTGTAACATGGAGGCTCATTGCAATCACTCAACATGACATACTTCATAGATGGAACAAACCTATCAGGAGGTCGCGTGACACATCCAGATCTACGCACAATAGGTGGCTCAGGCTCAACCACAACCTGTGGTTCCACTCTATCCTATCCTTGCTCCTCTTGAGCCCTGACATTTTGTCTTGCATGTGCAGGTCCATCTTCTTGGAAGACAACTCTTCTAATCTCCTCAACCCTCTCTGGTTTAGAATGATATTTGGATTCATTAAAGTGAACATCATTGCTGCGGACAACCTTTCTGGATTCGGGATCCCAAAGTCTGTACCCCATCTCACCAGAATTACCATAGCCTAGAAAGATGCACTTTCTACTCTTTGGCTCAAGTTTGTTCCTAAATTCCTTTGGAACGTGAGTATATGCCTCACAACCAAAGACTCTGAGATGCTTGTATGAGGGAATTTTGCCTGACCATACCATCTCTGGCATTGAATCCTTCTGCAAAACCTTGCTAGGAGATCTATTTACAAGATGAACAGCTGTTGATACAGCTTCAGCCCAAAACCCATTTGGCAGTTGTGCATTAGACAACATACTTCTGACCTTCTCTTGTATGGTCCTATTCATCCTCTCAGCAACACCATTTTGAGGAGGATTGTAAGTAGCAGTAAGTTCACGTTTTATACCTTTTGACTCACAAAAGTCCTTAAAGGCCTTTGAAACATACTCTCCACCATTGTCAGTGCATAAGCATTTAAGCTTCTTGCCACTCTGATTCTCCACAAGTGTCACAAACGTTTTGAAAACACTAAACGCTTCATCCTTGTGCTTGAGAAATTAAACCCATACTTTCCTCGAGTAATCATCTATAAATGTCATAAAGTAAGAAGCTCCCCCTAGAGATAGGTTAGGCATAGGTCCACACAAATCACTATGAACAAGTGCCAACTGTGTATCTCTTCTACTGCTTCTATCCTTATGTGGCTTTTGTGTTTGCTTACCATATAGACAATGTTCACAGAATTCAAAATCATTAAATGAAAAGCCAGGCAAATAGCCAGAACGAGACAAGATTTCCATTCCCTTCTTGGACATATGTCCTAACAGGCTATGCCACAAAGAAACGTTCGGCTGCTCGGTTACATTGATTACATTTTTAGAGACATTTGATACATAAATCATGTAAAGTCCTCCAGACTTTACTCCATGTGCTACTGTCATAGAACCCTTGGATATCTTCCACATGTTCTATCCAAAAGTGGTGACGTAGCCAGCATCATCAAGTAAACCTGTGCTGATCAAGCTCTTTGTAATTGCGGGAACATGTCTCACATTCTTCAGCGTGAAAGAAGAGCCATTCTGAAACTTCAATTGAACATCTCCAACACCTACGATCTCACATGTCTGCCCATTGCCTAGCCGAACATGATCTTTAGTGGTCACATAAGAAGTAAACCACTCCTTGTTTGGAGACACATGAAGTGATGCCCCTGAGTCTATAATCCAGTCACTCAGTGCATTTCCATTAGATGTTGTAAGAAGAGCTGAGTCCATTGTATTCTTCAAGAAGTAGATGTCTCCTGACACTAGACTATCATCCTCTGCAACAGTGTTTGTCACATTTATTTCTTGAATCTTCACTGAGGACTTGTTCTTCTCACCATGGTCTTCAGCTTTCTCTTTGCCTTTTTCTGCTTTCCATTCTCTGCAGTCTCTTTTCATGTGACCCTTCTTGCCACAATGGTAGCATTCTATGTCACTCTTGCCTTTAGCACTGCGAGACTTGCTACAAGACTGATTCCTCTTTCCACCTTTGTACTTCTCTTTGGTCCTTCCCCTGACAACTAAGGCTATTCCTTTGCCTTTGTCCATTGTATTTCTATTGGTTTCTTCAGTAAGCAGACTTCCTTCTACACCTGCTATGTTCAAACCATCTGGAGGTGCAGAATTACTCAAAGCTGTGCAAAAAGTGTCCCAACTTTCCGGCAATGTGATCAACAAGAACATATCTCTAACAGGTTCATCAAAATTGACACCTTGAGCTGACAACTGACTATAGATTGTGTTGAATTCATTCAGATGATTGGACATAGGTGTCCCTTCTTTCATCTTCAAGTCAACAAGCTTCTTAAGCCAGTATACCTGTGAAGCTGCACTCTGCTTCTCATAAAGATCACTCAGCTTTAACCATGCTTGATAAACCGACATCTCGTCTGCTACATTGAAGTAAACGCTTTCTGCCAAAGTCAGCATAATGGTAGAAAGTGCCAATTCATCTATTTCGCTCCATTCATCTTCGTCCATATCTTCTGGTTTTATCCCCTTGAGCTTTATAGGTTTTATCTGCTTCTTTTGTACCAACACGTGCCAAATCTGCTTCTTCCACAATGGGAAATTGGTTCCATCCAGCTTCTTGATATTGTAAAGAGCAGTGTCCTGTGATCCAGCCATAGCGACGCTTCACAGTAGTTTACTTTCCTGGGAAAAATTCGGCAGAGTTTCCCCTGTAAACTAACCTCTGAACCAATATCAACCTGTCAAATGAACCAAGAAAGCTTCAGATTCTGCAAAAATTTTGGCAGAGTTTCCTTTGTAAAATGGCTCTAGTGTACTAAAAAATAGCAACCCATGTCTTTTCTTATTTATTTATTTTTTGATTTTTTGGTCCTTTTTTTTTGACCCAGCTATAGAATAGAACGTATGATAGCTCAAAACGAGCGTCTCGGTCAGAGGGACGTGTCGTGCTTTACGGCCCTCCGTTTGGTCACTTTATGCCCTCGGAATCCCTAAAACCGTCAATTTCTAGTAGGGAACTAGGCCCAAATTAGAAAGTCTAAGGGTGCAAGTGGGAAGAGAAGGGAGGAGAGTGGAGGACTTGCCCCACATGCTCTCATTCCCTCTTGAGGGGGTAGGGTATATATATAAGAGTGAGTCTAGTATATATCATAAGACTGAGGTCTGAGGCCTGGGCCTGGGCTTGGGCTTGGGCTTGGGAAAATGATCCCGATCAAAATTTTAGTGTAGCCCCCCAGTCACTCACGCTTAAATATTTTCGGATTATTTTTTATTTTTTAAAAATTTTTTAGTTTTTTTTTTTTTAAATAGGCGATGACCGCGCGCGGTTTAGGTGACCCTTTCTTGGCCACACACACTGTCACCTACCTAACCTCCGAGTCAACAGCTCACTACCTTATCTACTTACTAACAGTGCTGCTAACCACTGACTAATTTGTTAACTGCTTACTGACAGTGAGCTAACTGTCCACCTACTTCCTCTCTTGCTACCTTACTGTGCAAAGACTGTGTGCAGCCAAACCTTGACAGAAAACTGTGTACAGACTGTGTGCAAACAGAAATTGCTAACTGCCTTCTTACTTATTCATTCACTGCAAACAAGCTAACGACTACTAATTGTGCAAAGACTGTGTGCAAACAGAAAACACAACATTATGCAAAAATCACAGAACTTGCAGACAACACAGAAATTAACAACTTACAGCAACACAACTCATTCCTCTTCCTCTTCCTCTTCTTTCCTACTACATACAACTCATAGGAGAAGCACAAAGTGCCTCTTGGGCTTAGTGCAGGGAGATTCCCCGGCAGCGGCGCCAAAAATGTGCGCTCCTTGCCGCACTGTCGAAGCAAGGGACTTGCCGATACACCGTGTGCGAGCCACAAATGGCTCCAATCACACAACAAGACTAATCTAGCAAGCTCAAGAGAGCAAAGGATGTGTCACTCACCGCTCTACGCTTGCCTTCGTGGTGGATTCCTCGCCGCGATGAAGAAGAAGCTGCAGTCATGCCGCGCTCAACCGCTTTGCCGCCGTCGTGCCTTCGTAATGCTCGATCGCACACACACTCTCCCTCTCTCTCTCTCTCTCTCTCTCTCTCTCTCTCTCTCTCTCTCACATACACACACACACACAAGGAGGTGAAGAAGAAGAAGATGGAGATGGAGATGGAGCAAGAGCACTCTTCTATTGCACAAATAAGAGAATGAGTGAATTTTAGGTTTAGTTGGCTTTTATATGAGCTCACCCCATTCACACTTGGGCGCCCATGCTTAGCCAACTAATCCCTTGAATGTCCCGGTTAGAGTGCACCTCTCATCGGCGATCACTCTTACCCTTTTCCTATTGGTCCGACAAGCCCGGTACCTGACTCTACCAAATACATAATACACGTCCGTCATAGGTGATGGGGTGTCCGTGAGCCGTGAGGGTTAACAGATGCAAAATGATAAGGGGCAATGTTAATGGACAAGAAACACCTATTTGTGTTGATGGTCGCGCTTGATTTGAAGTGTGAATGAGAGAAAGATCCCATGAAGGTCCAAATCCTAATAACAGCAACACGTTCCTGTACACACTAGGAAACACAAAGAATACCTCTAGGAGGCACATCAGTGGCAAAAGGTACCAACACTTATTGAGCACAACAAAAAAAACATAAGGAATCCTAACCTAGTTATTTGCACTCCCGCTAGAGAGTCAAGGGAATAGGATATTGTAGAGATTAGGGGGAAACCCTAAGGCTAAACCCCTATCCTCGTCGTCGAGAAAAACAAAGTCCTCATCCATGAGAGCATATGTGCCATCCGTATAATCATGTAAATCTTCTTCATCATCAGAGGCACCAATGTTTACTAAGAAGGTCACTAGATGCCTATAGTCATCCTGGTCAAAAGGATAGGCTTGTGCAATGGGAGATACACTCTCTACTAAGTATGGATCAGTCGTGGTCAAGAGACGTATCAGCCATTCTAACTCCTCGAAATTCCTCTCACATGCTACTGTACCTACCAAATCCCATTCACATGCAAGCACCGAAAAGACCATGTGAAATATTTGTGAAAAGTAACGAGGGTACCTCTCACCCAAGGCAGGAGTGGATGACTCTAGCGTACTAGCCATATCTGTACACACAAATAGATGATGGTTAGAGTGCAAATATTACAAGGGTCGTGTTATTGTGCATAATGTGTTTTTATGATTTTGTGTTATGGCTCTTGCTCTTTTACTTTTTTATCTTGTTTTTGTAAGTATAAGGCTTTATATATACATTCCCTAAGATTGGAGATTAAGAGGTCAGGGAGGAAGGTCGAGAGGGAAGTAAGTGAATGATGGATGTCAACAAACACTCCCCCCTTCCTTGGGTAGATCATATCTTTTGGAATGATGTCATCATCCTTTGAAACCAGTTGTTTCAAGTTGTTATAGGTGAAGGCTTTAACCAATAGTTTTCAACCGCCCTATGCGTTTCATCTAGTTGCAAGGGTGGTAAGGTACTCTCCCATGATTTTATTTGCAGCATTGTTGTAGGTGATGAACTTACAACGGGAGGTGCAAACTCTTTCTTACTTGTATGGATATGTACAATGGTAGGTGGAGGTTGTGTTAAAGCTTCTATTTCCGTATAGGAACTACACGAAGAGCAAGAAGCTTCATTCGATTTTCCTGTTCCTGAGCTAGGAACAAATAGTTCTTTCTTCAGTACCCAAACTAGCTCTGGAGCAAGTGTGTAGCATTCCGTGAATTTTTACTTTCCGCGATCTTCAATTTGTTTAGGAGCCACAGGATTGAGCTCACATGGGCCCGGTGATAAGTAAGAGCACAATTTACGTTTTGGCACCCAGATTTGATCATTTCCTTTATAGTAGCCTTGGGCTTCCAATAGTTTTTTAGGAATCCAGCGCAATGTTTCTTTACATTTTTTGGGACGAATGGGACGTCTCTTACCAGGCTCCTGTCTTTTAGCACTGGCTATGGTTGCTAAAGAAGATTTAGGGACCCACTTGTATGTTTTCTTTGTTACATTGGGATGGGTCTTGTGTGTCTCAAGCTTTATTTCAACTACATCAGTTGAAGCTCTAGAGAGCTGGGCTATGGGGACATATGGTTCAACCTTTTGAATATGCAATGTTTTGGGTTTTATTTCCTTAAGAGGCAATATCTCAAGGACTATGGCTTGAGTGGCAGGGCTAAGAGTTGGTTTCTGTGTTGTGACACCCCCTGTCCCCCAATCAATAGTGCATTTTGGTCGCTATCATCCATGTGCATCCTAGGTTTACATTACCCTCCATAGTTCCAACAGGCATGACCAAAAAGTCTTGAGCTACAACCCCATTGTCATAACTGACAGAAGTGTGCCAGATTCCAAAAACCAAAGTTTTTTTTCTTGTTGACACCCTTGACTTAGATAATACTCTCAGATAGAGGCGACTTCCCTAACTGACACCACACCCCATATGATAGCAATTATATTTAGCACCCGTGTCCAATAAGACATTATATAGCACTTTTTCATAGGTGCTGTTTAGCTCAATAGGGTATCGTAGAGGTGTGTCAGATTACAACCAATCCTTGTCGGTTTCAACGTGGAATGCATGTGTGACTCCAAGGTTAGCCTCTCGTTTTCGTCTTATGCGTTGTTGTCGCTCCTTAGCCTCAGCTTGAGCTTGTATCTTTTTCAATTCTATTTGTGCCTTGGCTGCCTTTTTTGTATGGATGGCATGTAGCTCCTCTTGGCTTAAAGGATCATAGTATCTTTTAAATTTGCTCCCATTGAAGAATTCAATGGTTTCAACTCCATCAAGAGTCTCCACACGAATGGTTCCTTGTGGGGGATCTCACATACTCTATATGGTCCTTTTCCCGCATATTTCAACTTTTTCTTTTCATTATGCACTCCATACATAAGGACTTTATCACCAACATTGATATCTTTGTTCTTTAGATGACGGTCAAACCATTTCTTCCTCCCATCTTTCTCCACAAGTGCATTCTTCATCTAGCCTTTCAAGGATATATAATCGTTCAACTAAGAGGTTACCATCCCAACCTTCTTGAGAAGCTACTCGAAGACTAGGAACGACAAACTCCCATGGCATAACCGCTTCTTGGCCATACACCATCTTAAACGGTGTGCAATTAATGGGAACTTTGTACACAGTAGGATAAGCCCATAGAGCTGATGTAAGCTTTAAATCCCAATCTATGTGATGAGCTTCCACCGTTTTGGTCAAGATAGAGATTAAGGTCTTGTTGGTGCTCTCAGCTTGGCCATTTGCTTGTGGATAATAAGGTGTGGACTTATGGTGAGCTATCATAAAGGTGGTAGCGAGTTCTTTTATTACTCCATTTATAAAATGAGCACCATTGTGACTCACAATCTCAAAGGGACAACCAAATCTTGTAATAATGTTCTCAAAGATAAACTTGGCAGTTGACCTCGCATCAGCCTTATGTGTCGCCCTGGCTTCCGCCCACTTTGTCACATAGTCAGTGGCAACGATAATATATCGAGATTGAGTGCTACGAGCTACTGGACTAATTGGGCCTACAAAGTCCAAACCCCATTTTTCAAATGGTTGAGTCACTTTAACAGGATGTAAGGGCATCCTCAGTCCTTTCGTTGTGTGATCTTGTAATGTTGGCATTCATCACATCCTTTTGCAAAAAGTGATGCATCCTTAAATAAGGTTGGCCACCAATAGCCTGATTGCAACACCTTTCTAGCTGTTAGTTCCCCTGAGAAATGTCCTCCGGCTATACCCATGTGGGCTTCTTACAGTATGTATAAATACTCATCCTCACGGGCACAACGTCTAAGAATATCATCCTTCCCTAGCCTGTAGAGAGTTCCTGCAATGAGAAAGTAAGGTTCACATTCTTTTAACAGTTTTAAAGCTATATCTTTACGAAGCTCTTTGGGTGGAAAACCATTAACTAGAAAGTTCACAATCTTCTCACTCCATTCAGGTATGATTTCGACTAGGAAAAGAGGAGTATCGGGTAACTCATCATCGACTCCAGTAGGGGCTTCACCATTGGGTATGCGAGACAAATGATCCGCCATGACATGTCTTTTACCAGGTCTCACCACAATGGTAAAATCAAACTCAAGGAGAATTAACAGCCATCATGTAATTCTTCTCGTGGAACAAGGTTTATTTACTAGATACAACAAGGCTTAATGATCAACATAGAACACAAACTTGTTGACCAGAAGGTAGTAGCAAAATTTCTTCACTGCATAAATTATACCTAAACCTTCTCGCTCTGTATTGGTGTAGTTTCTCTCGGCATCATTCAATTGACGACTTGCAAAGCTAATGGGGTAGTCCAGTTTATGTTCCTGGTTGAGCTATAACACACCCAATAGAAAAGTTTGAAAATTACATTCCAATCGGGCACTCGTAGAATAGGAGCGCTAGTCAAGGTCTTTTTCAATGACTCATAAGCATGGTCACACTCCGCAGTCCATTGGAACTCAATAAGAAGCTTGTACAAAGGACGAGCTATCTCGGCAAAGTTTAAAATAAACCGTCGGTAATAACCAACATGGCCCATGAACCTTTGGATTCCTTTATAGTTTGTGGGTGGTGGAAATTCAGCAATGGCTTTAATTTTTCTCTCATCTCTGGAAATCCCATTTTTGGACACTATATGCCCTAAAATGAGTCCATGTTTAACCCAAAATTCGCATTTCAAAGGGTTTAAGGAGATGCGATACAATCTACACTTGTCAAACACTTTTCGTAAGCATGATATATGTTCTTTCCAAGAGGAATAAACACAAAGGTCATCTAAGAAAGCTTCACAAAACTCCCTCAAATATTCTCTCAAAGCAGGGTTTATTAATCTTTAAAAGGTAGCAGGGGCATTGGTTAAGCCAAAAGCCATAACACGAAATGCGAACACTCCAAATTCGGTTATAAAGGCTGTTTTAGCTTGGTCCTCCAGCGCAATTGTGATTTGATTGTAGCCAGAGTACCCATCTAAAAAGCTATAAGCTTCCTTTCCTGCAACTCTTTCAAGCACATGTTCTGAATATGGCAAGGGGTAATGGTCCCTCCTAGTAGCGGCATTGACCTTCTTGAGATCCACACACACTTTGAGTTTCCCATTCTTTTTTGGCACAATCACTATTGGAGACACCCATTCTGAGTGCTCAATAGGGTATATGAATCCACATTCCACAAGCTTTTCAATCTCTTCTTGAACGATTTTTGCATATTTAGGATTCATTGGGTAGGGTCGTTGTTGAACTGGTTTAGCCATGCTATTCATGGGGATTGTGTGTTACACCACGGAAGGTGAAACACCTTTCATATCATGATATGTCCATGCAAATATATCCCTAAATTCCTTGAGAAGTTCTTTAATTACACACTCCTCAGTCTATGTCAGATCTTGGGCAATGAAAACAGGTTTAGACTCTTCTCTTGGGTCTACTAACTCTATTTCCTTAACTATCGCTGGACCGTCATAGACTCCATTGCTCCCATCGATAGGTTTTCTTTGAGCCATTGTATACACAACCTTACGTTCCTTTGTGGTATAGGATTTGAAATGTTCAGGTGTGCAGGGTGTAAGTTTGTGGGATCCTGTTGTTCTGTGGACTGTGATTTCACTTCCGATTTCTTTTGTTGTTGAGCTAGCTCTCGATTTTGTCGTCTCCTTACGGTACGACTCAACTTTGGCTTCTCTATAGCCTCTAGTTGTGTGATGTCAATGGGTTGTGGACTACACCACATAACGCTTTGAAGGTATTCACCCCAATTATCTACCAACTTTCGATGAGCATCACATGCCCCTATATAATTAAGCCATTATGCGGTAGATTTCTTTTCATTTATTCTAGCATGCACATTTGCTCGATATCGCCGCCTCTTATACCTCTTACTCTTATTGTCTAATTTTTGATTACAACATATCTCTAGTGAAGAGTCACTAGATGAATCGCTTCTTGTGTCTTCTGCTCCCTTGGATAGATTGTCATCTGGGGTACCACTGGGCCCTGAATGGTTTGTCCCCACATTTGCACTAAGATTTAACTCAGATTCTTCGTCCTCAGATTCAATTTCAATTGATGATTCTGACCCCAAATTGTGTGGGCTATAGTCTTGTGAGGCGCTACTGGTGCCAATGCCAGTCAAACCTTCATCTTGTAGGTTATCAGAATCTATATGCATTGCTTCTAGCATATTTAAGGGTACGAGTGGTGGCATTTCATCCCCCTCAGGTGTTACCCATGTCGTCCCCCTATTTCCCCAAGTGTCTATGGTTGCCGCTAGGTTGACCCAATCCACATTGTCTGACTCAGTCATCCCAGGTAGTACATCCATATAAGGAGAATCTTCCGCAACATCAGTGTCCACTTTACACGTGTAACAATACTGCAATGGGGCCGAGTGAACTGTGGTGTCAGATCTATGATCAATTATAAACCTGTTTCCTAGAGGATGTGCTTGACCAGTCACAAGATCCACTCGAATGACAAAATCTTGGAACTGCAAGTAGACATGGTTTTTAGACCAATCATGCACCATTTTTGCTTCCCTCATGAAAGGACGTCCTAAGATCATCTCTGATGCCATAGTGTGTTTGGAGAAATCCATAACAATGAAGGTAATCCTTATTTTATGTCCAAAGACCTTGATCTTGAGATCTTCTAGCGTCCCAATAGGTTTAACAATAGACCCATTGGCCATCTTCACTACTATGGTTGTGGTCGCAAGGTGAGGTCTTCCCATAGTTTCCCAGCAATTTTGTCACAATGCTAACCCCAGTGCCACCATCAAGGATTCCCTTCACAGTTAATCCCTTAGTAGTGATTGGTATGGTCGCATTGGATTCATCACCCTCAAAGTATTTTTCCAACTTGTTAACATGTATTTCTATAACAAGGTTCTCATCTATGTTGGGTTGTGGATCTAAGTGTTCCTCCTCTATTGGCATCTCCCCAGCTCCCTCCATCTATGCAAATTGTGGTAGCCCAAACTTCAGTTCTGCATTGAGGAAGGCTTGAAGAGTTGAGAGTACCTCAGGGTCTTTATATAGTTTGGACATGATGGTGGTTCTGACTTCTAAAGACATGAAATCCATCAATTTGGCAATGTTTAACGGCACCTTTTGGAATTCAGTCCCTTGACGTGGGGAAGATGGGATCTCCATTTCTTCGATAGGATCAGGTAGTCCATTTGTAAACATTCTTTCCATCAAGAAGTGAGTATGCCCACTTTCCCATGACTTTAAGTCACTTTCTTCTTGGATGACACTAGGTATGGCTAAGGGTCTATGGACTTGGTGAGGTTGTTGTTGCGAAGGGAACACGGTATCTGAAATCTGGATCTGCCTAGGTACTCGTTCTAGATCCCTTTGGGTATCTTCTACCAAACTCCTTAATTGCTTGACTCGCTCGATCTCCTCTGTAGGGTTTGGATAAGTTCTTATCTTCTTCTTGGATCTTGGCCATTGTGGCTCACGAAGATCTTTCTTGTTGGTTTCTATCATAGTGGTCGTTTTGGTCTCCATGGTTTCACCTGAATCAGAATCCTCTTCAGTGTCGCTCATATATACGGGGTCGTCACCAGTCCCTATGTTGGTCTTTGAACTGGGGTCTGACTTCGCTGCTTTTTGCGATCTCTTCCTTCATGTTTTCTTCTTTTTCTGAGATTGGGCAATTGATGCCATTTCTCTTTTCTCAAGAATATAATTTTGTTTTTGGAGCATGGATCGTGTTAGTACGTTTAATGGTACCACATGTGTACTTTGTGATGGTTCCTCGGTAACTTCAATCAAGTTTAATGGAGTGATCTTCGGTGCATTTGGATTATTTGGACATTGGGCAATCAAATGATCTATGCCACATCGATTACACATGAGAATTGGCATTGTAGATGTGCTCGCTTGATTGGTTTGCATTAGTGTGGCATTCTTTTGTAGCCTAATAGGACACTCGGCTACATGATGTGGACCTCCACACTCATAGCATTGAAGAGGTGGTCTCTTAGCAGTGTAATTGATATTTTGGCCTCTTGCCGCAAGAGGAGCTACTTGATATACAGGTTTGACTTGTCCCCAATAGTCCTCCATGTAGTATTGTGGACTTTCTTCAAGCACATCCATCCCATAGGAAATATTAGGATCTATATCTTCCTCACAGCCTTCCAAACAAGAAATAGACGACTCACAACCCACTTGATTCACAGAAGTGATTCTCGGATGTGGTGGTTGCGGTCCTAGCACTGGAGGTGGTAAGGGTGTTGTTTGAACAACATTTTGGGCCCTAGGGACCATGTGTTGTGTTGTTTGTTCAAGAGGTGGGGCCGACATCAATGCAGGCACTCGAGGTGTGTCTGTCCATGCTAAGGTTGGTCTATTGGCCATTGCGCGCTTAAATACTATGCAATCCTTAGCTTGATGACCATACCTTCCACAGGCATTGCCATTCCCATTGAATTTACTCTAAAAGTAGGGCATTCACTGGTACTATGCGGTCCATAGCATACTCAGCACCATTGTTGCTCCCTTCTTGGACACATTTGATTGTTTTGCGGAGCACGATTTCCTCTTAGACTCTCTTGAATAGCCTTGGTGAGATTTGCTAAAGTCATCTCAGATATCATTGGCTCCTTAGCAATAGGCTTGAGGGTCATTGGCTGATGCCCTGATGCTTGCGAGCTAATAGATTTAGGCTCAAAAGACACTCTTTCTCCTTGAAACATTAAATTATCCTCCAATTGGATCGCATTGGTGGTGACTGCTTCCCAAGTGGTGATACCTCTAATGACTAAGCCATTGGAGATATCTTCATGTTTTAATCCCCGAATGAATCTATCGAGCAATTGGTTATTGTTGAAGCGCTCATTTGGATTACAACGAGAATTCAAATGCTTCAAGTGACTAATAAAGTCTCTCACCGACTCTCCTTTCTCTTGTTGGGCTTTCTGGAGTTGAGAGGCTACACCCCAAAGTACTCCGTTTCGTATGTATTCTTTCAAAAACAATCTCCTAAGAGTAGGGTAAATCATTTTTTCTTCCACCCTTACGGTTCCATACCAATCCCCTGCCTTCCCACTTAGGGTTAGGCTTAAAGCATTACTCTTATGCAGGTCATTGTGTTCTCCTAGAGAATTGCATATTTGTTCAAACACTTCGATATGCTTTCTCACATCCCCGTCTCCACTAAATTTTTGTGTGAGCATGGCTATTTGTACTGCCTTACTTCTAAGCTCTCTATCACACGTGTTACACATATTCTCCGCAATAGATCGACCAATAGCTTGAGCAAATGTTGCCAAGTCACCTAAGTGAGCAGGCACCGTGGGTGAAGGTGCTCCAGAGACTACATGTGGAGTAGGTATTGGCATTGGGCTTGGTGCATAGGAAGCCCTTGGGTTCCACGTTGGGTACGATGTTGTGCCATGTGGTGGTCCATAGTTCATATGTGTGGCCCTAGGCATAGCAGATGTCGGATGTGACATGCTAATGATGGCCGGTATAGTCCCATGGAAATAAGAACTTGGGTGTTCTGGTTGTGGAGCATAGGTTGTTGAAACAATGGGAGGGGTAGGGACTACATGAGTACGAGGATCCATGGGTGTATATGATTGGTACACACTTGTAGGTATTGTTGCAGGCATTGAGCTACCATGTAGCTGTGCTTTACTAACAAATGAGGTCCATGGCGTGTTTCTTGGCATGCCCATCATTGGGGTAGGCATGGTAGCCATGGTGTCATCAAGGGAAAGATGAGCTAGACTTGTAAAGGTAAAGCTATCACTTGTGGAATCAGATTGCACAGAGACCCCTGGCGAAACAACATATGGAGGATCCATCGAACTTACCGAGGGACTCTCCATTTGCGATAAGGTAGGTTCTTTAGCCTTCCTTGTATCCACGAATCTCATGAGACCCGTTGAAGGCATGTTGATGCCCTTGTTCTGTCTCTCTAACTCAATCACCCTATCAATGACCTCACAAACTCTTTGTTGTTGATCCTCCACTCTAGTAGCACCCATTGTGGATTGTAGGACATCTAACCAACCTACATGATAGGTGTGACCTGTGTATAGGTCGGTGAGAGTTTCCGTTTGTATTTCGTACTCCCAGTTCTCATTTAAGAACGCTCCATCTAGAATTGAGGTTCTAGTGGTGTCCTTTGAGCTAGATGCAATATTGCTTTCTAGGGGTTGTCCCTTAGCGGTTGCTAAGTCAAGAGCACTCGATTGCTCTCCTAGCAAAGATATTGACATAGGAGCTTTCGATTTTAACTCTCTTTGTTGCTCCGCCTTGCATAAGCTCTCAATTTCCTTTTCCCTCGCTGCAAGGATATACCGCTCAACCTCTTGCACTTCGGCAAGGCTTCTACATCAAGTAATATAACCTTGGAGGGAAATAGCTCTGAAGAGTCAGGGGGTGCAGTGAATGAAGTATTCACGTGCGCATTCTCTAAGGGCATAGGATCTACGTTGGTCATGAATGGAGAATTTACTTCCCCACCCCCCTCATTTACATCATTAGCTCCATGTTCGGAGCGAGACGTGGCTTGTGACTAAAGGTTTCCTTCAAGCGGCTAAGCATGCTCGGCCCGGACTGCGGGCCCATGGCATGCATATCTTGTTTTGAGCTATCGGGATTAGGCATTGGGAAACCCTCCATGATGTCGTAGTCAGAGGAAGAGTCACTAGCCGCTATGTTCGGGTCTTGGTTTGTACTACCTTGGGTCCCCGTCGAGGGCTCGAAACCTAAGGTAGGTGGATAATGAGAACTCGCGTAAGTCAAAATTCTCTCTAGTTGCTCCGTCTCTAGCACACGACCAGAGCACAGATACATGTGCCTTTGACACCCTACAAGCGTCGACGAATAACCTCGAAGGTTAATTGCTTACTTTTTTAGGCGTCTGTTTTTACTTGTTTTTTTATGTTTTTTAATATTTTTTAATAATTGGTTTTTTTAATTAAAGTGTGTGATAGCTCAAAACGAGCGTATCACTTAGAGGGTTGCGGTGTGGTTTACAACACAATGTTCGGTCACCTGAAGCTCCGTTGGTCCTCAAAAAAGTTGATTTTTAGCTACGTGTGAAGCTAAAATACGTAATTTTAAAGGGCGACTGAGGCATAAGCCTGAGCGTGAGCTTGGGCTTGGGTCTGGGAGATATTCCCAATCTCGGTCCTACCTTTATTTTTTTTTAACTTTTTTAATTTTATATTATTATTATTTTAAAGGATAAGGTCGCCGCGGCCTGCGCACGAGCACACACACACTCTACCTACCTACTTACAACCAATACACCTACTTTTACACACTAACAAACCTCATTAAATCTCACATATCTACTTCCTACTTACTGTACATTATATTACACAGAACTAACAACCTTAATACTAATACCTTAGCATAGAGAAAACACAGTAACCTTTAAAAACTTCATTAACAAAGAAATACACAATAGCAACACAAAATCTTTCTTCTCAACACACACACCTTCCTTCCCTACCTTTCCTATAATTGAAATTGCACCACAAAAGAAGCACAGAGTGCTATTTAAGCTTAGTGTATGGCATTCCCCGGAAACGGTGCCAAAAATGTGCGCGTCTGTCGCACGTGTCAATGCAAGGAACTTGCCGGTACACTGTGTGCGAGCCACAAATGGCTCCAAGCACACAACAAGCCTAAACTAGTAAGCTCAAAGATGGCGATGGTGTGTCACTCACCGCTCTATGCTTACTATCGTGGAGAATTACTTGCCGCGAAGAAGAGGGAGACGCCACTACGCCACGCTCAACCGCCTCGCTGCCGTCATGCCGCCGCAATGCTCGATCGCACACACACACACACTGTCTCTCTCACGCACACACACACACACACACACACACACACACACACACACACACAAGGAGATGAAGAAGAAGAAGAAGATGGAGATGGAGCAAGAGCACTCTTCAATTGCACAAATGAGGGAATCCATGAATTTTAGGTTTAGTTGACTTTTATATGAGCTCGCCCCATTCACACTTGCGCGCCCATGCTTAACCAACTAGTCCCTTGAATGTTCCAGTTAGAGTGCGCCTCTCATCAGCGATCACTCTTACCCTTTTCCTATTGGACCAACAAGCTCGGTACCTGACTCTACCAAGTAAATAATATAGCGTCCGTCGTAGGTGATAGGAATGTGTGTGAGGGTTAACACACACACACACACACACACACACACAGAGGTTACGTAAGGGAGGGAGGGGAGGGAAGAAGAAAGTGAATAGGTGAGAGAGTGGAAAGTAGTAGGTTAAAATGACATATCGAGGCCAAGGGAGGGAGAGAGGGAATGGGTGAGATAGAGGAAAAAATTAGGTTAGAATGACACGTGGAGTCCAGGGGAGGGAGAGAGTAGCAAACTTATGGATAGAGGACATGGTAGTGAGATCAAGGAAGTGAGTGAAATCAAGACTGGGAATGATGAGAGAGAGAGAGAGGGAGGGAGGGAGAGGGAGGATAAAGTTAGTGAGAAAGAGGTGTGGAGGCAGGGAGAGAGAGTAGGAACAAGAACAAGAACATGGAAAAATTTTCAAGGGCAATGACATAGGAGAAAAATATGTCACATTGTTATTGTGCCCTGGAAGTCTCTATAACTATCTACATTATTAATACCACTTCTACTACTATTGTGCATAATATTGTACTTGAGGATAAGTTTATTGGTAGGAAACCTTATTTTTTTGATGACTATGCTTGATCCAAAAGATAAAAATGTGTGTTTAGTGATTTTTATATTGAGCTAAAAGGATGTAAATCTTACAACCCTATTATCCATCACCAAGAGTGAGTAGGGTGTTATTTTTTTTGAGATGAAGGGCTAGCTTGCTATTGTAAAAGATGATCCTCAGGCTAATGTAAAGGAGAATATGGAAATAGAAAATTCTAGTGTGCACTCACATATTTTGAGTGGACCCTAAGAGTCACCTAGTATATGTCATCTGAGAATCCATGGAGTGACAGTTCTGACAGTTTGAATGAGAGATTCAAGCCTAAAACTCATCAAATGTCTCAAGGAAAGAGAAAGAAATGTTTGATAATGCCCCATGGCTGCTAAATTGAAGTGCATGTAATGGAAATGGCCTATGAACTTTGAGAATAGCGGAATTAAGAGAATTAAAGTGAGCATTTTTGTGAGATCACTTTGAAAACATAGAGGGTGAACTTAATTGATGGTAGCAACATAAACATAGTACTTAATTAATTTGGCACGAACAATACTTTTTCAAGAGAGAGAGTATTAGAGAACATGACAATAGTTGAGGACCTGATTTACTTGGAGCCGGTCTCCCCTCCAAAAGGCGTTTGTATTATAGATTCTCCCATCAAGAGAGACTTGATACAATACAATCTTTGTGTTCCTTGTGACCTTGGGGATGCTATGAAGATGGAAATCTTCGTGCATCATGAGCATAACATAAACTTTGCAAAAAACATTAACTATCCCAAGCATAAGTCCCAAGGCCTCAAACACCTAAGGTGGAGAGAGCTAGCGAGGAATGAGGGTAGGGAAGAGGAAGAAGAATCATCCATAGGAGAAAGAAATAGTTACTCACTTATCATCACTCTTCTTGCTTAGCATAGCATAATAGCGTAGTAATGAAGATGAAGAAGATGGCAAGCTTAAGCATTGAAACATGGCTCTTGGTTGGATTTGCATTCCATAGCCAAGAGTGTTGGTGTAGGCTCTCCACTTCTCAACAAGCTTGGAGAAGGAGATGGAGCTCTTGTACTTTGCACTTCACATAATGAGTGTGTGTGTGTGGGGGGGGGGGGGGGGGGGAGAGTATACCCTCCCTCTCTCTCTCTCTCTCTCTCTCTCTCTCTCTCTCTCTCTCTCGTATTATTTAATTATATCATTTGGACATGTGTCCTCTTTTTTCTCTTTGAGAGAAAGAACTTAATTATTTATTTTTATGCATCTAAATTCTTATTGGACCCCTTTAAAACCTATCCAATAGGATTCAAGCACATCATTAGGACACAAGCATGGAAACCGTTTATGCCTCTTGAGAGTTTATCTTTGAATTGAACACTTCAAGAACCTTAGTCATTCAAGCATGAGAATAACCTCAAGCTTGAGCAAGGTTCCCACAAACACACTCTCTTTCGCAATTGCTTACATATGGATGCATCTATACTATTATAAAAGAGGAGGAAGGATTCCGGCTCCCTCCTTCGGACACGTGTCGTTGCCTCCTCACTCTAGTGAGCTCCGACAGTGTGCCCTACACTTAGCACGCTCAATGAGAAAGAAAAAGCCTACACGAAGAGAGAGAGAGAGAGAGAGAGAGAGAGAGAGAGAGAGAGAGAAGGCTATAGGAAGTACTAATAAGTATTGTGTACTTACATGTTTTCTCTCCTCCTACACATTTCACTTAATTTGGCATATTTGTAAAAAGTATAAAAGAGGCCCTATATTATATTACATGTTTTCTGACCTCCTGCAAAACATGTGGCTTAATTTGGCTTACTTGTAATTCATAAAAAGTATAAAAGAGGCATTGTATTATAAAACCATGCTTCATCTTATGTGCCACTTCTTATCACCTATGCACTTTCTATATGTTTTTATTGTTATAAAATACTCACCAAGGCGTGAGAGCTCCCAATTTCCAAGAAAAGAGCTCAACATACCACGTTAGAAGCTTCACAAAATCTTTGAAGAACCTTTCAAAGTGGTGAAAGCTTTTTTAACGTAAGGATATTGTATGTATACTACCAAGTGCGTGTTACTTATAGCTAGATTGCTAGGCATCCGAACCTAAGGCTTGGATTCAAGAGCCGTTTTCTTCCTCACCGTGTTGTCAAACTTGGTCAAAGAAAGTACTAGCCGAGTCTCCCCATGCTAGTGCTCTTTTTCTTGTGCTTGCTGTTAAGAATTGACGTTGCATGCAAAACATGAACCTAGTTGGAATAGACAAGGAGAGCAAGAGATTGGGAGTGGAAGAAAAGTGCATGTAATCATGCCTATGGGTGCTTATACATGATGTGCATATACATATATCCTTTTTTTTTTTTTTTTGCAAAACTCACAATTGTGAGTGGATAGTATTAAGAATAGAAATATACACCAATCCTCAAGCTCAGACAGAGCCTTGAGGGTCAAAGGATTACATGTAATCTGCTTGGCAAAGAAACCACTCCTACTCCTCGGCTTTACTTAATACAAGATGTTATGTATTGTTCTAGACCAGTCCTTTGAGGCTTGTTTGCATCTGATCATGTGGATCATCAATCTGCTCTCTTGCGTGATTTCACAAAAGCTTGCCACAACTAGATCCCCTTCAAACACGCGGCGGTTCCTTGCTTGCCAAATATGGTGCAAGAAGTAGTACCTGATTACTTGAGTGCAGACTAGAAGAGCAAGACTTCCCATCCTGTTACTACCAAAGAACATATCATTCTTGAAGAACTTAATTTGCCATGTCCTTTGAATCCACTTGCATATTTTCCCAGCCATGTCCCTGATTTCCTGGCATCCCATGAACAGGTGGGCTAGGTCTTCACTGGCTATTCTGCACCCCGAGCAACGATCGGACCCGATGCCTCTTTCTTGTATCTTTACGCCCGTCGGCAGAGCACCCCACATCACTTTCCACAGGAATATCTTCATATATTGAGGCCAGCTTGGCTTCCAGATGTTCTCCATGACTCCCTCCCATCGTTTTTCCGTCCAGTGCCCTTTCCATAATTTGTTGAGGGGGCTACACCAATTAGCCTCGTGCATTAGTGCATGGTAAATGCCTTTAGAGTGTGGTTTTGCAAAGAGGCTACTCCCGGGCCATCTCCAAGCGTCCCATTCAAAGTTGGATTCACAAATTGGCATCACGACCTTATCAAGCTCTTTAATCACCCTATAGACTAGTAAGATCTCAAAACCATCCATTTGAAATTGGATGGCTAAAGAGTCAGCAGTTTTCCAGCACTTCCTGTTGCCATCCCAGAATTGCTCTAGTCGAAAGAGCCCCTTATCATTCACCTTCTTGGCCATTTCTATCCAGTAAGGGCTTTGCGACGGCCCCAATATTTTAGAGAGCCAAGGGGACCAATGTAATATGGAGTTCTTAAAGTATCTGGTACTTCCCCCCATTCCAGAACCTCAGCAGCACTTTTGCACTTCCTCATCAGCTCCCTTGAGAGTCCACTAGATCTAAGAAAGGACCATTTCGGGGTGAGAAGTTTGTCGTGCATCACAACCCCCTTCCACTTTCCCCCTTTTGATCCCAGTTTTGCTGCATCAAGAATTTCCTTGGTCATGATAGCCCAAGCTTGGTCTTGTTTAGCCAATGAGACCATAAATTTGGCACAAAGGGCCTTAGCATGAGACATAGGGTTAAGAATGCCAAGCCCTCCTTGGTCTATCGGGCGAGCAACTACCTCCCATCTAGCCCACTGCCATGGCCGGGAGGATTTCATGTTGTTCTTCCAAAGAACCCTTTTCACAAGTTTTAAGAATTCTTTCCAGTTACACTTAGCCATCTTGAACATGCGGCTGAGGAAAGCAATATACGGGGTCATAAAGGCATTGATCACTCTAATCCGGCTTTGGAGGGTAGGAGAACAAACCCCCACCTTCTCATTTTGGCACTTATTTTTTCCATGACCCATTGAAATCTTTGTCTGTGGGTTACGTCCACCCCTACGGGGGCTCCCAGGTGTCTAAATATACTCCCTTTTGAGATAATCTCTCTTGACCAAACTGCAGGGTCAAAAAAGTCGTTCTCCGATAGGGAGATTAGTCTTGACTTCTCTATATTGCCTTGGATCCTGAGGCCACGGCAAATGTTTGCACAATCTCCAGAGCTCTCCTGACAACGAGGGCATGCCTTCAAGAATAGGAGCGAATAATCTGCGAACATTTTGACTAGTAGCTGGTCGTTGCCCAGCAATGCCAGACCTTGAATCTCTCCCCGAGCAGCATTGGCTTCGAGCATTGTAATGAGAGGATGCGACCCGATGGCGAAGAGTAAGGGGGCCACGGGAAAACCTTGCTTAATAGACCTTTTAACCTCAAAAGATCCCACAATTTTGTCATTAAACAGGAGCTTTGATTGGCTGCCACCACCTAGTGTTCATGCATATACATATATCCTCTAAATTTAAGGATGACTTACACTCAAAATATTTAGACTATTATGAATGTCAAGAAGAAGAAGGGCTCTAAAATCATCGATGGAAGGGACACACTCTACCCATCTACAGAGCGCACCCATCTTCTAAAGGAGTGCTCTCTCTCTCTCTCTCTCTCTCTCTCTCTCTCTCTCTCTCTAACCTTTCTATCACCCAAGTGTGGTAGATTGGTTATGCCATTTCCCTCTTGAATAACAGGTCTTGAGTTCAACTCCTCGTCGGCTAGATCTTTAAGGTCTCTTGGGATAGTTTCCTGCCACGTTAAAACTCTCTTCTTCTCGCGTGTGTGTGGGTGTGTGTGTGTGTGTGTGTGTGTGCTAATAAAAAGAGAAAAATGGTATAACCTTTCTATCACCAAGTGTGGTAGATTGGTTATGCCATCTCCCTCTTGAATAACACGTCTTGAGTTCAACTCCTCGTTGGCTGGATCTTTAAGGTCTCTTGGGATAGTTTCCTACGACGTTAAAACTCTCTTCTTCTTCTTCTTCTTCTTCCTCTTCTCTCTCTCTCTCTCTCTCTCTCTCTCTCCCACCCTCTGATGAGATCTTTCAATCCCCATTAAGCATGTCCCAAGGGATGTGAACTATGAGCTTTGTCTCTATGTTACACCCAAAGAATTATTTATCTGCTCCAAACTATGGGGCTAATAGCCCAATGTCCAACCAATTATCCACACCAATCTTACTACCCCATTCATGATACATCTTCTGCAAACTAAAACATAAAGAGTAGTTGTTGTGATCTAGCAAAAGCATCAAAGCCACTTGGTGTGCTTTCTCCTTGTCTCTCACTTGTGCGCGTCTACTTCTAGCTCCTACAATTGGCATTCGCTTAATTTATGATAACTTTTGAACTTTAAGCTTTGGATTGCTTGAGTACAAGCTAAGAGTGTGTGTTTGAACGAGAGCTTTCTTGGGGTATGGACGAGATTTGGTAGGCAACGACAAGTGGAGTGGATGGAGATGTAATATATTTATGGTAGAGACATAGGTAACACAACCAACCAAAGTCTTTGTGAGATTGCTTATGCTTGATTGCTAGAGATTTGGGAGAGTGAGCAACATCTAGTATGGTGCTTGACCCCTCTTCAGTGGATGAAGAGAAGTAAGTGGATTGAGACTCGTTTAGGCCACACTAGATACACAAGAAGATTTATAAATTTTCTCATGTAGGAAAACAAAGTTTTTTTCAGTGTTTTTCATACAATGTATAACATCATGAGCTTCTGCTCGAGAGGCAATGCATACCTAGCTAGGTACGATTGGGGGCAGGGAACCACCGGCCCGGCCGGGGATCCCCTGCCCCCAATCATACCTAGCTAGGTATACGGTGCCTCCCTCATAGAAGCTCATGATGTTGACGTAAGTCACAATGAGGGAATTATTGTGAGAATTTATCCAACTTCTTGTGATAGGAGATCTCCAAGCTTGGGAGTGGAGGAATGACTTTGTTATCCAAAGACGAGTAGCTCAATGGACCGAGGTTATGGATTGAGTCACATATGAGTTTTTTTCAATCATTGGTATGGGGCTCACAAGCTCCACTCTTAAGATCGCTTGTAGCCGCAAGAGCAAAGGGATATAAAAGAGATTGATACAAGATTTCACTCACGAAGAGAAGACTCGAGCGCATTTTTGGCCCAATAGATATAAATTTCAATCTCAATAGTTTATGTTCTATTTTTGGCCCATCTACTTAACATAATATGACGGAAGGGCGTCCCTTTTACACGTGGCGCAAGCTACGAAATGAAGGCTAGATTCCAAAAAGCTCTTGGACACGCGATAAAGAGGGAGAGAGAAAGAGAGAGAGCATTTTCTCTTAGCCTACACTAGTACGGCCGTCCATTATCCATTGAGAAAATGCAAACAAAAAAGGATCCAAATCCACCAAAAAAAACTCTACTCAAGGGAAAAAGAAGGCCCAAAAAGAGGGTAAAATTCTCTCTTGGAAGGAAACAAATGATATAAATCAAGAGAAACTTCACCGATGGAGTCTATAGGTAAGGGGAACATATGGGAATAGATATCATCACCAGAATCTCCATACTGGGTCATCTTACGTTTCATTAATTAGTTAACGAGGTGGATCCTATCTGGCGCTAATTTTTCGCATCGTCGCAGGTTCACACAGACAGGCCACCCCTTCCCATCGCCATCGTTGCACCGCCCCAAACGCCCCCCTCCCTTGTAGCTCTCGCCTGTTATAGGAGCCCAGATGGCAGCTACCAGACCATGCCTTGCGCGACAGACCATGCCTTGCCCACTGTGTAAAGAATCGATGCCCTGAGGAACTGGGAGGGAGGTAGCTCGGGAAGACAACCACTAGAGGACCGCTCAGTGGCACCTGACGAGCGTAGACGATGCCAGCCAGACCATGCCTTGCATTGTTGGGTTCTCTCTCTCTCTCTCTCTCTCTCTCTCTCTTTGTCCTCGACGACATGCCATGGCCAACCCCGGACTGCCTCGTGACGATCAGCTGCACTGCTCTCTCCTTATCGCCATCACGTCCAGTACTTTGCGTCCTTCCTCTGTGGCAACTCCAGCGTGAGACAGAGCTCCCAGGTGCAGAAGCGCGCAAGACCGAGGCAAATGGGCTCTCTCTCTCTCTCTCTCTCTCTCTCTCTCTCTCTCTCTCACAACACTGATCGACGCATGGCATCTCACTCTGTCTCTCTCTTTACACGTGCCCTACCCTCCATTTTCTCATCCAACCTTCTACAAGCATCTTCACAGATTCTAACTAATTCAACTGCTTCGAAAAATTAAGGAGACATACTCGCCCAATGCTCAAATCACACTCCTACCAATACCAGGCTACCAAACTTAGGGGGTTACGATCTTGTCAGTCATGCCAATACTTTTGTACCAAATTTACCTCAAATGGATCACCTCAAAAAATGTTATAGCCCATACATATCCTCATAATGTTTTTTTTCCCCCATTGCCTCAATATTAGGCAATCCAACTCTTACCAAGTACTTGGGCAAATCATCTACATAGTACCAATCTACAAGATATCAAAAACCCCACATGAAAATTTCTCACAATAATTCCCACATTCTGACGTACCTCAACATCATGAGCTTCTGTGAGGGAGGCATCGCACTACAAGTTTTCGAACTTTCCACAAGTTGAGAAAAAGGCCCTTTTTTCCACCCATTTTCATAGTTCATCGAAGAATTTTGGGCGACGTGTAAAAGTTTCACGATAATAAAAATAAGATTCTCATGGAAAAAGCAAAATTTTTTAAAGCAAATGTTGATTTTTCCATTCAATTTTGGAACAGTCACGGCGAGTGAGAATTTTTTTTTCAATAGAAAAATAGCTTTTCAGCTTTGATATTTACACGCTTGCGCGTATAAAAAAGGCATTTTCTCAGTACGTGGGTGTGAATTGAGATTTTTTCACTGGTTTTCGCAGCTATGAAAAGATCCAAAACTTGTAGTGGCATACGTAGCTAGGTACGATTGGGGACAGGGGACCGTTGGCCTCCCCCAGCTTCTGTGAGGGAGGCACCGCATACCTAGCTAGGTACGATTGGGGGCAGGGACCCCTGGCCCTCTCGCACAGAAGCTCATGATGTTATGCATTGTATGAAAAACAATGAAAAAGGCTCCGTTTTCTTACATGAGAAAATTTCCAAATCTTCTTGTGCCCTTTAGTGCACAAATTGTGATTTGGGTGATGTAGGCAAATGCGTAGGCGAAAAGTAGCAGGCATTGGGTTGGGTCCATTGGGTTGGGTCCATTGTGAAAGAGGGTGGAGTTAAAGGAGAGGGCACCCACGTGTGGTGCAAGGCTGTCGACAGAGGAGGGGGCAAGGCAAAGGAGAGGGAAGGTAGCATGTGAGACCGAGAAGTGGGGAATGTCATCCCTGGAGACTCAAGGTGCAATAGACCTTTGAGGCTTGTATTTTAGTTGTAGGAGGAAAAAAGGAATCTGGTGATTAATTGTACTTTAAGTTCAAGGTGCAATAGACCTTTGAGGCTTGTATTTTAGTTGTAGGAGGAGAAAAGGAATCTGGTGACTAATTGTACTTTAAGTTCAGACTTGTGATAAGTAGGAAGGTCTAGTTTATTTTTATTCTACAGTTTTGCGTTCATGTTTGTGAAAAGTAGGAAGTCCTAATTTATTTTTGGCTTTCTTAAAGAAACCCTTAGTGTTGGGGTGGGTTAGGGGACTTCATAGTTTTTTGGGGGGGGGGGGGGGGGGGGGGGGGGGATGATAAAGACTTACCTTTCATTTCACATTCTTTCTTTACTTTTCTTTGCATTCTATTGTTATAGAATGAGTAATTGTACTTTAAGTTCAGACTTATGATAAGTAGGAAGACCTAGTTTATTTTTATTCTACAGTTTTGCGTTCAAGTTTGTGAAAAGTAGGAAGTCCTAGTTTATTTTTGGATTTCTTAAAGAAACCCTTAGTGTTGGGCTAGGTTAGGGGGCTTCATAGTTTTCAGTGCATGATAAAGACTTACCTTTCATTTCACATACTTTCTTTACTTTTCTCATTTGCTTTCTTTGCATGCTTGAAAATGACTTTAAAGATTAAAACATTAAACAAAATATTCATAGGAGTTTGATCTTATGATGCAGTCTTCAAAAAAGTCCTTTTTGTTTAAGTGGCAAGTTTTTTCCTTATAAAAATACAAAATGAAAATATCATTAGAAATTTTTAAATTTGCAAAATATTCGAACTATTTTTTAGTATCTTCTATTGAGTTTTTCTACTTTGCCTTCCTTTGCAACCGGTTAATTTCGATTTTCAATCAGCTTAAGCCTAAGCTCATATACATCTCTCTTAAACATTGAAGTATTGATAAACGATTCTCTCATTTGAGGATTTAACAAAAAACCACTTCACTAAATTGTTTAATTATTTTCTATGCTTATTGGAAAGCATCAAAATATTCTTTTGTTTTGATTTTTAATGCGTCTTTTTATTTTACTTCCTTTTTGTTTCATTTTGTTTCAAAATACTAATGTGCAATGTGCACCATTTACCTTATTATTGGGGCCCTTTCAAAATATATAAGCCATTTGTTTCAGAAAGCCATCGTGTCCTTTCACTTGTTATTCTATAATTTTGAGAATCTTATCTATATTTGCCTTGAATGGGTGAGTGAACTCTCTAACTCAAAAGGCCATTGGAAATTAACCTCTCTCTCTCTCTCTCTCTCTCTCTCTCTCTCTCTCACACACACACACACACACACACACACATTCTCTCATGCAAGACCAGAGACCCCTTCCCCCAATAAGAAGATTTAGAAATTTTCTCATGTAGGAAAAAAGAATCTTTCTCGGTGTTTTTCATACATTGCATAAAATCATGAGCTTCTACTCGAGAGGCACCGCATACCTAGCTAGGTACGATTGGGGGCAGGGCACCGCCGGGCCGGCGGTCCCCTGTCCCCAATCGCACCTAGCTAGGTATGCGGAACCTCCCTCACAGAAGCTCATGATGTTGAGATAAGTCACAATGTGGGAAATATTGTGAGAATTTGTCCAAAACATCTTGTGTCCCATTCAATCAAAGTCCACTATCTGCCATCTACCTAGGACCTGTTACACCTTGATTTCTTCCTAGTGTATGAAACCTTTAATCCGCATCACTCCTCTTTATACCTCTTCTATCACGAGATCCTTACCGAGCTAGTGGCTGTCACTTCGCATGCCTATTGAAGGCCCTTGGTGCCATCTCTACACTTCTGTTGGTTGCCCCTCTGCACGCCTACACGAGGCCCTAGATGTCATCTGTGTGGTTCCTGCAATTTTAGAAACATGAGAAAGAAACCATAGCTGGAGAATCTTTGAATTGTTTTAAAAGATGATCCATATGTGTTCTACAGTTAAAAAAGATGGGATAGTGCATGAAATGGTCCCGTGCCAGTGCGGGACCATTTCATGGATTGTCCCATGCTTGTAGAGTAGGAAGAGCATCACCCACAAGAAGATTTATAAATTTTCTCATGTAGGAAAACAGAGTTTATTTCAGTGTTTTTTTTATAATGCATAACATCATGAGATTCTGCTCGAGAGGTACCGCATAGCTAGCAAGGTACGATTGGGGGCAGGGGACCACCGGCACCCCCACCGGGCCGGCGGTCCCCTGCCCCCAATCGTACCTAGCTAGGTATGCGATGCCTCCCTCGCAGAAGCTCATGATGTTGAGGTAAGTCACAATGTGGGAATTATTGTGAGAATTTGTCCAAAATTTCTTGTGACCCAAACTGCGTCTCTTCGAGAAGAAGCTTTGCTTACGTTCTTCTGTTTTTGAGGCAGGCGCCAAGAAATGGCAAAGATGGTTTGTTTGCAGGAGCCTCTAGAAGACTATGACATTGAGGTGATAATAACATCTCATGGCAACGATGATGGGAAGCTGCAGTTTGTTGTCATGTATGCGAGCTCCAACCTTCTCTCCCATGTCCTTCTTTGTAGCGGGATGGAGGGAGCCATGGAAACACTCCAAATGCAAGAAAAGTTCAAAAAAGTTATGTGTTCTAAAATTGGATTGCGCTGCTCACAACTCTCCAGACAATTACATCGCTTGCTTAAAGTGCTTGACGAACCCAATCCCTCCCATCAAGTCAATTTCTGCCACATCCAAAATCATGCAATGTACAGACCACCTCATGTTCAAGGAGTGTGTGGAGTTGTGCATGGCTTACGTGGCTGGTCGGAGGAGGAGGAGAAGGTCATACAAGACGTGGTTTGTAGCACGAGCTTGCCACTCTATAGTGATCTCTCTTAAAGGCTTTCCCAAGTCTTGGATGAACTCCAAACATTTAAAGAGTTCTTTGAGCACATAACTCTTTTGGCATCACGTCACAAGTGTTGGGGTATAAAGCCCAATGTAGTCGCCCAGGTAAGTGGGCGGGCCGCCAGGTATGTACACATATTCTTTTGTAAAAACCTAATAAGAACTCACTATGCTCTACACATTACAGTAGAGCGAGTTCACCATATTGTCGTGCTCTTCTTCTCGCACTCTCTCTCGCGTCGCACTTCCACTCGTACTCCTTCAACTGGTATCAGAGCTCAGATCGAGGCTCGGGGCAGCACTGCAAGAGGCTAGAGTCACCAACTCAGATTGGAGTGAAATTCGACAGACGAAGACACGGCCCCAAATCTCGTGGGTAAGCCCGAAGGGCTTGGTGTTGTCAGAATTTCATTCTTAGGTCATCTCGGCCACCGTTCGGCTTCGACAAAGGTCTGCGCAGGCCATTTTCGACTACGTGGTCTCGACGGGTGCAGATCCGACTCTGCAAATTTGGGGTTTTCGGCCTACGACTGCAGGTGCTGAGGATATCGACACTCCCAGAGTGTTGATTTGTGGTTGTCTACACATCGAAGGATGGCTCACAGTTCTTGGAGGCGTGTCACATACGACACGGGCATATCTACACACAGACTGTAGGCGACATCCACTAGTTCATCAGGTAGCTTGTGTTTGCTGCTTGATATTCCAGATTTCATCATGACATTGTAGGTACTTCCACATGGGATGTATTGTCAAAGATGATGTATGTCTGTTGAGGGTTTACTGGCTGTGAGTCACGCAGCAAACAACCGCCGCAGCGGTTACAGGTGAGCAGCCTTCACGGGCCCTCACTGACACTTCTAGGGGATCCAAGTCATATGAACCTACGCTCTGGACGAGTGTTAGAGCACGAGCATATTGGTAGTGCCTCCATTTACGCGGGCACCCATTATTCCTCCACCCTAGGTTCTGGACCTTCGACCGGGACTCAAGGTAGCGCGACCCAAGATCCTCATATCGCGTCTAGTGATTCTTTCTCTGACTACGAAGTCATGGAGGGGTATCCTACACCAAACCCTGATAGTTCAAGTCAAGACATGCATGCCATGGGCCCACGGCCCGGGTCCAGCGTGTTTAGCCACTTAAAAGAGACCCTTAGTAGAGCTACTCGCTCCGAACATGCGGTTAATGAAATAAATGAAGGGAGTGGGGAAGTAAATTCGTCATTCATACCTAAAATAGACCCTATGCTTCTTGAGAGTATGCATGTGAATGTTCCATCCACTGCACGTCCTGATCCTTTAGGACTATCTCCCTCTGAGGTTTTACTACCCGATGGTAGGAGTCTTGCCGAAGTACAAGAGATCGAACGCTATATGCAAGCAACAAGGGAGAGGGAAATTGAGAACCTACGAAGGCTAGAAAAAATTCGAGTCCTGAAAGCAAAGGCTCCTATGACAACAATCATGCCAGCCGAGCAACCGAGTGCTCCCAAGGTAGCAGTCACGGAGGGGCAAGCTATGGGGAGCAATAATGCTTCCGCTTCAAGGGAAACCTCCAGCACGCCAGGCCTAGATGGGATATTCCTAAACGAAAATTGGGAGTATGACCTACAAGCAGAAGCTTTAACTGATCGGTACACAGGAGACACCTATCATGTGGGTTGGTTAGATGTTCTACAATCCACATCGGGTGCTACTAGCATAGATGAACAACAATAGAAAGTCTGTGATGTCCTCCATAGGATTGTCGCGTTAGAAAGACAGAACACAGGGATCAACATGCCTTCATCAGGCCTAATGAGATTCTTGGATACGGGAAAGGCCAACCAACCAACCCTATCACAAATGGAGACTCCCTCAGTGAGCCCCATTGATCCTCCATATGTTGTTTCGCCGGGAGCCTCAGTACAATCTGAGCCCACAAGTGGCAGCTTTACCTTCCCAAATCTAGCTCATCTTTCTCTTAATGACACTACGGCTACCATGCATATCCCAGTGGTGAGCATGACAAGAAATACACCATGGAGTTCATTTGTTAACACTGCGTCGATGCATAGTAGCACAGTGCCCCCAACTATACCTACATGTATGTATCAATCATGTGCACCTGTCGTACCTCAGCCTCATGTAGCTCCTACACCTCCGATTATTCCAAGAGCTTACAATCCACAATGGAATTATCCAAGCTCTTATACAAGTGGAGCCATGCCATATCAGGCACCCCCTATGCCTAGGGCCACGCCTGTAAACTTTGGACCACCGTCTGGTACACCACCATACGAAATTTGGGACCCAAGAGCCGCGCGTATGCCAAGGCCAAGGCCAACTCCCATCTCACATGTGGTTCCAGGATCACATAGACCCATTATACCTGCTCAGATAGGATATTTGGCAGCATTTTCTCAAACTATCGGTCGCTCTATTGCGGAAAACATGCGTAGTGCACCTGATAGAGAGCCTAGGAGCAAGGCAGTTCAAGTAGCTAAGCTCACACAGAAATTCAGTGGAGACAGAGATGCTAGAAAGCATATGGAAGTCTTTGAACATGTGTGTGATTCCTTGGAAGAGCACAATGAGCTACATAAGTGTAAGGCTTTGAGTTTGACCCTAAGCGGAAAGGCTGGAGATTGGTATAGAACCTTAAGAGTAGAAGAGAAAACGATCTACTCTACTCTTAGGAGACTGTTCTTAAAAGAATACATACGAGAGGGAGTACTTTGGGGTGTAGCCTCTCAGCTCCAGAAAGCCCAACGAGAAGAAGGTGAATCCGTGAGAGACTTCATTATTCGCCTAAAGAATTTGAATTCTCGATGCAATCCAAACGAGCGATTCAACAACAACCAATTGCTCGATAGATTCATTAGGGGACTACGACATGAAAGTATCTATAATGGCCTAGTCATTAGAGGTATCACTACTTGGGAAGCAGTCACCATGAATGCAATCCAATTGGAGGATAATTTAATGATTGCAGGAGAAAGAGTGTCTACCGAGCCGAAGTCTAGTAGCTCGCAAGCATCAGGGCATGAGCCAATGAAGATAAAGCCAATCGTGAAAGAGCAAACGATATCTGAGATGACTTTGGCAGATCTCACAAAGGCCATCCAAGAAAGCCTTAGGGGTAATCGTGCTCCACAAAACACTCATATGTATCCAAGAAGGGAGCAACAATGGTGCTTAATTTGCTTGGGCCCACATACTACGAGTGAATGCCCTACTTTCAGAGTAAAGTTTAACGGGACTTGTAACGCGTGTGGTAGGTATGGCCATCAAGCGAAGGATTGCCTAATGCTTCAACGCATCATGGAAAATAGACTGCCTATAGCTTGGACAGACTCATCTCGAGTTCCTGCATTGATGCCTACCCCACCCATGGAGCAACAGTTGCCATTACAGCACATGGTCCCTAGAACCCAAAATGTGGTCCAAACCACACCGTTGCCACCTCCAGTGCTAGGACCGCAACCCCCTCATCCAAGAGTTACACCTATGAACCAAATAGGTTGCGAGTCATCTAATACTTATGTAGATTGCGAAGAGGACATAGACTCTAGTATCACCTATGGAGTCGATATGCTTGAGGAGTGTCCCATGTACTATATGGAAGACCATTGGGAACAAATCAAACCGGTATATCAAGCTACTGCGCTAGTAGCAAGAGGCCAAAACATTAATAGTTTTACCAGGAGACCACCTCTTCAGTGCTACAAATGTGGTGGACCACATCGAGTATCTGAGTGCCCCATTAGAATGCAAAATAATTCCGCACTAATGCAAACAAGTCAAGGGAGTGCATTGGCAATGCCAATACTCACTTGTAATCGTTGTAGCATAGATCATTTGATCGCACAGTGTCC
Organism: Adiantum capillus-veneris; assembly: GCF_014529385.1. Classification (NCBI taxonomy): domain Eukaryota; kingdom Viridiplantae; phylum Streptophyta; class Polypodiopsida; order Polypodiales; family Pteridaceae; genus Adiantum; species Adiantum capillus-veneris. The sequence goes on along the minus strand of NC_140947.1, from coordinate 66,084,458 downwards.
TAACAATCCAAACGCACCGAAAATCACACCATTGAACATAATAGAGATTGTTGATGGGACACCACCAACTATAAACATAGCACCAGTGAATGCACTCACACGGTCGATGCTCCAAAAGCAAAATTACATCCTCGAAGAGAGAGATGCTGCATCCATTGGCCGAGCGAGAAAGAAGAAAACACGAAGAAAGAAATCCCTTAATGCTTCTAGCTCAAAACCTAGTTCAAAGACTAACATAGGGACAGGAGAGGATCCCGTGTATATGAATGACCCTGAGGATGACTCAGATTCGATAGAGACCACGGAGACCAAAACTGTTACTACAAAGGAAAAAGCCAGTGAGAAGGATCACGAGAGGGACTTACGACGAACACCAAAAGAGTATTCAAAGTTAAACCACCAGTTGCGAACCCCCAAGATAAGCCACGAGAGGCAAAAAATGAGGATTGTAAGAGAAAGATTGGAACCTATCCAAACCCAACAGTGAAATTGAACGAGTCCAACAACTGAGGGGTTTGGTGGAAGAAACTCAACGAACATTAGAACCTGAACCCAAACATATCCAGATGTCGAACACAGTGTTTCCCACACAAGTTCAACCTCACAAGAACTACAGACCGTTAGCTATACCCAGTATCATTCGAGAAGAGAGTGAGGGTAGGACATCTGAAAGTGGACACACACCTTTCCTACTAGAGAAAATGTTTGGTGAGGGAGTACTAGACCCCCTTGAGGAAGTGGAGATTCCATCTTCACCATTCTCTTGTCAGGGTCCTACGTCCCACAAGATGCCATTAAATGTTGCCAAATTGATGGATTTCATGTCTTCAGAAGTTAGAACCACCATCATGTCCAAACTATATAAAGACCCCGAGCTAGTCTGAGCTCTTCGAGCCTTCCTCAATGGAGAATTACAGGCCGGATTACCACAGTTTTCACATATGAACAAACCTGACTCGGTAATGAATGATGAGGAACATTTAGCACCACCATTTGACCTAGCGGGACATGAATCTGTAATTGAAGTACCCGTTAACAAGTTGGGGAAATACTTTGAAGGTGATGAATCTAATGCTACTCTACCAATCACTACTAAAGGATTAACTGTAAAGGGGGTCCTTGACGGTGGTGCGGGAGTCAGCATGGTGACAAAGAGTTGTTGGGAGTCTATGGGGCGACCTCACCTTGAAGCCACAAGCGTAGTGGTAAAAATGGCTAATGGATCTATTGTTACGCCTATTGGAATGCTAAAGGATCTCAGAATCAAGGTCTTGGGACACAAGGTAAGGCAAACTTTCATTGTTATGGATTTTTCCAAGCATCCTATGTCATTTGAGATGATCTTAGGGCGTCCATTCACGAGGGAAGCAAAAATGGTGTATGACTGGTCCAAAAACCACGTCTACTTATAGTTCCAAGACTGTGTCATTCGAGTTGATCTTTTAAGTGGTCGAACGCATCCTCTAGGAAATAAATTCATCATTGATAATCGATCAGACACAACAATTCACTCAGCTCCATTACAATATTGTTACACGTGTAACGAAGACACAGATATTGGGAAGAACTCTCCTTATATGGATATCCTACCTGAAATGGCTGAGTCAGACAATGTCGATTGGGTACACCTAGCGGCAACTATAGATACATGGGGAGCTAGAGGAACAACCTGGGTAACACCAGATGGGGAAGAGATACCACACATTGCACCAGTAAACATGTTAGGTGTAGCGCATGTAACATCCGATGATAAGAAAGAGGCACACCTACCTGAGAGTGAAACCGATGATTCCTCAAAGGCTTCAGGCCAATACACATCAGAAACGGAATCTCAGGGAGAAATGGATTCAGAACCTGAGGAAACATGGAGTGAGCCAAGTATAGAAACTGAACACTCAAGGTCTAGTACGACTATCTATGGTAATTTATATGAGAGTGAAAAAGATACAAGCGAAGACCTATCAAGCGAGTCGAGTTCAAACATTTACCAAAATCAAAACCTTAACAAGAAACAAAGGTCATATAAGAGACGACGATATCGAGCAAATGTGAGAGCTAGGATAAACAAGGAAAGATCTATTACAGAATGGCTTAGCTATCTAGGGGCATGTGATGCTCATCGAAAGCTAGTAGACAATTGGGGTGAACATCTCCAGAGTGTCATGTGGTGCAGCCCGCGACCCATTGACCTCGCTCAATTGGAGGTTACAGAGCCGAAATTGAGTCGAACTATAAGAAGACGTCAAAACCGAGAGTTGGCACAACAACAAAAGGAGGCAGAACTAAAAGAAAGGTCTCCGTCAGGGCAAGAGCCTGCTGACTTACATACGGCTCCTGAACATTTTAAATCTTATACCACGGGGGAGCGGAAGGTTGTGTATGCCAAAGCCCAATGAATACCTACCAATGGAAGCAGTGGAGTCTATGATGGTCCAGCGGTAGTTAAAGAGATAGAATTAGCAGAACCAGGTGAGGAGTCTAAACCACTCTTTATTGCTCAAGACCTTACCGAAACTGAAGAGGATGTACTTAAGGAGCTCCTCAAGGAATACAAGGATATCTTTGCTTGGACATATCATGACATGAAGGGCGTTCCACCTTCTGTGGTGCAACATACAATTCCCATGATCAACACTGCTAAACCCGTCCAGCAACGACCCTATCCAATGAATCCTAAGTACGCCAATGAATCCTAAGTACGCCAAAATTGTACAAGAGGAGATTGAAAAACTTATCCAATGTGGATTCATATACCCTATTGAGCACTCAGAATGGGTTTCTCCAATAGTCATTGTGCCAAAAAAGAATGGGAAACTAAGAGTGTGCGTGGACCTCAAGAAAGTTAATGCAGCCACTAGGAGAGATCATTATCCCTTGCCATATTCAGAACATGTTTTTGAAAGAGTTGCGGGCAAGGAAGCTTATAGCTTTTTAGATGGGTACTCTGGTTACAATCAAATCACAATTGCATTAGAGGACCAAGCTAAAACTGCTTTTATCACAGAGTTTGGAGTGTTTGCATTTCGTGTTATGGATTTTGGCTTAACGAATGCCCCTGCTACATTCCAACGATTAATAAACACTGCGTTTAAAGAATTTCTAAGGGAGTTTTGTGAAGCTTTCCTAGACGACCTTTGTGTTTATTCTTCTTGAGAGAAGCATTTGTTATATCTACGAAAAATATTTGAAAGGTGCAGATTTTATCGCATCTCATTGAACCCTTTCAAATGCCAATTTTGGGTTAAGCATGGAGTCATTCTAGGGCATATAGTGTCCAAGAACGGGATATCCACAGATGAGAGTAAGATTAAATCCATTGCCGATTTGCCACCACCTACGAACTATAAAGGAGTTCAAAGATTTATGGGCCATGTTGGTTATTATCGAAGATTTATTTTAAACTTTACCGAGATAGCGCGTCCATTGTACAAGCTTCTTATCGAGTTTCACTGGACGGAAGAATGTCATCAATCTTATGAGTTATTAAAGAAGGCCCTAACAAGTGCTCCAATCCTGCGAACACCCGATTGGAATGTACCTTTTCATGTGCATATTGATGCATCAAATTTTGCTATTGGGTGTGTTCTAACTCAACCAGGAGAACATAAATTGGACTACCCTATTAGCTTTGCAAGTCGCCAATTAAATGATGCCGAGATGAACTACACTACTACAGAGCGCGAAGGTCTAGCTATGATTTACGCAGTAAAGAAATTTCGCTATTACCTTCTTGCTACCAAGTTTGTGTTTTATGTTGATCATCAAGCATTGCTATATTTGGTAAACAAGCTGTGTTCCACAGGTCGAATTACACGATGGTTGTTAATTCTTCTTGAGTTTGACTTCACCGTTGTTGTGAGGCCTAGGAGGAAACATGTCATGGCGGATCATTTATCTCGTATCCCTAATGGCGAAGCTCCTACGGGGGTTGATGATGAATTGCCTGATACTACTTTGTTCATTGTTGAGACAATGCCTGAATGGAGTGAAAAGATTGTTAACTTCTTAGTTAATGGTTTTCCACCCAAAGAACTGCGAAAAGATATAGCTCGAAAATTAATCAAGGAATGCGAACCCTATTGCTTACTGGCTGGAACTCTCTATAAGAGAGGAAAAGATGATGTTCTTAGACGCTGTGCCCGCGAGGATGAGTATTTATATATTCTACAAGAGGCACACATGGGCGTAGCAGGTGGTCACTTTTCAGGAAAGTTGACTGCCCGAAAGATCTTACAGTCAGGCTATTGGTGGCCCACTCTGTTTAAGGATGCATCACTTTTTGCAAAGGGATGTGATGAATGCCAACGCTTCAACAAGCCACAAAGAAGGGATAGGATGCCTCTACATCCCATCAAGGTAACCCAACCATTTGAAAAGTGGGGCTTAGACTTTGTAGGACCGATTAGTCCGGCTGCACGTAACAAGCAATCACGATATATCATTGTGGCTACCGACTATGTAACCAAATGGGCTGAAGCAAAAGCAACACGAAAGGCGGATGCAAAAACAACAGCTAAGTTCCTCTTTGAGAACATTATCACACGTTTTGGATGCCCCTTTGAACTTGTGAGTGACAATGGAACTCATTTTATAAATGAAGTAATAAAAGAACTCACATCAAAGTTCATGATATCTCACCACAAGTCTACACCCTATTATCCCCAAGCAAATGGCCAAGCTGAGAGTACCAACAAAACTCTCATCTCCATTTTGACAAAGACAATTGAGGCTCATCGCACTGATTAGGACCTAAAGCTTACATCAGCTTTATGGGCTTATCGTACTGCGTATAAAGTTGCTATTAATTGCACACCGTTTAAGATGGTGTATGGTCAAGAAGCAGTTATGCCATGGGAGTTTGTCATTCCTAGTCTTTGAGTAGCTTCTCAAGAAGGTTGGGATGGTAACCCCTTAGTGGAGCGATTATATATCCTGGAAAGGCTAGATGAAGAAAGGCAATTAGCTGTGCGAAATGATCTAGTGGAGAAGGATAGGAGAAAGAAGTGGTTTGATAGCCATTTAAAGGATAAAGACATCAAGGTTGGTGATAAAGTTCTTATGTACGGGGTACGTAATGAAAAGAAGAAATTGAAATACGCTGGTAAGGGACCATATCGAGTGTGTGAAATTACCCCGCAAGGTACCATTCGTGTGGAGACTCTAGATGGAGTTGAAACCATTGGATTCCTTAATGGGAGTAAATTCAAAAGATATTATGATCCTCTAAGCCAGAAAGAGTTGCAAGCCATCCATCAAAAGAAGGCTGCCAAGGAACAAGCAGAGCTTTAAAAAATCCAAGCAAGAGTTGAGGCTCGAGAACGACAACAACGTCTTAGACGCCAACGAGAGGCTAATCTAGGAATCACGCAAGCATTTTTCGAGGACACAGATGACGACTCATTAGAATCTGAGCCACCCCTACGATACCCAATTGAGCTAAATAGCCCCTATGGGAAAGTACTATACAATTCCTTATTAGATACGGGAGCTAAACACAATTTGTTATCCTATGGAGTTTGGTGTCAATTAGGGAAACCGACCCTATCCCCGAGTACGATGCAAGTCAAGGGCATTAATAAAAAGAAAATTGCTATTCTTGGAGTCCTTCATACCCCTGTTGTCTATGACAATGGAAGCATAGTGCAGAGGTTTCTAGTCATGCCCGTGGGAGCTATGGAAGGCAACGTAAACCTGGGACACACGTGGATGTTGGCAACCAAATGCACTATTGATTGGGATACTGGTAGTGTCACGACGCGACCACCGACTCTTACTCCTATCATTCAAGCAAAGTCACCTACGTTGCAAACTCTAGCAAAGTTGAAGGATATCCAACATTCACAAGCCAAGGTGGTTAACTCGTCTTTGCCGGCTACCCATGAATCTAGCACTTCAACACTTGTAGTTGCAGCAAGCAGTAATATTGCAAGTACTCAACCTGCACGACCTAAGAGTATATATCAATGGGTCCCCAAGGCCTTACTTCCAACTACCTCAACCCTCCCATCCATTCCAAGAAAAAATTTCCCGGGAAAACCAAGAGCGCGCCCTAGGAGAGTCAAGACCAAATCACGATGGATTCCAAAACAACTATTAGAAGCCCAAGGCTACTATGATGGAAATGAGAAAATTTGGGTACTAAACGTAAAATGTGTCCTTCCCTATCGACAACAAACCCATATGAGTCAAATAGTGTAACGCTAAAGCCAATGGCAGACCGTGGGAAGGGAAAGATCACAGAATGCTACACACCTAGTCCAAAGCTAGTTTGGGCTCCAAGGCAAAACCAATTTATTCCACCTACCTCAGGAAGGGGGGAGTTCCATGAAGCTTCTAGCTCCTCATGTAATACATCCATAGAGGTAAAAGCTTCTACATAGCCTCCATCTATAGTAGTGGACCTCCATGAAGCTACAAAAGAATCCACACCTCCTAGTGTTCAAGAATCACCTGATGAACCACTTCAAGTTTGATCATGGGAGAGTACCTTACCACCCTTGCAACTTGACGAGGCACCTAGGGTAATAGAAAACTACTGGCAAAAATCCTCACCTATTACCAACTGGAACAATTGGTTTCAAAGGGTGACGACATCATTTCAAACGGTATGATCTACCCAAGGAAGGGGGGAGTGTTTGTGGACATCCATCATTCACTTGCTTCCCTCTCAACCTTTCTCCCTGACCTCTTAATCTCGAATCTTAGGGAATGTATATATAAAGCCTTATACTCACAAAAACAAGATAAAAAAGTAAAAGAGCAAGAGCCATAACACAAATCATAAAAACAAATTATGCACAAGAACACGACCCTCGTAATATTTGCACTCTAACCATCATCTATTTGCGTGTACAGATATGGCTAGTACGCTAGAGTCATCCACTCCTGCCTTGGGTGAGAGGTACCCTCGTTACTTTTCACAAATATTTCACATGGTCTTTCCAGTGCTTGCATGTGAATGGGATTTGATAGGTACGCTAGCATGTGAGAGGAATTTTGAGGAGTTAGAATGGCTGATACGTCTCTTGACCACGTCTGATCCATACTTAGTAGAGAGTGTTTCTCCCATTGCACAAGCCTACCCTTTTGACCAAGATAACTATAGGCGTCTAGTGACCTTCTTAGTAAACATGGGCACCTATGATGAAGAAGAAAATTTACACGACTACACGAATGGCACATATGGTCTCATGGATGATGACTTTGTTTATCTCGACAACGAGGATAGGGGTTTAGCCTTAGGGTTTCCCCCCAACCTCTACAATATCCTATTCCCTTGATGCTCTAGGGGGAGTGCAAATAATTAGGTTAGGGTTCCTTATGTTTTTTGTTGTGTTCAATAAGTGTTGGTACCTTTTTCCACTAATGTGCCTCCTGGAGGTATTCCTTTTGTTTCCAAGTGTGTACAGGAGCGTGTTGCTATTGGTAGGATTTGGACCTTCATGGAATCTTTATCTTGACTCACTCTTCAAATCAAGCGCGACCATCGACACAAACAGGTGTTTCTTGTCCATTAGCATTGTCCCTTATCTTTTTTGCATCTATGATTGTCTGCTTTAATTGTGATTGGTAGCCTAATATTCACCGCATTTGCTTAGTATCAAACATTTAATTCAATGTAATTTTTTGTCATAATCACTTGTCTAGGTTTAAAAATCAAGCAGTCCGACTAATCTAGTTTGACCAAGTTAGGTGTTAGAAATCTTCTCTTAATACCATGGGGAATGCCTTCCTAATAATCAATGGTTACTTAGGTTCTTAATCCGATTTAGGCAGCATTGTGTGAAATGTACTAGGGCTTTCTAGTGGGCTTGACCCTATTGACCTTTAGCTTAAGTATTATAAAGGGAGTTAACTAGTGTGATGAGCCTGGGGAGGTGTATCAATGTTATATGACCCCCCAAAGTTACAAAATTAAAATGCTGAAAATGAACAAAAAAAAAATCAAAGTGCCACACTGTAAAATCTTAAGTTGGAAGAGAAATCTCAGCTTGATTTGGTACTTCACTCACATGTATTGCCTATGGTACTAGAGCCCTAGAGGTTCCCAGTGTGGGCGCTTTTCCTTGAAAAGCAAAAAACCCAAGGCATACAAAATAAGCACACACATCAAATTGAATCAATGTGAAAAGACTTTGGGGGGTCAAAGAAAAAGTAATCAGTCAGGCGATGATTTCATGAGAAATTCCTTTTATGGTAGCTTAACTACAAGGTCTTCTAGATATAGCCTCTAGTCAGCCCTCGAACATGAATACTTGGCTCTCGCGATTAAACAACTTAATTGACCACAGAAAATTAAGAAGCTTACCCATGGTATTAATATTCGATCTCTAGTGCCTTTCGACCGTCAAATTAGCGACCCCAGACTTGTTTAATTTTTTACCTTTACATGTGTTTATGCATTTGATTACATTGCAATTTAATGTTCATTGCTGACAAATTGTTTGAAATTCTTTTACCAATCAATTTGTCTACCTAAAACTGCATATGCTTTTTACTCACTTATGAGAATGCAATTACTGTGCCAATGTTGTTTGATTTTGCAGTGACTGAAGAAGGCTAAGGACATTCATCTCAAATGCTCTTCCACCTCGACGAACGAGCTTCAACTCAATAGCTTCCGAGGACAGAATCTACATCAGGAAGGGGGGCATGTTAACCCTCACGGCTCACGGACACCCCATCACCTACGACGGATGTGTATTATGTATTTGGTAGAGTTAGGTACCGGGCTTGTCGGACCAATAGGAAAAGGGTAAGAGTGATCGCCGATGAGAGGCACACTCTAACCGAGACATTCAAGGGATTAGTTGGCTAAGCATGGGCGCCCAAGTGTGAATGGGGTGAGCTCATATAAAAGCCAACTAAACCTAAAATTCACTCATTCTCTCATTTGTGCAATAGAAGAGTGCTCTTGCTCCATCTCCATCTCCATCTTCTTCTTCTTCACCTCCTTGTGTGTGTGTGTATGTGTGAGAGAGAGAGAGAGGGAGAGTGTGTGTGCGATCGAGCATTACGAAGGCACGACAGCGGCGAAGCGGTTGAGAGCGGCACGACTGCAGCTTCTTCTTCATCGCGGCGAGGAATCCACCACGAAGGCGAGCGTAGAGCGGTGAGTGACACATCCTTTGCTCTCTTGAGCTTGCTAGATTAGTCTTGTTGTGTGCTTGGAGCCATTTGTGGCTCGCACACAGTGTATCAGCAAGTCCCTTGCTTCGACAGTGCGGCAAGAAGCGCACAACATCCATGTTTGTCTGCTTTAATTGTGATTGGTAGCATAATATTCAGCGCATTTTCTTAGTATCAATCATTAAATTCAATGTAATTTTTTGTCATAATCACTTGTCTAGGCTTAAAAATCAAGCAGTCCGACTAAGCTAGTTTGACCAAGCTAGGCGTTAGAGATCTTCTCTTAATACCATGGGTAATGCCTTCCTAATAATCAATGGTTACTTAGGTTCTTAATCCGATTTAGGTAGCATTGTCTGAAATGTACTAGGGCTTTCTAGTGGGCTTAGTCCCTATTGACCTTTAGCTTAAGTATTATAAAGGGAGTTTACTAGTGTGATGAGCCTGGGGAGGGTAAGAGTGTTATATGACCCCCCAAAGTTACAAAATTAAAATGCTGAAAATGAACAAACAAAAAATCAAAGTGCCACAATGTAAAAACTTAAGCTGGAAGAGAAACCTCAGCTTGATTTGGTACTCCACTCACATGTATCGCCTATGGTACTAGAGCCCTAGAGGTTCCCAGCGTGGGCGCTTTTCCTTGAAAAGAAAAAACCCCAAGGCATACAAAATAAGCACACACATCAAAATTGAATCACTGTGAAAAGATTTTGGGGGGTTAAAGAAAAGGTAGTCAGTCATGCAATGATTTCATGAGAAATTCCTTTTATCGTAGCTTAACTACAAGGTCTTCTAGGTATAGCCTCTAGTCAACCCTCGGACATGAAATACTTGGCTCTCGCGATTAAACAACTTAATTGACTAGAGAAAATTGAGAAGCTTGCCCATGGTATTAATAGTCGATCTTTAGTGCCTTTCGATCGTTGAATTAGCGACCCCGAACTTGTTTAGTTTTTTACCTTTCCAACTGTTTATGCGTTTGATTATATTGCAATTTAATGTTTATTGCTGACAAATGTTACCATATACATGTGGTAGTGATGTGTGTGAACACACTAGGACCGTCGGGGCATTTTTTCCCTCTTTAGGAGGTTTTTTCCCCCGAGCATTGTATATACGCCCATCACTCTAGGGCTATCTATCTTTTCATTACACACTAAGTAACACACTCTCTATTGTGTGCCTTGAGCTTCCTTCGTCTTCTCCAAGCTGTGTGCGTTTCTTTGCAATCCTAATTCCAAAAATTTGTATCAGAGCAGGTTACGTCCTCCCAGGCTTAGTCGCCAACTACTCCAGTACACGCCTACTCACTTTCTCCGATTTCAATGAGCTTTGGCGAGCGTTTGCAGGTCGACAAATATTTCGGGGAAACTTGTAGAGCTTGGTCTGCCCAGATTTTTTATTTGGGCTCATTTCGGCCTCCGTTTCCACTACAAGCAGTACTGCACCGGCTATTTTGTCATTTTGTGCAGAGTTTCTGTCAGTGCCGTTTTCTGCATAACATGTGTCTTACAGTCTTCTACGGTTTGTGCTACATAGCACGTGTTGTTCCCGCTCCGTTTCTCCTATTTTCGGGCAGTTTTCACATCAAGTGCAGCATTTACCATGGCTGACAACAACAACACAAATATGTTCAAGATGTTTGTTGCTGAGGACAGGTTGGATGGGGACAATTACCCTATGTGGGCTTATATGATGCAACATGTTCTTGTGTCAAAGGGCGTCTGAAACATTGTGCAGGGCATTGATGTACGTCCTGATTCTGAGGATGTAGCCGATGTTGAGGATGTTGCAGGTCTTGCTGGTGTTAGAGTTGTTTTGCCTACGGCAGAACAAGCTCGTTGGGATGTTAAGGATACGCAGGCTCATGCATTGATTGCGTTGTCTGTGAAGCGCACCATTGTTCCTCACATCCGTTCAGCAAAATCTGCAAAACAGGCTTGGGATATTCTAGCAGGTCTTTATGCAAGCCGCAATGAGGCTAAAATTGCTTTGCTGCGTAAAGAGCTGGAGTCGAAGATTATGCATGAGGAAGATGATATGGACACTTTCCTTGCTAGTGTCAAAGATATCAATGAGCAACTTATTTCTACAGGTGAAGTCATTTCAGATAGTTCCCTTGTGCAGACTGTTCTTGATACCTTACCAGATTCCTACCAGACTTTTGCTAGTACTTGGAGACTGATGACCCAAGGAAATCCTGAAGTTGTCAAGTTTGATGCATTATGCACATTGTTGTTGCAAGAGTCACTTTCTAGAAAAAAAGAGGACTAGGCAGTGTGCAGTTGAACAGGCTTTTATTGCTTCTCAAAGAAAGGGTGGTAACAGTAATGCAGCCACTTCTTATGGTTCTGCTGCGAGTGGAAAAAATTATGTTCCTAATGCTTCTGTTGGCAGCACTTCGTCTGGGAATTCTAGTTATAAGGGCAAAAAGAAGATGCGTTGCCATTATTGTAAAGCTAATGATCACTTGATCAAGTCGTGTCCTAAGTTGAAGGCCAAAGAGGCTAAGAAGAAAGAGGGTGGTTCCACTGCAAATGCTGGCTCCACTGCAAATGCAGCCATTGTTGAGTCTTCTGTGAAAGGAGACTGTGATGCTGATGTTGATGCAGAATGGGCTTTTCATGTTGTCCATGATGCATGCTTGTCAGTTGCTGTAGATTCACATGTGTGGTATTTCGACAGTGGTGCTACAAAGCACATTACCTCACATCGTGAATTGTGTACCTCTCTCAAGTCTTTCCCTCATGGGAATTCAGTCACTTGTGCCAACAATGCCTCTTATCCAGTTCAGGGAGTTGGAAAGATTGTGCTTACTGCTGCTAATGGCAGTTCTTTCACACTTGTTGATGCACTTTATGTACCTGGGATCAAGAAGAATCTCTTGTCTGTATCCGCACTTGCTAGACTTGGACTTGTAGTCAAATTTGTGGATGACAGATGTACAGTTCATGATCTCAGTTTTGGTGATAAAATTGTTGCATCTAGCCTTTTGTGCCGTGGGCTGTATAAGCTCACTTTGTATGACAAGTGTGAACAAAATTTTGCAAATGTTGTTGCAGATTCAAGGACTATTTCAGATGCAAAACTTTGGCATGCACATTTTGGTCATCTGAATTTTGTCAGTTTGCTGCGTTTGCAAAAATCTGATATGTTTGCTTCTTTGCCGCCTCTTGAAGCACCTGTCAAACATGTTTGTGAAGGCTGTATTTTGGGTAAGATGCAGCGTTCTAAGTTTCCAAAGGATGGTTCAGTTCGGGCCACATGCAGGTTGCAACTTGTGCATAGTGATGTTTGTGGGCCCATGCAAACTCCGTCCTTGGGCAATTACCTGTACTTCGTGACTTTCATTGATGATTACTCTAGGCATTCATGGGTATTTCCGCTTAAAGCAAAGTCTGAAGTTTTTATGTGCTTCAAACAATTTCTGGCTATGGCTGAAAATGTCTCGAAATGTACTATGGGCACCCTCCGTTCCGATCGAGGGGGGGAGTATATGTCTCATGAATTTAATGCATTTCTGGCTAGTCGTGGGATAAAACACCAATGTACAGTGCCTTATACACCTCAGTAAAACGGTGTTGCTGAGAGGAAAAACAGGTTTGAAGTTGAGTCTACATGATGCTGGTGATCCTGCTGATGTCACTCTTTACCAAACTGTTGTTGGCTGCCTCATTTATGTATGCAACACGAGGCCAGATATTCAATTTGCAGTCTCACAGGTCAGCAAATTCATGCATAGCCTAGGGTCTAAGCATTGGCAGGCTGTCAAGAGGATTTTCTGCTACCTTAGTGGCACTTTACACCTTGGCTTGTTTTATCCCAAGGGGGGATCATTGCCGCCAGACTTACATTCTTTTTCGGACTCAGATTGGGCTGGTTGTTTTGACACGCGAGTGTCCACAAGTGGTTTTTGTTTCATGCTTGGCAGTTCATGTATATCATGGTTAAGCAAGAAGCAACCTATTGTGGCCACTTCGAGTTGTGAGGCTGAGTACAGGGCAGTCTTCACAGCTACGGTTGAGTGTGTATGGCTCAGACGCCGTATGGCTGATTTGGGTGTTGGACAAGACACTGCCAACACTATCTACACTGACAGTCAGAGCGCATTGGTAGTTGCGAGGAACCGAGTTTTTCATGCTCGCACAAAGCACATTGAGGTGCATTACCACTATGTCAGGGAGAGGCTCTAATCAAGAGAGATTAGCTTTGCTTATGTGCCAACACAGGACAACCTTGCAGATCTTTTCACAAAGGCATTGTCTCGTGAGAAGCTTGAAGCTTTCCGCAAAGCTTTGGGCTTACTCCCCTTTGTGGACTGATCATGTCCTGAGGGCATGGCACTTCCCTTTACTCATGTGCCAGCTCTCGTTCACCGCATCACTCCAGGGGGGATTTGTTACCATATACATGTGGTAGTGATGTGTGTGAACACACTAGGACCGCCGGGGCATTTTTTCCCTCTTTAGGAGGTTTTTTCCCCCGAGCATTGTATATACGCCCATTACTCTAGGGCTATCTATCTTTCCATTACACACTAAGTAACACACTCTCTATTGTGTGCCTTGAGCTTCCTTCATCTTCTCCAAGCTGTGTGCGTTTCTCTGCAACCCTAATTCCAACAACAAATGGTTTAGAATTATACTACCAATCAATTTGTCTTCCTAAAACTACCTAAAGGGATTAGTTGGCTAAGCATGGGCGCCCAAGTGTGAATGGGGCGAGCTCATATAAAAGTCAACTAAATCTAAAATTCACGGATTCCCTCATTTGTGCAATTGAAGAGTGCTCTTGCTCCATCTCCATTTTCTTCTTCTTCATCTCCTTGTGTGTGTGTATGCGTGAGAGAGAGAGAGAGAGTGTGTGTGTGTGCGATCGAGCATTGTGGCGGCACGACAGCGGCGAGGCGGTTGAACGCGGCGTAGCGGCGTCTCCCTCTTCTTCGTAACGAGGAATCTCACTACAGCAAACGTAGAGCGGTGAGTGACACACCATCGTCATCTTTGAGCTTACTAGTTTAGGCTTGTTGTGTGCTTGGAGCCATTTGTGGCTCGCACACAGTGTATCGGCAAGTTCCTAGCATTGACACGTGCAACAGACTCTCTCTCTCTCTCTCTCTCTCTCTCTCTCTCTCTCTCTCTCTCTCTCTCTCTCTCTCTCTCCTCTCTACATACTGCCATCACCATGCTTAACTACATCCCTCTCCTACACCCTTCCTCATTGTTTCTCCCTCAATCCCTTTTTTTATAAAGATCCCACTCCCATGATGAGAGAGAGAGAGAGACCATCTCTCTCTCTCTCTCTCTCTCTCTCTCTCTCTCTCTCTCTCTCTCTCTCTCTCTCTACATACTACCATCACCACGCTTAACTGCATCCCTCTCCTACACCCTTCCTCATTGTTTCTCCCTCAATCCCTTTTTTAGAAAGATCCCACTCCCATGATGTGTGTGTGTGTGTGTGTGTGTGTGTGTGTGTGTGTGTGTGTGTGTGTGTGTGTGTGTGTGTGTGTGTGTGTGTGTGTGTGAGAGAGAGAGAGAGAGAGAGATAGATAGATAGATTTTATTATCGTCCTCGGAGGTCAAATATGACCTATGGGACCAAAGTTACATGTGATGTAGTATGTGTATGGCTGATGAGTGACTCTCGATGCTCCAAAATTGTAGTGATGAGAGTCGCAATGGAGAGCCCACACTTTGGCTGGGAGAGGAAAGTGTGTAGGTCTAAGTTATGCCTGAAAATGTGAGAGAAGCAAGTTCGGATGTGATCAAAAGCTGAGCACTCTAGTAGTGTGTGGTACTCAGACTCTCGAACTTGCAGTGAGCATAATGTGCACAATCGATTTGACTCTTCTCCATTGCCCCAACGCCCTATCTCGCATCGAAGGAAATGGGAGCTAAGCCGAATTGCTGCGATAGTGCGTATCGCGGACAAGGGAATAGGCTCAAGCATGTAAGTGTGAGTACGGTTTCCTCTCTCAGCGAAGAACATGGTTTTGTAGTTGGGGGCAATATAGGTGGTGTAATGTATGAATCGTGACCCACCGGATTTCTCCCAAGCTGTAATACATTGGCGTTGTAGAAAAGCTTCATTCACTTGAGAGTCAATTGAAGCATCGTGTAGCAAGTGTAATGCATCCCATCTCCCAAACCACTTCTTTATGTCTTGCATCCATCCCGTGCTCAAGATCTTGCTTTTATGCGTCTTTTGAACTTTTTTGCTTGCTTCCCATGCAATTGTAGGAAGTCGATGTGAGGGGTTTTGACGCATCTTTATCATGTACTCCACAACCCTTTCCATGCCCATAACCTCAATTGGAAGAGATCCCGACTCAAGAAGTAGGAGCATATATGGTGTTTGTGTCTTAACTTGGAGAAAGTTTGTAAGAAAACGCTTTTGGACATTCTCAAACTCTTTCCAAGTAGACTTTGAGATGCTCCCGCCCCACACTTCAACTCCATAAAGAAGAACCGGTGTCACCAATGCATCAAAAAGATACTTCTTGAGAACCCAACACTTGATGTTTCCCGCATTACACATGTTCTCAAATGCATAATATGCTCTCTTTCCCGCTTCCAAACGACGCATAGCACATTCATGCCACTTGTGATTGGATGGAACCTCAAGGCCAAGGTACTTAAAGCTCTCAACAACTTCAAGTGTCTCGTTGTTGTACACAATGCATGGCTTCTCCTTATGGTTGGTTTTCACAAGCATAACCTTTGTTTTGGATTCATTTACAATCAGCCCACTATGCAAGCAAAAGTTCTCAAGGACAACCATAAGCTTTTGTGCATCTTCTAAAGTGTGTGCTAGAAGCACTACATCATCCGCATACAACAAAAGCATGATTACCGCATTGCAAATAGTGACCTCTTCAATGCCTTCTTCTTGCATAAAGTCAAGTACCATTTGTTCCAATTGATCGATGCATAGACCAAAGAGAGTTGGTGACAATGGACATCCTTGTTTAACCCCAATAGTGCTTACAAATTTTTTTGAAATTTCTCTTCCCATGCGCAATTGACAAATCACCTTCTCATAGATTCGAGAAACCGCAAGCATAAACTCACTTGGCACTTGGAGTTCTTCCATCCTTCTCCACAAATTGTTACGTGGAATCATATCAAAGGCTTTCTTAAAGTCCACAAAACAACAATACAATCGCTTGCCTTTCAACCGACTTTCCTCCATGAGAACACGAAGAGTGACAAGATGATCAATGGTGCTATGGCATCGACGAAAACCCGCTTGTCCCTTTGCACGTTTATCATTCTCTTCAGCCCAATCACTCAATTTCATTTCCATTATGCATCCAAACAACTTTGCCATAAGAGACCCAATCATTATAGTCCGGTAGTTGCTTACATTCTTTACATCCCCTCCTTTATGCAAAGGCTTAACCCAATTAGTACTCCAATCATAAGGCATACCATGTTGAAGTGCAAGGTTGAACATATCACACATCCACTCATGGGTAAAATCTCCCGTCCATTTGATCATCTCCGGCTTGATACCTTGAAGATCTCCCGCTTTGCGAGTGGCCAACTTTTCAAGCCCACCGCATACATCCTCAATAGTAAAAAAAGACGGCATACATGGGAGTGAACCATAAAATGGCATTTTTTCAGTATTTTCTTGCTCATATAATTGCTTACAATGTGTGTACATATCCACTAGACTCAAGTTACCAAAATTCTCAATCCGCTTGCCTCTCAAGTTTCTCCAAAATCTTCCACATGCATGTGCCTTTTCTTGGACTTGAAATTCTTGTTGCTTTACTTCCCATCTTCTTCTCTTCTTTTGAATCAATGCCTTGTATGTATGCAAATGACTTTGATAGTTGTCTTTGTCCATAGTTGCATCAAGCTTTATCAAGGACTTTCAAGCATCTTGACATTCTTTATCAAACCACCTTTTGTGTGATCTATCTTTGTTGATACCATGGAGATGCTTTATGGCAAAGCATTCTTCCGCACAAGAACAAAGAGCTTTTTTGAAAGCTTCCCATTTAGTTTCCAATGGTGCATCACATTGAAGCTTTGTCATCCATAATTTTTGCTCAACCATTTCAATGTACATTGGTGCCCGTTTGAAATCCATACATAGTGATAACTTCTCTTTCCTTTGGCTGAGATTATCATGCTTAGTTGCTTCTCCACATGAAAGGTCAATACATAAGGTGCGATGGTCGGATTCCGGGGTCCATTGACCAAACATAAAACTCTTTATGCGATACATGATGGCTTCAGAGAGTAGCATATAGTCAATCACACTATCCCCATTATGTCTTCTACATGTAAATCCATTGGTTCCACTCCACAAAGATACACCATTGGCAATGAGCATACCCGTGCTATTACACATGTGTAAAAGTAACTTTCCATAGTGATCCGGCTCTTTCGCATCCATTGAAGTACGATCATACAAGTGAACTTCCTCCAACTCCCTTGAAATGTATGGCATATCAAATTGTTGAGTATCATGTTGCAATGTTTTTGTGCGAGCATTCATATCCCCAAATACAATAACATCACCTTCACCTTTGAAATAAGCAATGTCCTCTTCCAAATCAGAAAATGGTTGATCGCTATCCATGCAAGCATAAAAGGGAGAATCATGATGAGGAATGTAGCAACCGGCTAAAAAAATGGGTGCTCTTTTTGGTGTCATAATTTTCAGCCATACATAACGTTTGTACTTGTCATCTTTCACAATTGATACAAAATCTTCCAATCCTTTCTTAACCATACATGCTAACCCTCCTTGTCCTCTTCGTTGCTTGAGATTCTTTGACCACATCAATGAATGTACATTGTAATCCTCCAAGCCGTCAATCCTTTGTGTATCATGCTCCCAAGTTTCAACAAGAAGTACAACATCGGCTTTGCTTGTTAGTTCATCAATGCCAACCCCCGCATTCCATGGGTATCCATTACAATTTCAAAAGCATATTTTCAATTGTAACTCGGTCTCATAGGTCACGCATCCCTATTTGCTTGAGAGACTTGCCTCCTCCTTGGGCATATTTTCTTCATGAGAGATCTCCTTGTTTTTATTATTCTTTTCCTCATATGCCTTGCGACGCATATTTTGTTGCTTAATAGTGCGATCTTCACATACAAAACATTTTGTATCCCTCAAATAGATCCAACTATTATCAAGGATAATCTTTCGCTTGGTCTCATCCGGCATGGTGCATACAATTGGCCGTTCTCCCGAGCGAGGAGCTCCTTGCTTCCCCACTCTATGTGCTCCATAGACCATAACTCCGGACATGCCAAAGTGGGTTTTGAAGAAATCTTCAATAACAATGGCAAGAGAAGGAGGTGTCTCTAACTTCTCTTCGGGAATTCCACGAATAACAATGTTCTTGGAACGTCGCTCCCGTTCTTTCAACTCCTCCACATCCACATTCTCAACATTCTTTGTTTGAACCATAGCTTGCATGAGTGAGGAATTAGAAACCACAATGCTACCACATACATCAGCCCAAGATTTGTTTGTGCATACATTTTTCATGTCGCATACATCCCGGCTCATAGTGTCAAATTTCTCCTCTTTCAATACATGGTCATGCTCTACTTTGCTCATCCGCTCCTTCAAAGCATTCAAGTCCATAAGAGAGTGTTTACATTCCTTGACTTCCTCTTCAAGTTGCATCAAACGTGTTGTTTGCATCTCAAGTGTCCTCTTGAGATTTTCATTCTCAACCACAAGTACCCTTAGTGTGCCATTCTCCATTGCAAGTGCTCGTAAGTCTTCGCCTTGTTTGTTTACGGTCTCTTGCAATGATACCAAGTACGCCATGATCATGGTTTCCGATGTCGTTGGTTGGGTGGTTGTGTTGTTATCTCCACACTTAGGAGATTTTGGATCACTTTCCACAATGGTTGTGGATCTTGTTGAAGAAGAAGAACCCTTGCGAGTGCCGGAAGACATTGTATGTAAAATAGGAGATGAGAATCAATTTTGTTGAACTTGTTCACTTCGGAAATGCTGCTACAGAAACGCCTTCCATAACTCTGAAAATTTTTGTCTTTACATCAATGCGTAGAGGACTTCGTGCTCTTCGATTGAGGCTATAGATCACCCAAATCGGAGTTCGGATGAAGAAGTTATGATCAAAAGAAGTTCGGAGAGAGAGAGAGAGAGAGAAGGGAGAGGGAGGAAAAAGAAATCAAGAGAAATTGTGTGAGAGATAGAGAGGAAGAGAGAAAGGAGGGGGGGGGGGGGGGGGGGGGGGGGGGGGGGTGGCTTGAGTTTAAGTGGCCATTGAGCTACTAGTAGCAATTCACATCATGTTAAAACAATCCACGCTATTTGGATAAGTGGTGGCAAGCCCCGTGCTTTAGTTGCGACAGTTGAGAAATTAGACTCTTTATTACATGCTACAATTAGCCAAGCTAGAAAAAGTTTCCCATGTTTAAACAAGCTAAGGATTGCTACTCACACATACACACAAACAGTCCCATGTTTACAAAGAAAGGACTATAACACATTAGCACAGAGAGAGGGGGGGGGGGGGAAGAACACAAATAGGCGATGCTAAATATAGGTTTAGTTAAGCATTGCATGCTCTATAACATATTGTTAGCTAAGCTTGCTTTTATCTTGCTCACCCAATTGGAGGCTACCATGTGGATGCTTTTAGAGAGTGGGTTGCTCGGGATGAAAGTTATGCATGCCATGTAAATATAGTGTTGCGGTCACCATCTCATTGGATGATGGGAGTACAGAAAGGTTTTCACCTCTATTTTGTCGGCCAGCTCCTTTGATCCTAGAGTGACCCACCAAACAGGTGGAAGAGTGAGGGTGGGTTCAAACTGGAAGGATGGAAGAAAAGTACCCTTCCACCACTTCTAGGCAGAACACAGGGGAGCTCAGCTCTTCCGCGACCCTAATATTGACACCAAGCAGTAGCCATATGTGCTCCCTTTGCTTGCATGGCAATGCGCCATAGGCTGGAGAAGAAAGTTGTCAAGGTGGGGGTGCTCACGGGGGGGGGGGGGGGGGGGGGGGGGAACTTTTCTCTTCCTTGACATGGCTGCCATGTTAGCAACTTCCATTGCCCTATGTGAATAGGGCAAGTGACAGAGACGATTTTTGATTGGCTTGCGTCAAAAGCACCCCTCTTCTCCGCACACTGTGAATAGAGCCTGACTATAATATACCATGGTGTGTGTGTGTGTGTGTGTGTGTGTGAGAGAGAGAGAGAGAGAGAGACAGATTCTCATAATATTCTCATTTGTGAGGGATCGATTCACATGAATGTGTTAAACACAGCAACTCAACGTCCTCTTTCGAATCCCGAAAGAAACCTTGAACAATGCACGCCACCTCTCACTTCAGAAGACCGTTAGCTCTCCTCTCCCTCTCTCGTGCGCGCACGCCCACTCATACACACAATCTGCGCATTGCCCAGCAAACCTCGCAGCAACTCTTCTGTCATACAAGCAGAATATGTTCTGTAGCGCGATTCTTCTAAAAGATCGGAGAATGCCAAGGTAAGCTTTTGTGGTCATGGGTTTCTCTAAAGCATCCACAGCTTGGCCCCTGTGAGGTTGGCAATGAAGGCTTGAATACGAACACACACACACACACACACACAGATAACGTCCCCCGTCGCATGGCATTACAAGCTCAACAGGGTATGCTCATCAACAGAGGAAGACGATGCATTCTCATGCTGCTTTCAATGCTGATTTTACACACACATGCCTCACAAAGTGATCTCTCTGCCTTACAAGCATTCAAGAGCTCTTGCCATGTCAACATGGGCACCCAAAAGCTAAGAACATGGGCAGGGGAGGACCCCTGTTCAGGCCTCTGGTATGGAGTAAGCTGCATACGCGGTCGCGTAACACGCCTCGTTTTGGAACGAATGCAACTCAATGGGTCCATTGATGCACTCGCACAACTCGAGCAACTGCGTGTTCTCAGCTTGGATGGCAACAATCTGTATGGCTCCCTCCCCAATATGAGCAGTTGGAGGTACCTTAAATTTCTCTACCTTTCTCATAACAGCTTCACAGGCCCCATCCCGGACTCCATGTCGAGTGTTTTGCGGCTATGGAGGCTTGATCTTTCGAATAACATGCTCAGTGGAGCCATCCCCTCCTCAATCAATGGCTTATCCAATCTTCTGACCCTTAACTTGCAGAGTAATCAGCTGTCAGGCTGTCTCCCTATTCTTAATCTGTCAAAACTGAAGGACTTCAATGTCTCTAGCAACCAACTGTCCGGCCCAATCCCGAGCTCACTCTCGAACTTCTCCATCTCTTCATTTGGAGGTAACAGAGATCTTTGCGGGAGACCACTTTCAATATGTACAAATGTCTCACCATCAATCAGCAACAAGTCCAGCAGCAAGAGCGAAGGAAATACCGGGGGCACCTCATCAACGCCAAGCTTTCTGCCATCATCGTCATCACCAGCATCATCATCCTCACTGCCATCACCATCTCCATTACCATCATTCTTGTCTGCATCATCACCAGGCGTAAAGCAATACTCTCTCAAAATAGGTTTAGGAGCCCTTCTCGCCATCATAGTGGGAGATCTTGCAGCCGTGGTGCTCATTTGCTCTGCATTCATCATGTATTACAGAAATAAATATCTACGACCCGTGTCGCCTAACCAGCCAAAGAAGAAGAAGACGAGAAGGGATGCACAGATTTCACCTACAAAGTATCCTACACTAAAGGCCGAAACTGAGAAGGGAAAGCTTGTGTTTTTAGACAGCAAGAAAGAGTTTGATTTGGAAGATTTGCTCCATGCGTCGGCCGAGATGCTGGGAAAGGGAAGCTATGGTACTGCTTATAAGGCAGTCCTAGAAGATGGGTTTTCCGTCGTCGTGAAGCGGGTTAAGGATATTAATGGTGCAAGCAGGAAGGAATTTGAGCAGCATATGGACCTCATAGGAAAGCTGCGGCACCCAAATGTCGTATCCCTGCGGGCTTACTTCTATGCAAGAGAAGAAAAGCTTCTTGTTTACGACTACTTACCAAGTGGAAATCTCTTTTCCCTTCTTCATGGTAATGGTGGTGACAATACACAAATATGTTGATGTGCACACAAACACACACACCTGTGCATATGTTGCATGAATAAATGGGGTTTTCCTCAGTGGGACATTGACGGACAATCATGTGTTTTTTATGTCATTCTATGTAGGTAATCGAGCCGCTGGAAGAACGCCGGTTGATTGGACAACCAGATTGAAGCTCGGTCTCGGAGCCGCCAGAGGTCTAGCTTTCATTCATCAGCAGTGCAAAGCTCAGAAGTTGCCACATGGAAACATCAAATCCTGCAACATACTGATTGACAAGAACGGTAATGCATGCGTATCCGATTTCGGCCTGGTCTTGATGGCAAGCCCTTCGGTGACGGCCTCAAGGATAACGGGGTATAGAGCACCAGAGCATCTTGTGACAAAGCAAGTCTCTCAAAGAGGGGATGTATACAGTTTTGGTGTGCTTTTGCTGGAGCTTTTGACAGGCAAAGCACCGGCGCAATCGCATGCGCCTGAGAAGGCCGTAAATCTACCAAAGTGGGTGCAATCGGTAGTCCAAGAGGAGTGGACAGCTGAAGTGTTTGATGCCGAGCTAATGAGGTATAAGAACATTGAAGAAGAGATGGTAAGCATGCTACAAATTGCAATGGCATGTGTTTCGCAAACGCCAGAGCATCGACCGAAGATGAGCCAAGTAGTGAGGATGATTGAGAACATCATTGGAGGCGGTGGTGACCAGCAAACACCTGCGAGGATTGACTCGTTCGAGTCACTCTCCATGTCCCCTTATGTATCAGAGGAAACAGGAGCAAGCCAATAAATAGATAGCATCTTACGATCTTAGGCTGTAGAGGAAGCTCTAATGGGCATAGACATTCTCTTGAGAGTCACAGAGCAAGCAGACTGCTTAGCTATTATGTTGCATGAGCACATTGGAGATTTGGCTTCAACAGGTGCAAAATTCTCTATCCATGCACAGTTGCTAAGGTGTTGGGGTGGTGGGAGAGGGCCTTTTATTTTGGGTCCTCCAAAGCATTGAAGAGCAAATTTCATTGAGGAAGCTTTGGAAGAGTCAGTATACTTGTGAATCTCTCTCTCTCTCTCTCTCTCTCTCTCTCTCTCCCTCCTTATAAAGTTAGCTAGTATGTTGGGTGGCCTCTTAGACATTGAGAGGTTGTAGGAGTGAGTGTCTCTTCATGTTGGGTGGCCTCTTAGTTAGAATGTTGGGTGCCTCTTAAGACATTGAGAGGGTGTGAACTTGTTGTAAGAGTGAGTTTCTCTTCATGATGCAGTGTATGGACGTAAATAGAAGTCAAGGAAGATGGATGGTGTTATGAAGTTGAGTGGCAGTGATCATGATGAAGAGGCTATATTCAGGTGCCAAGCGCTAATTGATTGCTGTAGCCAACTCTCAACCATTACTGGGGATGGCCCAAAAGGTGTAGCACAGTGTCCTTTCTATGCATAATTGACATTAAACCTGCAATTTACCACTTAAGTATGCTTGAGTGGATCACCTGTGTTGGTTTAACCCATTCTACTCCACTGGGTTTGTTGGCCCAACTCGTCACTATTGGCTAGATTTGAGAAACCAACTCTCATAAACGTAGTGGCATGTATGATAGACGGATTGCACCGTGGGCATAGTAGTACTACTTTGAGAAGGGGAATCCAACTACATAGCAATTCACAAGAAGATTTATAATTTTCTCATGTGGGAAAACGGAGTCTTTTCTAGTGTTTTTCATACAATGAATAACATCATGAGCTTCTGCTCAAGAGGCACCGCATACCTAGCTAGGTATGCGGTGCCTCCCTCACAGAAGCTCATGATGTTGAGGTAAGTCACAATGTGGGAATTATTGTGAGAATTTGTCCAAAACTTCTTGTGCAATAGAAGAGGGTACTTGAATTTGTCTAAATTTCTTCTTAAATGCTTCTAAAATTATCTAGATTATCTTCCTTCAAAGTACATTGTCCTTGTTTTGAAGTCAGCATTGGGACATGATCTTTGATTCTTCCTCTAAGTAGTTTGAAATCTCCCTTTTTGAAGCTGTCAGCTTTTGAAGAATACTTTCTTCCTATTGAGCCCACAGTTGTCTAACTTCTTTCTTTTTAGTGCTATTAGGGCCGCTTGGTTGCACTCAAACGCATGCCCGGGAGGATAAGTGCTCAATAAGCCAAGCTAGCTCTCTCCTCAATTGTCTACCTTCTTGTACATGAGGGAAATTGTCTTGTGGTTTTTTTTTAAACTTTCTTGAGATACAAAAGCCTTGTCCCAAATATCTCTCATTCTTTGATCTGCATGGAACCATCACCTTTGTAGACTTGGCCCTCTTCCATTGAGATAACTTGCAGATAGTGGTGTTATAAGCCACTAGAGATATCTACTTTAGCTTGCGTAGAATTAAAGATACTCGGCAAGGCATTGCATATATAGCATTTGTCCAACAACCTAGCTTTCTTGGACAATGGTCCTCCCTAGCTGTAGTTTTGTTAAGACGACTCTCTTCTTTTTTAAAACCATTGAGCTCAGTGAAGATAGTAGGAGAAACTTTACACATCATGTATTTGCAAGTGTACAGTGCTATACATTACACCTCAAGGGGTGACGATGGACACCTCCCCAATAGGGAAGGAGACTACACCCAAAAAAACGCTACTACCCGTGAGCCTCGAACTCTCAACCTTGGGGTTACATCACAAAGGTCTCACGAATTGAGCTACAGTTCTTGAGTAAGCCAACTCTCTTCGTTTCCCTATATCAACCAAGTTGAGTTACGAAGCTAAGTTGATGAAGGCCTCCAACTTAAGAGCCCCTAATAAGCACGGTGCCTTGGCTCTTATATATGTCATTGTTTCATTCAGCCATGTTGAAATCCCCTACCAAGAATAAGGGTTTATCCATATTTTCAAAAGTGATTCCAAAATCTTGACTTGGTCTTGCACTAACCCACTTGCATAGCATGACTAACATGAAGGGAGAAGGGTGCATGAAGTCAAAGTTGTATCACCTTGCATCAATCTCAAAAGCAAAAGAGGAGAGACCTTGACATTGAGTTGCGTACCACTTCCACCTTTAAATGAGTATAAACATTCAAATAAATTCTGAAGCAATAGTTTCAAGGTGGGAGACTAGTTCATTTGAAAAAACTTTTAGTTCTTACACAGCAATGAAATCCATTTGTTTATTTTTTTACCATTCCTTAATCAAAGTGGATTTTCTTTGATTGGTCAACCCTTTGATGTTTTAAGAGACCCCCTCTGTAAGATGGTGGGAACAATCCCTAAGTTGGAGTTCTGACTGGCGACTAAACTGGTAATTACTGAGTCAGTTACTACAACAACTGCACAGTGGATAGTTAGTCAAAGACCCAATCCGACACCTATAAATAGGGACCATTACTTCATTTGACGGGGAATAACTGGGGTGATGCCTTGAGAGATCTTGGGAGGTAATATGCTATTGTATTGTGCTCTTGTACTCTTTCGCCTATAATCTTAGAGCAATTCTTTGGCTCACACTATACTTTGTTCTAGTTGTACTAATCTGGTTAGAATATATTCCAATTCCAATTCCAGCCTATGTGTTATTTCCATTTCAGTTACTATTTCCAATTCCATTTCATTGTCAGTGTCTTTGTCGGATCTGAAGTCAAAAGTTTGTCTATCTGAACTGGCAACTAACTCTTAACCCAAGACTTGAATAGTTGTCTAAAGAGACCAACTCATTCCATTCAGGCGATCATGGTGGCTTGGCTGAATTGTTCTAAACAGTGAATCAGTTCCCAGTTTGGGTTCTAGAGTTAGAGCTCATCATGATGAATTCCAGAGCGCAACATGGGAGGAGGACTTCTAGGAGATTTACTGCAGTTCACGATCAAGTCTCTGATACTACCACCGATTATGCATATGACATGAGTAAATCCAAAAGACATCAAACCACAGAAGTTGATGGGTGTTGTGAGTCACCTAGGTCTTTGAGAACGTCTCAGAGTACATTATAGAATGGGGAAGCCATGTATACAAATATTGATGAAGATTTCCTTTAGAAGTGACTTAATCTATTATCAAAACCTTTTTGGAAATGCAGTATTGCCATTCCAAACGTCATTTGAAGTACCACTATTAAGTCAAATACACTAAACGGCGCTCTTTTCAAAAACATCATGCTTGTCCATACGAAGATCTTTTGGCAATATTAGAAGCTGTCAAGGAATGGAGGCAAACTCTGATTCAGAATATGCAAGAGGTGTGATTATTGTCACAAGGGAGGTCACAAGGTTTCTAATGTTGAGGATTGTCCGCACTTAATTCTTCATAATTTAGTGGATATTGATACACAAGTTCAGAACTAATTGGATGAAGATACCTAGATCCAAATGGAATTTTCTAGATCATCCAAATCGTCATGTGAATCACTGATGACTGATTCTGATTTTGAGCAGCAGAGTCAGCATGATCCAAAGAATTTTCATGAGCAATTGTTGCGAATGGTAGCAAGATGAGACTTGCCCACCTTTATTCAATATTATGGTGCATTTGTATTATGATTTCTCCCATAAAGAGAGACTTGTTACAATACATTCTTTGTGTTCCTTGTGACCTAGGTGAAGCAATGAAGATGGAAAGCTTCATGCATCATCATCATAGCATAACCTAAACTTGAAGAAATCTTTAACTATACCAAGCCTCAGTCCCAAGACCTCAAACACCTTCGAAGGTGGAGAGAGCTAGCAGGGAATGAGGGTAGGGAAGAGGAAGAAGAAACATTTCATACGAGAAAGAGCTAGTTCCTCACTTATCATAACTCTTGTGCTAGCATACATAATAGCATAGTAATAAAGAAGAAATAGATGGCAAGCTCAAGCATTGAAGCATGGCTCTTGGATGGATTTGCACTCCATAGCCAAGAGTGTTGGTGTAGGCTCTCAACCTCTACTTGCCTGGAGAAAGAGAGGGAGCTCTTGCCTTTTGCATAGTACACAATGAGAGTGTTTGTGAGTGTGTGTGGGTGAGTATACCCCCTAAGCACCCCCCTAGCTTGCTTGGGTCTACCCCCCCTTGTAGCTCATGCTTGAAGCTCATTGGACCCCTCCAGGCCTAGCCAATCACAAGCAGAAGCCATTACAAGCAACAGGGATAGCCTTGGGACAAGTGTCCCCCTTTCCCCTTTGAGAGAGAGGACTTGATAAATGAAAAATCAATTAATTAAATATCCTTTATTATCATTGGACCCCTTGGGTGGCCAACCAATAGGTTTCAGGCACACCATGAGGGCAACATGAGGAGGAACTTGACAAGTGTCCTTGCTGCCTCTTCAAGCTGGGGCTTCCCTTGTGTGTGTGTGTGTGTGTGTGTGTGTGTGTGTGTGTGTGTGTGTGTGTGTGTGTGTGTGTGTGTGTGTGTGTGTGTGTGTGTGTGTGTGTTCTCTCTCATCCCCCCCCCCTTGTAGGCTCGCCCCCCCTCCTTGTAGGGATATTTTTGACTTTGGATGAGCAAGCCCCTTAGTCATCAATCATGACTAAGCACTTGAAGTAGGGGGTGTTCCCACAAGCATCTCAGGCAAGCTTCTCAAGGCACCTCAAGCACCTTAATCATGCACCAAGTCAAGCACCTCAAGCATGGAGCCAGTCAAGCACCTCAAGCATCTTAATCAAGCACCTCAAGCATGACAAGCACCTCAAGCAGGACAAGCACCTCAAGCATGACAAGCACCTCGAGTTTGGGCCGGGTTCCCACCTCAAGCTCAGCCCTAGCTTACCTAAGGTCAAAGGACTTTTACACACATTATTGGAGGTCTTCAATGAAGCTAACCCTAAGGTCTTATGCTCCATTGGTTAGCCTTGCTCTTGATAGACCATCTCCCATTTGGGCCCCTTTCCTGTTGGCCCCGTGTTGAGATAGATCTATAAGCACATATCTATATCTTAACACTTGTTCCCGTTTATTCTCCCACATTAAGTGATCAATTTAATATGAGAAAATCATTTGGGTTGGTTAGATATTAGATTTTATGACATTACCTCTCTCTTGAAATCATAGTCGTCCTCGACTATGAGGTAGAAGAGATAAAGCCTTAGTCATTAGTCAATCGTACTTAGCGGGTAGAGGATCCCTATTTTACCCTACGACATCTTTCCAAGATGGATGACTAATCCATTTGGTGCTTGGGAGACATAGCTGCCTCAAGCATGTCTGCTCTTTAGTCCATTTCATTCTCCCAAAGTAGAGTGACAAATTCTACTTGGTGTTTGAGAGACGTCGTCATCACAAACATGATTCTAAGCATGCATACTAGTTAAATTTGTGCACAATTAAAAAGAGGACTAGTCTTATAAGACAAAAACATGAGTCATTTAAAAGAAATTTGTACATTTGCTTACTCTAATGTAGCATTGTAAGCATTGACAAGGTTCATACTATCCTTAAAGTGTACTCCTTGCATCCATCTAGCATCTTCAAAAGGATAATTTTTGAACTTAATAAGATACCGTCGGATTATCTTACCATGTCGTAGTACCTTGTCTTCATGCCGAAGGACAGCTTCGGGTTGTAGCACCTCTTCTTGGTCTTCAACTTCGAGAGGGTCTTCAATAATTGGTTTAGTTGGTGGCTCTCCTTTGTAGGGCTTAAGTAGGCTTACATGAAAGGCATTGTGTATAAGCCAATGGTTGGGCAACTTGAGTTGATAAGCCGTCTCATTGATGGGCTTCAAGATTTGGAAAGGACCATAGTATCTTTTTGCCCATCGTTTGCCTTAATCGAGCCTTAGGAAACTTGAGTAAGACCCAATCATTTTCTTTGAACATTAAGGCTCTTCTGTGCTTATCAGCAGCAACTTTTTCCCTTTGTTGAGGGATGGCTATAGCCTCCCTAATCTTTTGAAAAGATTCTTGTAGGTCACGGCTATACTCATCGACGGCGAAGATCTTCCCATGTACTTTGAGTAGCAAGGGACTTTTAGGTCTTCCCTCTATGATCTCGAAAGGTGTTTTCCCCGTAGAAGTATGGACAGTATTATTGTAGGCATACTCTACTAGAGGTAAATACTTTTCCCATTGTGAGCGTTGATCTACTTCGGTAACATAAGTCTTGAGTAGATCGAGTATCGTAAGATTGGCTATCTCACTTTGGCCATCCGTTTATGGGTGATAGGACGAAGAGAAATTCAATCTTGTTCCTAGATTTTCAAAGAGACCTTTCCAGAAATTACTGGTCATTCTAGGATCTCTATCTGACACGATGGATGTGGGTAATCCATGGTGCTTGAAAATCTGAGATATGAAGAGAGTTGCCATTTGATGTGCCTTAATAGTCTTTTTGACAGGAATAAAATGTGCTTGCTTGCTAAACCTGTCGACTATTGTCCATATTCTTGTATTCCCATGGATAGACTTGGGTAATCCAAAGATGAAATCCATGGATATACTCTCCCATGGCAAATTTGGAATAGGCAATGGCTGGAGTAATCCAGGTTGCTTCCCTCTATCATACTTGGTCTTTTGGCATACTACACATTTTGAAACATACTCTTGTATGTCCACTTTCATGGTAGGCCAATAGAAATACGTCTCTACTCCTCGGAGATTAGGTTGAATACCTCTATGCCCTGCATATGGAGGAGCATGGGATTCATACATAACCTTCTCACGAAGGGAATGGGTAACACATAGCCTATTGCCATGGAGAAGATAACCATCCTGCAAGGTGAATGGTTCCTCTTTCTTCCCCAAAGCAAGGGCTGACATTATGTCTCTAAAGTCAGGGTCAATAGCATACTCATCTATCATAGAGGATAGATCATTGTGAGTAGCTATAGACACCGCATTAACTTTTGGTCGTCGTGAAAGTGCATCGGCAACTTGATTGTGCTTACCAGCTATGTGAGCAATATGGAAATTAAATTGCAAAAGAAAATTTTCCCACCTCATTTGTTTGTCAGAAAGCTTGGTTTGTGTCATGAAATACTTGAGACTTTGGTGGTCGGTTCGTAGGATAAATGGAGTCCCCAATAGGTAGTGCTTCCATGTGTCTAGGGCATGTAGAACAGCTAAAAGCTCTTTCTCATAAATTCCCAAGACTCGTTCATCACTATTGAGCCTTCGGCTCTCATATGCTATGGCATGCCCTTCTTGAAGCAAAACCGCTCCAAGGCAATCACCACACACATCACATTGGACCTCAAATGGCTTTGAGAGATCCGGAAGCACGAGGACTAGTTGGGAAGTAAGCTTCTCTTTGAGTTTTTCAAAAGCATTTTGCTCCTTAGCAGTCCATACAAACTTAACGTTCTTCTTTGTTAAGTCGTGTAGTGGTCCTGCTACTTGAGAGAATTTTGCTATGTATAGTATGCACACATACCAATAAGGCTTCTTAGCTCATGTAGATTCCTTGGGTTAGGCCATGATTTTATTACCTCTAACTTTGATGGATCCATACGAATATCATCGTGAGAGATAATATGACCTAGATATTGAATCTCTTGAGAATTCACTTTTCTTTTGGTTGAGAAAAAGTTTGTTCTCCCTCAAGGCTTGAAAAATCACTTGGAGATGTTGCTTATGTTCCTCCAAAGACTTGGAGTAGATGATGATATCATCAAAGAACACTCCAGTGAATTTACGATATGGTCTAAAAATTTTCTCCATGAGACGATTGAAAGTAGCTGGTGCATTAGTGAAGCCAAAAGGCATGACTAGATATTCATAAAGACCAAATGTTGTGCGAAACGCAGTCTTTAGGATATCCTCATCCACTATCCTTATTTGATGATAGCCACTCTTAAGGTCAATCCTACTGAAGTAGGTAGAGCCTTGTAGCTTATCAAACAAATCTTCTACCCGAGGCACGGGAAATCTGTTTTTGATAGTGATATGGTTTAGTGCTCGATAGTCCACACACATACGGTATGTACCATCTTTCTTTTGCACTAAAAGGACCGGAGAACAAAAGGGAGAGGAACTAGGCCTCACCATCCCTTTGTCTACCAATTCCTGTACTTGCCTCATAATCTCCTCTTGTTGAGCTTGTGAGACTCGATAAGGAGGTTTGTTAGGCGGTGAGCTTCCTGGAAGGAGCTCAATACGATGGTCATCATCCCCTCGTTTTGGAGGTAGGTCCATAGGGATATCATCGATGAACACATCTTGGAATCCTTTTAGAAAAGTAGACAAGTCTAACTCTTCTTGATTCCTATCATTTTCATTTGATGAAACATTATTAGCTTTTAGAGACTCTTTGACATAAATCATGTACGCAGAAACTGAGCTCTTCATTGATTTATCAAAAGAAAGAGGATTTACAAGTGGAATAGTGCGACCACGCTCACTAGCATCTATATACATGTTCTTTCCCCTGTAGGTGAAGTAAATTCTCCTTTCAGGGAACTTCATGTTGGCAGCCATGCGATCAAACCATGGTGCCCCTAGGATAACATCCTGATGTTGGAGAGGAGAGATGAAGAAGTCTTCTTTGTCGACATAGCTTTGGACATGAAGCCTCAACTTCCCAATCAAGGGAGTAACGGAGGCTTGTTGTCCCTTGAAATCTGCATCAGTTGTTACTATATCTCCCATCTCAAAATCTTGAATGCCCAACTTGGTGGCCAACTCTATTGATATGAAGTTGAGAGTAGAGCCTGGGTCAAACAAGATGAAGGCATCATGCTCTCTTACCTTTCCCCACGCATAGGAAAGTGATGATCCTTTGCAATGAGCATCCTCTTTTGGAGCTTCGATGGTGGAAGCCCTAGGAGTCTCATTGCGAGTATTCTTCTTGGGGCAAGAACGATAGCCATGTCCTTGCTCCCCACACTTGAAACACTTATGGTCCTTGAGAAAAGCTTCAAGCTCTTCATGAGAGAGTTTGTTTTTACCTTTGTAAACTCCCTTCTCCTTGGACCAATTGTTGTTGTTGTTATTGTTGTTGTTGGAAGTGCCTTGGGAATTATTTTGAGCATTGGATTTCCCCTTTGCATCATTTTTATCTTTGTTTTCCATGGGCTTGACATTACGTCTAGCCCCTTGATGGAAATTGATGCGTGAAGCAACCATGGTGTGGTGGATTACTTCGGTAATAGTACCGGGCCGTTGAGAGTTGATGTATTTGGCCATCTCTTCAGGTAATCCCGCACAAAATTGATGTCTTTGCTCGGAAAAGTCTATCTTTTGAAAGACAGTAGCTTTGAGATGTAAATCCCAAAACTTGTCTACATACTTGTTGATAGACTCATGAGAGAGAAGCTTCAAGCCGCGCCATTCGGTAAGAACTTTATCTTTAGTATCACTTGGAAGAAATTGCTTCATGATGGAAACTCGTAGAGTTTTCCATGTCTTTGGGGCTTCTCCATTGCCACGAAGGCTAGCCCACCATTGACGAGCTGATTTTTGGAAGTGCATAGCTACATGGCGTAGCTTGGAGGACTTTGTGAAGCCCTCGTCCTCAAAGGCCGCATCAAATTGCTGGATGAAGGCCAACACTTTGTCGGTAGCACCAAAGGTGCCATCATAGGTGAGAAAAGAGATACTCTTTCCTCCCTCCTTGAACTTCTTTAGCTTTTGTGACCTTCGCCATGCAGGAAATGATTTGCGATGTCCTCCCCTCTTGTATTCTCTAGGAGAATAGCCATAACTTTCATCGGAAGAGGAGGAAGGTGAAGAAGAAGGAGAAGAGGGTGACCTCTTCCTAGCCCTTTTCTTCCTTTGTTTCCTCTCTTGCCTTTCAGAGTGATGAGGAGAAGGACTATGGGTTTCTCTTTTCCTCTTGGGAGGAGTAGGCGATCGTCTAGACCGTCGTCTTCGTGGAGCCACATCTTCAGAAGAAGTTAGACTGTCATTGCTTTCTTTCTCTTTGGATTCCTCCTCTCGAATGGGAGAGAGTCTTCTTTTGGGGGTCTCTTCCAGAGGCCTCCTAAGCTCTCTCTCCTCTGGGAGAGGAAGGGAAATTCCATAAGCACAAAGTTGTTGAGTAACTTCGGCTTGCAAAACAGGGTTGCCCATAGCTTGTTGCAACCTAGTGACAAGATAATTCACAAACATGGGAGCATCATCATTAGCACCTTCATGTGCAAAATCAAAGCTATCAATGTTCATTCTACTCTCTTGATTATTGTCAGCCATGTTAACAAAATTTATGTTTATACTTAGTGTATGCTTTGGCAATACAAAACCTTAGTTTCCACTCCTCTTAGCCTTTGAAAATCGGCTCTTAAGTATCTACACCCACAGCTCAAAGTGGTTAATTATAGAGAGTATAGGAGTAGTTCTAACATAGCAGAGTTGCCAAGGGCTAGCTCCTTTAGGACTTCTTATGGCTCAATAATGGTAAAGCCGTAGGCAAGTCTAAAATGACTTCATTATTAAGTCCAAAGCTCCCGAGGTGTGCACCATCCCCCACATAGTGGGTTTAACAAAACCGATATTAGATCCTAGTTCCACTTACTCTATTATAATTAACAACATCAACCATTTATAGGCTACTTAAGGACCTCTCTTCTTAAGCAAGAAAAGAGAAACCAAATGCTCTGATACCAATGTAATGGAATTTGCCTATTCAATTTGAGAGTAGCGGAATTTAATGAGAGTACTTTCAAGAAATGATTTTGTGAGCATAGCGGGTTGACATAATTGAAGATAGCAACATAATCATAGCAATTAGTTAACTTGTCATAGACAATACTTTTGCAAGAGAGAGAATTTAGAGAACATGACAACAGTTGAGGACCGTATTTATGTGGAGCCGGTCCCCCCTCCAATAGGCATTTGTATTATGATTTCTCCCATAAAGAGAGACTTGTTACAATACATTCTTTGTGTTCCTTGTGACCTAGGTGAAGCAATGAAGATGGAAAGCTTCGTGCATCATCATCATAGCATAACCTAAACTTGAAGAAAGCTTTAACTATACCAAGCCTCAGTCCCAAGACCTCAAACACCTTCGAAGGTGGAGAGAGCTAGCAAGGAATGAGGGTAGGGAAGAGGAAGAAGAAACATTTCATACGAGAAAGAGCTAGTTCCTCACTTATCATAACTCTTGTGCTAGGATACATAATAGCATAGTAATGAAGAAGAAATAGATGGCAAGCTCAAGCATTGAAGCATGGCTCTTGGATGGATTTACACTCCATAGCCAAGAGTGTTGGTGTAGGCTCTCAACCTCTACTTGCCTGGAGAAAGAGAGGGAGCTCTTGCCTTTTGCATAGTACACAATAAGAGTGTTTGTGAGTGTGTGTGGGTGAGTATACCCCCTAAGCACAGAATCTCGAGAGCTAGTACCAAGTTCAAAAGTATCCCAATAATGAATCAAAACAAAGTAGCGATGAAGGCGGGTGATGGAATCGATCTCGATGCTATCTGAACAAATAATTTCAATCATTGGCAAGCTCCACCAGATAATGATTGGACTATAAACCATCAAACTACTGATAATCAAAACATTTCAATTGTATCAGGCTCTCGAGAGCTAGTACCAAGTTCAAAAGTATCCCAATAATGAATCAAAACAAAGTAGCGATGAAGGGGCAATTACGGGTGATGGAATCGATCTCGATGCTATCTGAACAAATAATTTCAATCATTGGCAAGCTCCACCAGATAATGATTGGACTATAAACCATCAAACTACTGATAATCAAAACATTTCAATTTCGGATAGGTTCGGCTTGGACAATGGTCTGAACTGGGTTTATGACATAAAGTCAGATTTAGGCAATGCTTTGAATATGTTATATGGCCGACCAGTGGAATTAAGGGCAACGGAGTGCTAGCAATATTATATTATATGGGTATGATTTCAGTTCGGCACTAGTGGAATTTGAAACACATAATGGTCGTCAGCTGGATATAAATGACCAAATCAAAGAATCTTGTCCCAAAAATAATGATAAAGACAAACCAATGAATAAACGACACGTCATAGACTGTGCGCATAAACTCAATGCAGGAAAGGATTGGAGTATTCATGGGGAGAGTGCATATAACTATGAGAAGGGTGTGTTTCATTTTACCCGCAGAGACTTGCAATACTCGCTCCCTAGCCTGTAGAGCTTCCTCCACCCTCATATGTGCCCAAACCCTTGACACAGCAACCTTCTTCTTTTCTTACACCTTCTCCATCAATTGTGGTTGTTGTTTTACTAGAAACCCCTGAGGTGCTTCTGTTTTTTATTCTCCAACATCAACGAGTGAGTACTTGCTTTCTACACAAGATTGTTCACATAGCTCGTGTATGGGCAAACAAAAACAAAAGATATCATAAAAGATGCAGGCAAGCATGAATGAATGACAGGTCACAAATGGTGCGCATAAACTCAAGGCAGGAAAGGATTGGAGTATTCATGGGGAGAGTGCATATAACTATGAGAAGGGTGTGTTTCACTTTACCCACAAAGACTCCTGCTACTCACTCCCTAGCCTGCAGAGCTTCCTCTACCCTCATCTGTGGCCACACCCTCGACACACAGCAACATTCTTATTTGCTTACACCTTCTCCATCAACTGTGGTTGTTGTTTTACCAGAAACCTTGAGGTGCTTCAATTTTGATTCTCCAACATCAACGAGTGAGTACTCTCTTTCTACACAAGATTGTTCGCATAGCTCGTGTATGGGAAAACAGAAACAAAAGATATTATAAAAGATGCAGGCAAACATGGATGAGATGACTGCACAAACAGATGTGCTTTTGAATTCAATAGCAAAAATTTCATGCTCAGTGGCCCACCAAAAGCTTGGTAAGAATGTGTTCCAGCTGAAAGAACAGGAGATTATCAAATTGTGGAATTTAGAGGTCGTGGTGGAAGCCACAAAGATTCCCTTTGATGCAAAAATTATCAAGCAGGTGGTGGATACTTTCAATCTAGACAAGAGGATAATTGAGATTAATGACAGAATAGTGGATGTGATAGCAAGACAGATATCCCAGCGCTCCATTTTCCCTCCGCCACTAGGGCCACACCATGCACCACTAATGAGGTCAGACAGTTCTTGAAGGAAGATACATCAGCTAGAAAGAAGCACAAAACAAGAGGTAAGGGTATTCTAGTGGCTACATTAGAATGTAAACCTATGTACAAATTTATTTTTGAAGGTATTAGTTTCAAGAATAACCCAACCTATGTCTCTAAGAAGTTATTCAATATGTTGTTGGCAAAAATTTTGAATCCCAAGATTAAGATCAATATCATTCAGTTTTTTAATAGTAGTATTGTGCAACAAATTGCGAAAGTAAAGACGCATAACTTGTTCAAGGCGTGGTATGCCTAAAAATTCCTCTACTGGGCTACTTGCATACCAATGCATGTCAATGTTGAGAAGGTCTGGAATAAGGTTCTCGATGAAGGCACTAAGAAGAAGAGAACTTGATAGTCAGGAACTTTTGAAAATCTCGAGACGGAGCAGACCCCAATAGGCAAGGGAAAAGAGGTGGCAACGGTTGGATCCAAGAGATTAGTAGCTAAGACAGAAGCCACCTCACCGCCTGAGAAGAAGAGTAAAACAACAACCTTCCTCGAATAACTCCATGCAAGGGTGCACACCACACATAAGAAACAGTATATGGACTCTCCAGCAGAGAATTTCCTTGACCTGGTCAGTACTCCAAAGAACGTTGTAGCCACATATAAGGCCAATACCAAGAACAATTAAAGTGGACACGTAGGCATGACCCCAGGTCAAATAGCTACAAACCAAACTACTCAGAAGGATAAGTTTATACTTGCTAGCACATCTGAAGCTCAAACTGAGGTAGCAGAGCATATATCAACTCAATTGGTTGACTGGACTGGTTATAAAAACAGCCCCTGAAGGACAAGTTACAACAATTACAGAAATAGCCCTTGAAGGGGAGATTGATTATGAAAAAACCAGACAGAGCATTATTGCCTATTCTTTTCCTATGATTGTTTATGAAACTAAAACTAACCAAGATACACTTAAAGGGGCTACGTAGCTACCATCCATTCTGGATAGAATACAATAGTGAATTCCATAGGGCAAATGATGGAGGCCCATGGGTCAACTTCCAATTCAAAAATAGCTGCTGTAAAACAGGAACTGTAATGCACTAAGATGGAAGTTGATGAATTGAAAAAGGAAAATGGAAAATGGGAGAGACGGATACTACATTATCAAATTGATCAAAATCAAAATGCTAGATGATATCTACCCTCCAGTAGAAGGTAGAGAGTTTGATGGTTGATAAGGCAATAATGGAA
This sequence comes from Adiantum capillus-veneris, assembly GCF_014529385.1. NCBI lineage: Eukaryota > Viridiplantae > Streptophyta > Polypodiopsida > Polypodiales > Pteridaceae > Adiantum > Adiantum capillus-veneris. Next base: position 66,047,105 of record NC_140947.1, on the reverse strand, counting down.
GAAGAGAAGAAGGTCGCTAAGTAGGCAGCAGAAAGGTTCAAAACACTGTTGAATAGCAAAAGAGTTGCTTTCAATACACTCACTGAGAGGCACACTATAATGAAAGGGCCATACTAGAGAAGTACATCTATCAGTCACTAGTTGATATCGTTGATACAAATGGAGACCTGACTCTGAATCTAAGAAGTCTCCAAAAGTTCATTGCATCTATCCAATCTGACCTATAGGACAAGGCCAAGGAATTCAGTACCACTTTGGTTAATGAAGCACTAATGGAATACATAAGTAACCATGACCAAGTTGATGAGGATTATGAAAGGATGAAGATAGAGACCCTAAGAATGATGGCACACATCCCCTTGATCAAGGGGGCGAGCACAAGGATGAGGATGATGATGACACCCCACCTTTTCCTCCACCACTTGGATCAACAAACAGGGGGGTCAAGGACTAATGATGGACAAGCTCAAATGAAAAGAAAGATGGGGAAGCTCGTGGTTAAACACAAACAAGGGAGAAAATCGAAGCTCCTCTCACGCCAAGGGTAGGACTATAGGAGGGCACGGCCCTAGCCAAGGGCCGATGGATACACATGCGGTACAGGGGCTATATATAGCTAAGAGCCAGAGGGCCAAGGGCCTACATATTGGTATGGTTGGGTGGTTATTGGCATGTCTATCTCCCTATGGTCTTTCACCGGTATCAGAGCTCAGGGAGGAGGAGCCATGGAGGAGGGGGGAAGGAGATCCATTGCATGAGGCGTGCATGATCTCTCTCTCTCTCTCTCTCTCTCTCTCTCTCTCTCTCTCTCTCTCTCTCTCTCTCTCTCTCTCTCTCTCTCTCTCTCTCTCTCTCTCTCTCTCTCTCTCTCTCTCTCTCTCTCTCTCTCTCTCTCTCTCTCTCTCTCTCTCTCTCTCTCTCTCTCTCTCTCTCTCTCTCTCTCTCTCGATCGATCGAAGAACAAGGCAACCCTCCCTCTCTCTCTCTCATAAGTGTCTGTGGAGGAGCTTGAAAGATTCAGCAACAGAAACCATGGGCAAGAGGGCTTAGCAGAGGAGGCGGGTGAAGTTTTGGAGAAGAAGGGCGTGTGCAGAGGTCCATTTAGCAAAAAAATTGTTAAGGGAGCATACCCCCCCCCCCCCCCCCCCCCCCCCCTCACTTGATGCAACTGCCTCGCAGCAGTCCGCGAGCAACTCCTCGATGCCCACCTTCTTTTGTAGATCTCTGTTGCGGTACCCTGCATGTAATTCACGGTCGTTCATGCAATTACTCATCATGAATTGGTTTGCCAATCTATGATACGGTGATTTGCATGCCAGTCAGCATGGGTTTGTCACCTTCTCGACAGCCATGGCCCTTTGCTACGATTCCAAAGAATTGCAATAGTCGAGGTGCCAGTAATGCATACAAATGGAAAGCAGGGCATTTGATAGAAATACTTAATGCGGTATGAAGTTTCCTTCTTGTTAAGCATGTGAGTGTTCTCTATAGCATGCAAAAGGCGTGTGTACGGACATACCAGTTCTTCTCTAATTGTGCAATTTAAGTGTTTGCAATAACTAGTCAAGCACGGCTTGACTTTGCACAGATTGGAAAATTTGGGGTTCCACATGCACAGATGCATTGTTATTTTTCTGCTTGTACAACATGTACGGCAAGCAAGGCTTGTATTGAGTTATGAGAATCAACCAAGGGGTTTCATTGCCTGTTGGAATCCATGGCTATGACTCAGACGGAGTCCAATTAGGCGTTTCTACCACAGTTGGCAATGAGCATGGCTCTCGTACATGATGATCCAGTCCATCACTAAGCACGTTACAGTTTACAATTTTGCACTAATCTTGCAGAGGTTTTTATCATGCCAACTTGACAAGCAATGGTTGCTTTGGTGCAATCCCATAGCTACCCTTCTTTAGCTATCTCTTTCGGTATTACCATCTATGGATTTTCATTCATATGTACACTTTGGCAGACCCTTTTTTTTTTTAATGCTAGACAAGGTCAACTTTCTTTTGCTAGGACATTGTACATGGGCAAGAGTATCTGTTTGCTATGAGCATTCGGTATCAGTTTTGTGTCATCTTATTGCTAGACTACTAGGAAGCAAGGCTTCACTCTAAGACATACGACATAGGAGTTTTTGATGTTCGGAATATGCTATCAGCATATCAACTTGGGAGTCTTTGCAACATGTCTGCCAATTTTTTCACTGGCGATTGAGTAAAGCAAGCCAAGAAGGCATGAGTGGGACATCTGATAGCTCTCAAGTTATTCCCATGTATGGCTATGCACCGGATTCTAGCACACAACCAGAAACCTGCCCACAAGTGGGCAACAAGGTTAGTCAATTCCAAGTTATGTTTGTTTTTGTTTATGTTTTACTTTTCATTCTGCAAAAGACCTCTGGCTATGCCAAGCAAAGTGCTTGGGCAGCCTCCATATGAAGCAACTGTATAAAGAGAAGTGATTTGCCTCTCTTCATGTGAAGCATGGATTCTCTATGTGCCATAGTATTATTGATTGACTTCAGATCAATGATAATGGCACCCATATTTGGCACTCTGTGGATATAAGCTCATATTTTACGCAACAACGCATTGTGATGTATCCATGCCAATGTCATCGTGCAAGGCACGTATACCAAGGGCTCACATGGTTGAGACTTTCATTGAAGCCAAGGGCTTATCATTCAATTTTTTGATTTGTATGCATGGCATACTAGTATGATGGACGTACAACATCCATCATTGCATACGCTTCCACTATAGCACTAGCTACTCTGTCAAGGACGAGCTCAATTGCTGTTGTTTTAGACATTTTATTTTTTCACAGGCAACGTGCCATACATCTGCACCCGGATACAGTCACGATCACACACAAGGTATGTGGATCAAGATGTGACTTCTGGTACCTCTCTCTACGAGAGCATGGTATAGTTACACAGATGTACGCTTATAGGATAAGTTATGACACAGATATGGTATGCACTGGAGAATTTAAAAAGAGCATACAACACACTAGAATAATGGGATTTCCTCAGCCCAGCATTCTCTCTCTCTCTCTCTCTCTCTCTCTCTCTCTCTCTCTCTCTCTCTCTCTCTCTCTCTCTCTCTCTCTCTCTCTCTCTCTCTCTCTCTCTCTCTCTACCAATTTCTATGCGGGAAAGGTGTAACTAGGAATGATTTTATTGCAATCTTTCTATGTCAATATGGTAACAGGAAGTGCTATGAGCCAACAGGAAAGGCTACAAGCCAGCAGGAAGGGCTAAGACCATCTATTACCACCTATTTTGGCATGGCTAAAAGCCATCTGTTTGTAGTCCATTAGTGATGGAACAATTCTATTTTGTTGAGTACCCATCGATTCTAATGGACAAGCAAGAGTCTCCTCATTAGAAAATGGTAGGGCATTCTTTTCAAGCTACACACTTTATGTGTGAATGTCAACTTGAGTTGTGAAACTCGTAAGGGATTATCTCTACCAAGGTGTATAGTTGACACCAGCATTTTTGACAACACGACTGTTCACAAAAACCAAGATCATGGATTTTTTGGTGTGAACAAGATTTAGTTGTCATTACAACTCCAAATTCAGTGGAGTTCACAGTAGCACTAAGAGTGCCTATATGAGTCACCTTTGGGGTACGACCCAGTGCGTGATTACTAAATCACTTAGTATGGGTTGATGGTCAATTTTGGGAACCTTAACACTTGAATTTTCAAGGAAAGAAGTCCTCAAACTGCCAAGAGGTAGTGGAAATATTTCAACTTCAAAAGTAATGAGATGCCACGGGCAAACCCAAGGGGGGCACGGCCCTGGCCAAGGGCTATGGCTGCTCGTTGAGCAGTTTTCATGCAACGTTTAACCACGAGGTTTGACAATGTTGCTTTAAACCAAGGGGTCTCGATTGCAAAGGCAACACCCAAGGTTACATGTGCAATACTTCTTGCATTTCACTAATTTTCAATTAGTGTTCCTAGGCCTTTGCAGGCGGGAAATTTGGGCAGGTGCTTTTCACTCTGCCATAGGTACGCATCTGTTTTGGTTTATTTTCTTTTGGTTTGATTTTTGTATGTAGGATTCATAAAAAATGTTTGCTCTTCAATGAAATGACAAGGTCATGTAAGAGCCACGCAATTTGGGCTATGGTGCCTGAAATAATTTTCTGCATTATGCAGCTATAGACCCACTTGTAGGGTTTATTTGGCACATGTTGTCACATGGGATGCAACATGCTCTAGAAACTCAAGGATATTGGTTTAGCCAGTGTGGAGCATGGATAATGAGGGTCTCTCTCACGCATGTCGCATGCGTGTTTACAGTTACCTCCACACCCAAGTACATCTCATACTTGAAGGGCGTATTTTTAGACATCCTTACCTGAGACATATTCCACATGTGGAGAATATGAGTCTCTGGGACAAATACTGGCGTCGCTATTTCAATTATGTGTCGCGACGATGTCCCTCGGTGTTGGTCTCATCTGTTTTCTAGACCATTTTCTAGACCATTTTCAGCACAATGTATCAGGAGCAATTTCAGTGGCCAGAAATTGTCGGATACTTAGAATGACTTGTTAAGGTATAAGTGCTACTAAACAACATTACAGATGGTTGTTTTACATATAGAAAGGCTATGAGTTGTTAATGAAAAAGTTTCATTGTTGGTACCTAGAAGTGATCACTATTTCACCTTCTATTATGGTTCGGATGTTTCAGCAAGCTTGCAAATGATTGCAACCGAAACTATTTAGTTTCTTTTCAAAACTATTTACATTCCTCTTTAATGTGTGCTAGGCGCATCACATTTTCCATAAGTATTGGCAAGGATCACCATGGATATACAGGTTCGGATCTGTTTTTTGCTAAATGCATGCACACTAGGTGTTATGGGCCCTAGTGTTTAGCAAAGGCTGATTTGGAACGGCATGCGTATTCATCAAGTTGTTGCTTATGAAGTATTTTGCACTCTATGTGCAGTATCTCTATGAGATTACTTTTGGGTCTACTAATCACCAATAGAGGTCATGGCTCGGTTTGGGTGTTTGTGGATTTTTCAAGTTAACCACGATGGTTATTCCGGACATTGTACTTTCTGTAAACAGTGGGGGAAACACACCTCAGTAATGTCAGTTATCCAAGGGGATAGTAAAATTACAAAGTGTAATCTTGTGCTAAAGGATATGCAAAGTGAGCACGAAGCAATACAATTAATAAGCATTTATGGCTCTACTTGGAGTTTGCTTACCATCAGATAAAGCATTTTGGCGATTAGGTTTAGTCTCTTCATGTTTAAATCGGGTTCTCAACCTGGAACATTAGTTATGGTTGGGTTGTTTACTGATGAAATTTGAGAACAAGTCAAGGACTTACACTTGGCTGATGAGTTCTGTCAGCAAGTTACTTTCACGAAAAGTGAAAAGCGGTACTCTTTCAGGTACATCCTTGTTGTGATAACTCGTTTAAGCATGCTCATGTGCATTTTAAATGGAGTCTACACACTAGATGGTTCCAAAAGGACAACAATGTGCAAAATCACAATGTTATTCTTGACCTCATTGAACCTCCTACTGTACCGTCTTTTGGTCAAACAAACAGCTGGATCCATGAAGGATTCCACTATGGAAAACATTAGTGTTCTTATGAAGATCCTATCACTTTTGTTTTCACGGACAAAAATGCTTCTCCGGGGGGGGGGGAGTAATGTCATGCCAAGGGTAGGACTATAGGAGGGCACGGCCCTAGCCAAGGGCCAATGGATACACATGCGGTACAGTGGCTATATATAGTTAAGAGCCAGAGGGCCAAGGGCCTATATATAGGTATAGTTGGGTGGTTATTGGCATGTCTATCTCCCTATGGTCTTTCAGCTCCACCCCAGCAGCAAACCCAACAGAGCACCCAACAAGTCAAGAATACAAGAGCCTAAATCAGCAACACAAAGCTTGGACAAAGGTAAGCACATTATTCCATACTCAAATTTGGATTCGAACGACACAAACCCAAAATTCTCTACTGAATTTTTTGCAATAAATAAAAGGTTGATGAAGTGAAAGACAATTCAAATTCAGGAGCTTTTGCACGATTAAACATTTTATTTTGATTTAGAGCAATTTCAAATGTTGTACCTTGAGCTAGGAGAATGGTGGAGTAATGGCAATCGATCAAGTATCATGATCAAACCATTTGTGAACTGCCTCCACACCTCAACTGCATCCAGTGCTAGATAGAGTTCCAGAATGGTTGTTGACAACAAACAATGTGGTGGTTAACCCACACATAAAAGAACCTTCTACTATGAATCTTCATAGTCTAGGCATACAATCTCTACTGAATTGTTTTCAATAAATAAAAGGTTGAGGAAGTAAAAGACAATTCAAATTCAAGAGCTTTTGCACAATTAAACAGTTTATTTTGATTTAGAGCAATTTCAAATGTTGTACCTTGGAGCCAGGAGAATGGTGGAGCAATGTCAATTGATCAAGTATCATGATCAAACCACTTGTGAAGTGCCTCCACACCCCAATTGCATCCAGATGCTAGAAAGAGTTCCAAAATGGTTGTTGACAACAAACGATGTGGTGGTTAACCCACACATAAAAGAACCTTCTACTATGAATCTTTAGAGTCTAGGCATACAATTAGAAATGTTGATAGGTGCTAAACCCACATATAGTTGTATGAAGTATATCACGGTCCAAACCAAGGAGATGTTGGTAAAGATGCAGATTGGATGAGAAGTACTAAACCAAAAAATGTTGATGCTGCTAGAAAATATTTCCACCAATAGAAAGAGAGTAAAAACATGCATGACACTGAGGGAGCAATAGGTTCATTTGAAGAGTCTATTAAAGATGCTCCAATAGGAGAATCATATGGTTATGAATTTCATCGAGTTTGTTCATGATTCACCCATACTGTTGTATGCCCTACCAGTTCAGGAGGATGAACTTTCTCTCTTTCTTTTGCTTCTCTCTACCCTAGGTATAATGAGTCAGATTATCAGCAAAGCTATTTCAAGATTGTGGATAAGCTTAGAGTCTGGTATGATGAGGGAAAAGCTCAGTAGCTTGCCTAGACAAAGATTTTGAATGACGTTGAATAGAAGTACACAATAGATGAACTAAAATCCGACCTTCATCTTTTCATAAGCAAAATGTATGAATGGTGGCTAACTCATCTTTGACAACTGATAAAGATTACTAATGAATTACTGCAATTGTCATTTGAAGCTTTAAAGATTCCAAAGAAGGAGTTGGCCAGTAAAGCTAATAGAATCCCAGTTCAAGGAAATGGCTGAAGTTCTATTCAAATCTAGGGTTAAATCCAATTAGCCTCTTTTTGAAGGATGGATTCACACTTCTTCTCTCTATTCTAAGCTAGACAGAGCTGGGCTGAGCAGAGGAAGGAAAACTCTGTATGATGCAAACACCAAGACCTGGAATGCATTGACACTCTACAAAGTAGAAATGATTGAAAGAAAGAAATAGCTCAATCAGGAGGCCATTTACCAGCTTATTCAGAAGGACAATGCAGGCATTGGTCCTAAGGGTATTGGTCCATCAATTTAGGCTCCATCCAGGGTTAACCTACAAGAAAGAAGGCTCCAAATGAAAAGAGCCAATGATCTTCAGTATCCAGCTATGTCAGTCCGCTCACAAACACAAAGACCTGACACGCTTACCTTAGTTGGCAAAAGAAGGTAGACCCTGGTCAGTGGGTGAGCCATTCCGAAGGGACGTTGGAAGGAAGGTGGGTGGATTCCAAGTCATTTTCAGTAGCATACCTAAAATTTTCCGACAACATCAATCCTTGAAGTCAGTTCAAAATGTTCATTTTCAGCACAAACTCTAAAATTTTGGAAATATTCCAAAATTCAAAGAAAGGGGGGAAGGATATGTGGATAATGGGAACAATTCCTAGGCTAGAGTTTTGATTGGCGATTAAAGTGGTAATCACCAAGCCAGTAATTGCACAGTGGACAATTTATCAGAGACCCATTTCAGCATCTATAAATAGGGGCCATTACTTCATTTGATGGGGAATGACTGGGGTGATGTCTTGAGAGATCTTGGGAGTGACATGCTATTGAAATGTGCTCTTGTACTCTTTTGCCTATAAGATTAGAGAAATTCTTTGGATCACACTGTACTTTGTTCCAATTTTACATATTTGATCTACATATAGTCTAGTTCTAGTTCTAGTCTATGTGTCATTTCCATTTCAGTTACCATTTCCAATTCCATTTCAGTGTCAGTGTCTTTGTCTGATCTGTTGTTTGAAGTCTATCTACTAAACCGACAACTAACTGTTAACCCAACATTGGAATAGCTGTCTTAAGAGATCAACTCATTCCACCCTTTATTTCTCAACTTTTCTTGATTTTTTCCTCGAGTTTTCAAGGTTCTTTTGTGGAGACTGCTCAATCTAAGCATGGTGTCTTTTGTTATTCTTATGAACATCCATGGGTACAACTTCCTTCCCCTTCTTGGAATCTCAAACTAGACGAGGGACTTTCTCTTTGAGGAAGCTTGGGAGGTATACATAGAGGGATTAAGTAGACTTTGATCTACTTCATTGACTTTTCATTCCATGTCCACTTGGGATGTTGAGACTTCAAGCTCAACACATGGTATTCCCAAATGATTTCTCTCCTACATTTATTGCTAGCAGAAGGTACCAGACATGAGGATCATCACTAGTGGTGTTATAGCAAGACTTCACTTGCATGGTCTACCTAACAAGAGTGATGGCCCTTTACCTTGTCAACCCACTCACCAGCAATTTCACAACGTCCATTGTACATAGTCGCTTTTTACTTTGTACTTACTATATATGTTTTGTAGACCTTATCATTAGGAAGAGAAGGGGTCTAAGAGGGCCCCCTAATTTTGCAATTGAAGGGAATCAAACCCTTAGTATTATGAAAGTAACTAAAGGACATCATTTGAATTCAAACAACTAGTTAGTTTGAATTCAAATTTCCCTCCAAAATGACATTCAAAATCTAACGACAAAAACTATGTCATGTAGCATATCTATGGAACGATTTTGGCATGTAGATTCTAGATCCATATTTTTAACGCAAATCAAAGATCATTTATAGAAGTTATGAAAGGTCGGGGGATGTATGCAACTATTGACCACTCTTCTATTTGTAAAAATTTTAATCACCTCCCTAATCTCCTAGCAAGTAAGAGGCCCTCCTAAACCCCATTCCCTTCCTAATGCATTTTCTATTGTGTCGAAAGTAGAAGCGGCATCTTTCCTCCATCTTTCAGCCACAAATGCGCTTTTAGCCTCAATCGCATTTGTGGCCCCTCTTGGTTGTGTGCATGTGTGCTTGCAAGATCTCAAGATTTTCCATCTCTATCTCCTTACATGATATTAGAGCCTAATGCGGGTAAGGATCTATGAGCAACAAGCAAGAGTAGCAAAAGAAGTGGTTCAAGGTAAGAGTTTCTCGATTCTCCTTCCTCATTTTTTAATACTACACCCACCCTTGAGAATTACAAAATACGTCAATAAAAATCTCCAATTTTAGTAATTTTATGGGAGATCATGCAACTTGGGATTCAATATAGTCCTTTAGATTGCACTTGTTTAGTTGGATTTCCATTTTGAATATGTTTTAGTCTTTGTTTTGGAGTTAAAGTGCATGCACATACAAGAACCCTTAGGTTTGGGGTTTTGCAAATCTCGCATTGTTAGACCTATTGCTAACATTAGAGTCTATATATAGCCAAGATGTAATTTTTTATCTTTTTTTTCGGTAATCCGGACATCTCTAACCTCAAGTCTTTGTAATTTATTGATTTTTGGATTTAAATGGTAGACAATCATGCGATTATGAGCCAGACAAAGTGGGGCTAACTGCTTGTAGGTCCTATCCGTGAAATTCCAGGCTATAACAGAGTTAGAGATTATTCCCATTTTTAACCAAAAACATTTGGCTAAGGTACAAAAGCCAATTTTTGTAAAACCTGGGGGAGTTCTTCTGGATAATAAGCATTAGGATGTTTCTGTAGAGCATTATGTACTCTTCTACTTTCTTCTCAAGCTCATAACTCCCTCATAAAGTGTTCATTTGAAGTGTCGTTTGCTTCATTGCTTTCATACATGAAAGCTCTTTGTGATGTTGTGCTTCTCTAATGGTAAAATTATATTTTGGTGCAACTAACCTCCTCCTTAATCTACTCATAACTTAGGATTTACATGAAAAAAGTTCATTTATGCATTGGAGGGGTATTGGGACATCATTGCTAAGCTTTAGGGTGTATGCGGGGTTGCAAATGGCTAGGTCAAATGCATTGGAGGGGTATTGGGACATCATTGCTAAGCTTTAGGGTGTATGCGGGGTTGCAAATGCCCTAAAGATAATAAGCGTGATTTTGGCAAGTGGTCAAAAGGGGGATTTGAGGGTATTGGCATGTGTCTTTAGATGTTACCTATCCATCCTATAAGTTTTGGACTTCGTTTGCTTAGTGAGTTGACAAGATTTGCTTGCAATGTTGCAGTTAGTATTTGCTGCCTAACATGCAGCTGAGTGTAGCTTTGTAGATAGATATTGAGTGTATTTTTTGAGAGACTAACAACCTCTCAGAGCCTCCATGCACTAGTCGAGTCGACTTCGTCCCACAGTATAACATTTATGTTCGTGGTTCCCACTATCACTACAATAAGATAGAGACGCTTGGTAATCAGGGAGCCCCACATTTTGGCACCATTGTCAAGGATGAGGTGAACTAAACCAGGGAAAAACCTTAGTGCTCAATAGTTTTGTTCAAAAACTCCCTCTAGGCTAGCCAAGAGTACAAATAAAAACTTTTACAAACTGCACAATCGAGGTGTGTCTACTTAGGTTGTGTAGAGGTGTCTTTGGAGTAGTCGTACTCGCCAAGGACCTTTATGCTTAGATTAGGTGTTTTTGAGTGGTTGATAGCTTGAACTATGTTAGAGTATGAGGATTGACGATGTTTTCAAAAGAAAAAAATAATGTTTGTAGACACTTTTCACTACCTTTTGTTGAAGTGATTAGGAGTAGGGTAAGTAGACATCGAGGAAGGTTTCTGATCTATCTCACCCTCTGGATTGTCATTAGTGAATTTGTTTGCAAAAATTTTAGAGTTTTCAAATACGGGACATGTAAGGCGAGTTCAAAGCATCAAAACATCATTTTTTGTCATCACATTAATCTTGGAAAGGCTGTAGCAACCAATTGGTAAGTCAAAATTAAGCTTTCAAGGAAAAGTTCAAAGTTCATCCAAAAATGGCTTATTATGTCTCCTATGAAAGATGCATGCAAATAACAATTTTGTTGGCCAAACTCTTGCAATAGGCTACACAAAACCTGAATTTCATCAAAAATTCAAAAAAGTACAGATTCTGGTTTGTAGATGATAAGTGTTTTTTTTCTGAGGCTTGTAATTGAACTTTTCACTTGCACATCTTGTTTAGGTGTATGTTTTGTGAAGGCTTAAGAGATTTTTGGGAAAAAATTTGGCCAAGACACCCTTCACTCTGAATGGATAGACAACTAGGACCAAGAACATTTGAAACTGAACAAAAATCTATAAGACTCATTGGACAAGTCTTGAAATACCTTGTTGCAATTGTCGGAAGTGACAAAGTGGGAAAAATTTACAAAATCGGACACCACAATACATTTCATTTGACAAAACTCCTGGATATATCTTGCAGGTAAAGAAAGAGGACCATGACATTTTATTTTGGGTCTTCAATCAAATCCCCATTCCTAATATATTTTGACAGACAAATGAATCGAGGAAAGGTTTTGTCTATGGATGGGAGGGAAGACTTTCATGTCCAATGGCATCTTGCAAGTGACCTCAAAACACTAAAGTGTATGTATAACTGTGGAATGGGTGCAATGGAAAAATCTCCATGCTTGTTCTGCATGGATTCTGCAAAGGTGATGGACCCAAAGTGGTCGAGAAAAGCTCCTACTCATCACAATGAAGACCCCAACTTCCGCCCAGTTTTGGCAGTTCCGCTTGTTAATGTCCACATTTGTACAATGCACGCTCTTTGCAGAATTGTGGAGAAGTTAGTATATCTCTACATTGGGTTTGCTTGGAAAATGAAGAAGTCAAGTGAGTGCGGAATGGCTCTAGAGACCCTTGAACTAGTATTGTCAGATATGGGTCTCCACGTGGGCAATGTCAAAATCCAACAAGATGAGACAAGACCAAGAAATGAGAAGGATGTGTCCTTCCATTTGTGATGTCAAGGCTTTATCTAAACCACTAGGCATAAAATATGTGGATCTAACAAAGCATGGAAGGATATATCACTCCACCTACATTAGCAAAGTTAGAGTATTTGCAATGGAAAAATTTGCATATGGTCGTGAAGGACCAAGAACCCGCTACTCGCAATGCCAAGGTTGATTTTTGGTGCTCCATAGGTGTGCTCTTTTTTATGTGTGAAAAGGATGATTGGTCACAAGAGAATCTTAGCAAGTTTAAGGAGAACCTGCAGGTTCTAAGGAAATCATTCAAGACAACAGACACTCAGATCACTCATTACATGGTACTCTCAAAACCATTTTTGTGATTAGAATAAACTATGTTTGTGTCTATGCTTAACAACTTTTTTTCATTTGCAGCACATCATTTTCAACCATTTGCCATACTTCATTCAAAAGTATGGAAACCCAGGCATATGGAATACACAGGGCTTAGAAAAGTCTTATTACATGGCAAGGAATGCTTACTTCAAACACGCTCAGCATGATGGATCTTAAGATAAGGCAAACAGTTTAAAAGAGCTTTTCCAATGGTTCTATCGCAAAATCCTTTGTCGCATGCAGCAAAAGAAAGTATTAGCGTCTTCAACAACAGTACAGGCAATTAGACAACTACAACAAAGAAAAATTAAACAGTCTGAAGGTTTCAATAACTCTAGAGCTTGAGAAGGCCAAAGAAAATGGAGAGAGACAATGGAATATGTGAACCATAGATGGAGCAAGACACTGGGTGTTTGACACAATATGTACGTGTATAAATTATGGTAATGTGTTTACCACAAAACATGTACAAATCTGCAATCTGCAACATGTACAAGACACTTGTTGTGTAAGGTGCCCTTGTAGCTTATCATCCTGTGTTTTCCATATTCTAGGAGTTCATTTGGGTCTTGTTTTCCTCAGGATAGTTCATTTGGGTCTTGTTTTGTCAGATTGCCCTTGTATCTTATCATCATGTGTTTGCCATATTCTAGTAGTTCATTTGGGTCTTGTTTTCCTAAGGATAGTGCCATTGTTGTGTAAGTGTAGTAATATGCAGCACGGTCGCTTGTATACCCAAAATTGTATCCAAAACAATCTCTCGCAAAGATTTTTTCAACAAGAATTACTATGTCTGTGCTCTTTGGTGGCATCGGTCCACCTAGAAAGCGAGATAATGTCTTCAAGGAAAATGTTGCAATATTCCCCTCTTGCAACATTCCATTGTGAAATACTAGTATCACTGCCTCTCAAATTTTGTCAAGATATTGTGAAAGAGATGCATCTCTTCCATGGTACCCTCTGGTCCAACAATGGAGGAAGCCATACTTTTCAGCAATCCAGGACTGCACCCAGAATTAAGTGTCCAACCAAACAGAGGTCCAACCACTTTTATTATGCCATTCTAAGTATAGTCATCCCGACTATTTAATTAAACCATTTGCTAACTACAGGTATTTTTACAAAACAACACTTTACCATTTAATAAAAAAAATGACAGTAACAACATTGTTGATGCTAAGCTTAATGACCAACCTAAGTTGGCTGAGTTGTAAGCTCCATGCTTGGTGCGACAGAGGTGAAAAACCACACATTCCTCACTCTTGACGCAAGTAAAACACACAATGCACCCTCAACTCTTTAAATAGAAGAAGGCGGCCGCCCTCACTCATGGCTACTTGCCTCTAGCGTATATTGAGTAGATCGAGCTCCCCCTAGGGAAATGTGGAAGAGTAGCCATCCGCGATGTCATCTGGCACAGTAGGTTAACCGAAGTGCCTCACCGCATGGTAAATGATAGTAGTAAGTAATTATATTACTCACGCTTTGTAACCATCATACCCTTCTAAGGGTCCTATCCCATGTTTAAAAAGTTGTAGGTCCCCTTAAATAGAACCTAGAGTGTCTACAAGCAATGGCATAATACACCTTAATCTAATGCTTAAAAAGGCTACCAGCAATTGGTGGAATGTGTGTGTGTGTGTGTGCACGCGTGTGCGCATGCGTGTGTGCACGTGCACGCGCGCGTGTGTGTGTGTGTGTGTGTGTGTGTGTGTGTGTGTGTGTGTGTGTGTGTGTGTGTGTGTGTGTGTGTGTGTGTGTGTGTGTGTGTGTGTGTGTGTGTGTGTGTGTGTGTGTGTGTGTGTGTGTGCATGTGTGTGAGCACGTGCGTGCGTGCATGTGTGTGTATGTAGCTATTTAATCTTAGATAATAAGACATAATTGAACTTTTACATTCAAAAGACAGTTGGCAATGGAACAAATAATAGATAAGTACAAAAACAACTCAGTATTAGAATCATTTAAGTACAATGTTTGTAGGAAAGAGGTCCCCTTTCACTATACATATAGTAAAAGAACTTCCCAAATCATAAGTGAGTGTTCCATCCATTGTAGGACGGCTTGCCAAAGTCTAAAAAAACCTTCCAAGATAAGATAGAGTCCTTACCTGCATCCATCCAAACAAGACAACAATTCAGTTAGCCTTGGATGTGTTTTACACGTATTAATGGACTATACCAGTTGTTATCCATGTCCATCTTACTAAACGTTTTTTAGAACCTTTTACAAGCTAAGTCTGAAGTATAACCAGATACATATATTTTCTCTCATTTGCTTAAAATAATCCCAGTGCTCCTAGTCAAAGAGAACTATTTTGTTTAGAAGGTCACCCCTTCTAATCCAAGTGTCAGACTTCCCCTTCTACTCCAAGTGATATGTTCCTCCCAAAAAACAAACTACTTGAGTTTTTAAATGCCAAATGAAAGAGGTTCCATCAGTAAACAAGCCAAAATACTATTTATCAAGGTTGTTCTATGTTTAGTACTGATAATGTTTCTGTTTCAAATGGAGTCTAGTCCTTCCTAATTTCATAAGTCACAATCTCATAGCAAGGCAAGTGATAGAGACCTTTAGTGGTATCCTAGCCCGTCCAACTGTTTAAAACCAAAAATACAAGGTCAAGCTTGTGAATGCAAATAGAGTATTGCATTGTCTTGAATCAATCAAACTAATACCGAACATGTCCATACATAGAATGCAACAGAGCCATATTTCCCTCCAAGTTTACCATAAATATGCAACATTATCGTGTTCATGGGCAAAAAATACTGCCCAAAAGTTCAATATGCCACCCCATACAGAGGGTTTTTACCAGATCTCATAAGCGACAGACAACATGATACCCAGTTGCAGCAATAACAGTACCAAGTGAAAGAATTAATACACATCCGGGGTAAACCTCCCATCCCAAAGCTCCATCAAGTATCAATAGGATACTTTCCATACAAATTTCAATCCAAGCAGCAGTCACCGTATACTTACCTTCAACACCAGTGTGTATACTTACCTTCAACATCAGTGAACTTTACTTAACCCAGAATGGTGGGTTATACCAAGCTTAAAGCCATAGTGGTCTTGATGCCAAGCTTAATAGATAATTCCCACTCAAAAATTTAGTATGCCCAGTATCACATAGTCCCCAGGGCTTTTAGTGCTAAAAAAACAAAAAATAGTCCCCATTATTCATAAAAGAATGCAGCCTGACATGAAGTTATTTCCAATAAACCACTACTTTATGAAAAAGTCTGCAAATCGCATTATCCAGTAGAGGCTACATAAAATCCCCAAGTTTATTGGTAATCTCAAGACCATAGACCAAATGTTGGAACATAATTAAGTCCTGCTGCGCACAGGGGCCATAAAATTTCGACAATAGGATGTGTTTTTTTAGACAAAAAACCAGTTTTTTTCACGACAGTAGTAGTGATGATAATCCCATTACGATGCCAATCATCTGACATCCATTTATACTTACCTTGATGTAATCGGCCAGAACCTGATGTATGTATAACTTTTAGAAAAACCATTAAAGAAGTAAGCATGGGAAAGGAAAAAATCTGAGAAACATGAATAGTGAGCTCCATAATTCCATGTTTGAAGCAAGCAATAGGTACTTTAGTTTAAACAAGACAGAACAACCTGGGCTAAGTGAGGGGCAGAGATGCACCCTCACCTGTTAATTATATAGGGGAAGGAGGAGGGACTGTCGGTCTTGTGTCATGAGCGGGAGCCATAAGTGAGCAGGGCCGCCTTCATGGAGTGTGTGTGTGTGTGTGTGTGTGTGTGTGTGTGTGTGTGTGTGTGTGTGTGTGTGTGTGTGTGTGTGTGTGTGTGTGTGTGTGTGTGTGTGTGTGTGTGTGTGTGTGTGTGTGTGTGTGTGTGTGTGTGTGTGTGTGTGTGTGTGTGTGTGTGTGGTTGCCTTGTTAAGCGCGCAGGTATCCATGAGTGGGGAGATCCACAGTGGGAATGGTAAGGCCACCTTCGAGGTGTAATAAAGAGGAACTCCCAAAAAGTAATCACACTCGGCCACGCCAGAGGTAGTGATACTACATAGCTCATAGGTTAATTACAAGGGCTAGGCCCCATGGTGCTAAAATATGACAGTGGTTTTAAGTAGAATCTCAAGTTTTAGGTAGCCTTGGTTAAAGAGTTGTGTGTATGTGTTTACCATTGCCAAAAAAAACCCACAGGACCCGAAAGAAGGGCTAGGTCTAGGTGTGGTCTTTTTTAAGGTAAGCTAAAAAAACAAAAAAACAAGAGTACTTAAGTAACACAGTGTGTGTGTGTGTGTGTGTGTGTGTGTGTGTGTGTGTGTGTGTGTGTGTGTGTGTGTGTGTGTGTGTGTGTGTGTGTGTGTGTGTGTGTGTGTGTGTGTGTGTGTGTGTGTGTGTGTGTGTGTGTGTTTAATCATTGCCATAATTTATAAAAAACCACCCCCACCAGATCCTGAACCAAGGGCTAGATCTATGTGTGATCTTTTTTAATTAAGCTAAAAAATTGTATAAAAAAGACCAAGATTACTAAACTAACACTGTGTGTGTATGTGTATGTGTGTGTGTGTGTGTGCGTGTGCCTACTACCTTATCAAAGAGATGAGATTGTCAAGGTAAAAATGGAATGCAAGCTAGTCATGTCGAGTAGGTGATAATAGAATTTTATCAATAATGTCATATGTATTGAAGCCATTAAGGGAGTACCTTTTTATAAGTATCGTAATATCTTTCCAAGCAAGGAGGTAGTTAGCGGAGGAGTAGACAATTAGATACAATAGGTTGATACAAGTGCTAAGAGCTGCTTTGTGGGGCCTATTAATATTCCTTTTAATGAACTCAAAAGGAGGAATAACTCAAAAGGAGGAAGTTACTGAAGATCTCTCTTCCATATAAATTTTCGGTCATACCCTCCAACACAAGGTGTATGAAGCAAAATAAAAAAGTTAAGGAATTGCACTGAAGTGCAAAAAATCCATTAGGTGCTGATAACCCATGTATAGAAGCTGGTTCTATTTTCAATTAGTTAGGATATATGACAGATTTCCTCAAAAAAGATTCTATTGTTGATTCTCTCAGTAAGTCATCCATATATCGATAAGTGTCTCTGAAAAGTAATATCTTATTACTATTATCTCCCATAGTCTTGAGAAACCACTTGTACTCGAAGAAAGCAAGGAATATATTACACATAAGTAGGGAGTAAGAAAATCCCATTGGGATGCCAAGGCTTTGGTTAAAACAATGTCCCCAGAGAGAATGGTACAGTTTTCAAGTAACCAAGATATATAGAGACATAGCTTCTCTTCATTGAAGTGTAAGGGATGGGAAGAGTGTGTCTTTTTAATCCATCTAGGTTTTTTTGAAAGAGATATGCAAAAACAACCTCTTTTGCTAGCATAAGTAAAAGCTAGTTGGATAACCTGTGATAGTACATCTTTAAGCCCAAGATCTCCTTCTAAGGAAATATTCTCATAACACTGAGTAATATTTTCCAAGAAAACATGAAAGATGTGTTTAGGTAGGTTAACAGAAACCTCAGTAGAGTTTTTTGTTATCCAATAGGGGTTATATTGTACTTATAGAAAGTTATGGCAGATTTTTTGTTTAGAAGCACAGATAAGTTCAAACTCTGCTAATATAATGTCAAGAAAAAGAGTGATATCTTTGGTGATATCTGTGAAGAGGTCAATTGAAGCATCTGATATCCATTTGAATTTATGTTTATGAATCTTATAGGTAGGGAAAAGTACTGGCAGTTTAGTATCCTGAAGAGAATATCCCAAATTCTCTAAGTGTTTTTAGATGTTAGTGGTAATTGTTTGTAGAGAAGTATTGATTCTTGTGAACTCCTTACCAGATACTCGAAAATGAGGAGCCTTTCATGTATCTAGACCAACAATAAACCATATCTTTGATATTTTTTGAAACTCATATGTGAGTTGTGGTGTTAGCCAAGAGTTATCTGTAGATAACCACTTCCTAGGTATTTTTAATATTTTTTTTAAAAAGTATTCTTCCACTACTTTGGTTAAGTCCAGTAGGACTGTCTTCTCCAGTCGGAGAGAACTGACAAGGTCAGTTAAGCAACTAAGTAAAGCTGATAGAGCAAGATAAGGGTTTTTTGGAAATTTAAGTATGTGGTTAAGCCCTTTAGCCAAGATTTTCCGGACTTTGTTATTTTCGACGATGGTACGATCACAAGTACAAATGCATACCATATGTATCAAAGTCTTTGAAAAATGTGATATGCAGATGCATTCAGGGACCAAGTTATGTCAAAGAAAATCATTACTGTATACCAAATTTTTTACGGGTTTTTTATATTTCCATTCGATAAGTACATTGTCTAGTAGTTTGTGATTGCCAAAAAGTAGGTCTAAGCACTCACAAAAAGTGTTTTAGGATGTACCCAATCAAGAAGCTCATTCTCAAAGAGACAGTGTACGTAAATAAAGTCTTGGCTTGGAACTATTTTGTTGAGAAACTTCCTTCCACATGGGCTCATAGCAACCTGCTATTACATCAATAATTACATTTCAAGAAGGTTCTTGATTGGTGTGTTCCTGCCTCTTCCTCTAGTGTAGCTACGAGATTTCCCTCGATTAGAAGACGAGCTAGGTGTCAGAAAAGAAGTAAAAGAGTTCGGGGTAGCAAGAGAATTGGTCTTTTTAAAGAAGGGGGGTCATCTTCATCAATACAAGGTTTGAGTAAGCTAGTGATAGTCTTTATACCTTGTAATTGGCATAAGTGGTCACATAGATCCCAGGTTCATCAGATTTTAGTTCCTTCAGAATATCCAGCATTAGCCCACGAAAGTTGTTAAAAGCAATCTAAACAATTAATGTAATGGAATTTGCCTATTCAATTTGAGAGTAGCGGAATTTAATGAGAGTACTTTCAAGAAATGATTTTGTGAGCATAGCGGGTTGACATAATTGAAGATAGCAACATAATCATAGAAATTAGTTAACTTGGCATAGACAATACTTTTGCAAGAGAGACAATTTAGAGTGCTTGGGTCGACCCCTCCTTGTAGCTCATGCTTGAAGCTCATTGGACCCCTCCAAGCCTAGACAATCACAAGCAGAAGCCATTACAAGCAACAGGGATAGCCTTGGGACAAGTGTCCCCCTTTCCCCTTTGAGAGAGAGGACTTGATAAATGAAAAATCAATTAATTAAATATCCTTTATTATCATTGGACCCCTTGGGTGGCCAACCAATAGGTTTCAGGCACACCATGAGGGCAACATGAGGAGGAACTTGACAAGTGTCCTTGCTGCCTCTTCAAGCTGGGGCTTCCCTTGTGTGTGTGTGTGTGTGTGTGTGTGTGTGTGTGTGTGTGTGTGTGTGTGTGTGTGTGTGTGTGTGTGTGTGTGTGTGTGTGTGTGTGTGTTCTCTCTCATCCCCCCCCCCTTGTAGGCTCGCCCCCCCTCCTTGTAGGGATATTTTTGACTTTGGATGAGCAAGCCCCTTAGTCATCAATCATGACTAAGCACTTGAAGTAGGGGGTGTTCCCACAAGCATCTCAGGCAAGCTTCTCAAGGCACCTCAAGCACCTTAATCATGCACCAAGTCAAGCACCTCAAGCATGGAGCCAGTCAAGCACCTCAAGCATCTTAATCAAGCACCTCAAGCATGACAAGCACCTCAAGCAGGACAAGCACCTCAAGCACGACAAGCACCTCGAGTTTGGGCCGGGTTCCCACCTCAAGCTCAGCCCTAGCTTACCTAAGGTCAAAGGACTTTTACACACATTATTGGAGGTCTTCAATGAAGCTAACCCTAAGGTCTTATGCTCCATTGGTTAGCCTTGCTCTTGATAGACCATCTCCCATTTGGGCCCCTTTCCTGTTGGCCCCGTGTTGAGATAGATCTATAAGCACATATCTATATCTTAACACTTGTTCCCGTTTATTCTCCCACATTAAGTGATCAATTTAATATGAGAAAATCATTTGGGTTGGTTAGATATTAGATTTTATGACAATTAATGTCTATTTTGCTTGGCCACCTACCAAGAGCAAATAAGGAAGAGATGAAAGTCCATTGGATTCTCCGGAAAGAGTAGGTCTAGATGGTCGAGAATAAACCATATGGCATGATCGAAACACATGATGCTGGATTCGTATGAAGCTTTGGGGTTAAAAAACTTGCAGGCACATTTAATAAAGGGACGAAAAACATTCCAAATGGATTTTGTGTAGGAGTCAGGGTTGCTTTTGTAAAACTCCATGTTTCCCTTTCTTCGGATGTAGAGGCCTGTATTGGAAGGGCACTTGGAATGATCGATGAGGTTGAGATTGAAGGGGGCTTTTATGAGTTCCCCTTTATCAAGGAACTATCCACCTTTCCAAATTTTGAGTCTGTTGTCTTCAATGGTAGAGGCAGGGAGGATAGCAAGGTAAACCCAGGTTTCACTTAGAATAGGTGCTAAAAAAGCTTTGTTAGGTAAGACCCAGAGCTGATGGTCTACCCCAAAGGATTCAATTTCAATCTGCCTAAACAGGTAGGAAAGGAAAGACTTTAGAGATTTTTGGTACCATTTCTAAGAGGTTAGAGTCATTGAGGGAGCAGAGATTGCTCTGAAATTCTTTAACGCCTTCCAGAGTAGCACTATCCCTACAAAATATGGCACATGTTTGAGGGATAGTTGGGGTAGCTGGGGTACTTATAAAGGTAGGATTGAGGCCGCATAGTTTCTTTAAAAAGTTGGACAGATGAGCCCTAGAGGACAAGAACAAGGCAAGCTCTTGCTGATATTGTGAAGAGAGTATAGGAAGCTATGATGTGTATTGGGAAATCAAATGAAACCCTCTTTTGAATCCTTATCCAAGGTAGCCAAACTTTTGACCCAATCACTAAAGGAAAACATGTGTAAGATAGACATCTTTTTGTCTGAGGTAAGAGCCAAGTCATAAATTAGTTGAGAAGTATCCAGGTTGCTAATACATTTGAGGACAAGAGATGTAGCCACAGAGAGGGGTTCAGAGGATAATTCTAAACCTTGCGAGAGAGCAAGGGCCTGCAATGCAAAAAAGTTAATGAGGTTATGACTACTTAGTGTAGTAAGTAATACAATATTTGGCCTTTCTTGGTAAAAGAGGTCGGGTTCTAGCTGCTAAGGCATTTTAAGGAATATGGTCTTTTAGGTAAAACTTAATCTGTTCTAGAATCCTCGTATGATTCTCCAGGTTGTGTTTTACTTTCATGCTGGCTGTCATTCTAAAGTGTTTGTGATCCTGAAAGGAAATATATAAACATATAATTAGTCCTGTGGATTGGGCCTGCAATCCTACCGACAAAGTCAGAGACTATGATAGTTGTAAGCAGGAGACTGTGGGTCCCACTTAGAACTATGCTTCAAAAATATTCTCTAAAGCTAGTGTCCTGGTTTCCCCATAAAATGGAAAAACCTTATGTTTAGGATGTGTGTGTAGCTGCTTTACCATAAATAAAAAGACATAATTGAACTTTTTACATTCAAAAGACAGCTAGCTCGAGAGAGAAGCAATGATAAGTACAAAAAATAACTCAGTCTTAGAATCATCTTTGTACAATGTTTATATCAATGAAGTTTCATTCCAATATACAGATATCAGAAGTACTTCCCTTGTCATAAGTGTATGTGTAATCATGTAAGGACAACTACTTAAAGCCAAAAAAAAACCTCCAAAGATAAGATAGAGTCCTTACCTGCATCCATCCAAACAAGAAAATAGATATGTTAGCCTTGAATGTGTTTTACAGGTTTCAAGTGGACTATACCTGTTGTTATCCATGTCCATCTTTAACAAGTTTTTTTAAAACCTTCAAGCCTTAGTCCAAAGTATTTATTTTATCACCCAACGTGTAAGGTTTTTTAGAAGGTCATACTACCTTTAGAATTAGCTCCATTAATGAAGCTTCATATGCACTTTGCTATAAAGCAAAAGCAGTATAAATGACATTTCCTTTAAGAATAATCAACAAGGTTTTTAGTAGTTATAGATAAAGTTTAACCCTAATTAGGGTTTATGCCCTTTTCCTTCTTCAAATGTTACTTACCTTCATTCTCTGATGAGTAAGACAATTAGCAGAGATCTTTAGATATATACACAGGATATGTATCTAGACCAAGTGTAAAAAAATTAGGTGTGTGTGTTTTCTATGCGCTTTTTTTATTAAAAAAATTTGCCTTGTTTATAGGACTGTTGAAACAATATAGCATCAAGAAACCACCAAGTCTAGTGGTAGTACGCGTCGAGTGAGGATTTTGCCCAGAACAATCTCCTGATTGAAGTTTTATCAAAAAGTAAGAACATAATTGGGAAACACCCCCGCTTTTCAACAGTAATTCATGCGCTAAGTGAAAGAGAGCAATTGGTATTTTTGCCAAGTCCAAAAAAGACCAGTAAACAATAAGTTATAGCTAGTATTCCACAAGCCAATTGGCTAACCCCAATCCATGTACAATGTTGCACCACAGTAAGCAGTAGCGGCCATCAGCCCTTACCATATAGACTTAGCCAACCCATATGATGGATTTTACCTATTTTAAGCAACAAGGAACATTAACCCTCAGAAGTGTAATATTTTGTCAAGGCCAACCACACAGTGGTTTTATTTCTTCAGGCTACGGGATCAATTATGCCGCCAAAAAAAATCCAGATTTTTGCTTAAGTGCCGTTATCAACAGTAAAAAAACAGTGAATACCGGGTATGGAAAAAACCCCTTTTTTTATTAAAGGAAAATTCATGTACCTGAAGTTTAAATAATGACCAGCTTCAAAAAAAAACGAGTAATAATACCATAGTAATGCTCCCAAAAGAAACCACCTTTACCACGTAATGCCGGTCAAAGCCAACCATTGTAGTGGTTCTTACCAAGATGAAGAACGAGGAACAACCCCTTAGTAATGCTTTTTACTGTCAAACTGAGCCAACCAAACAAAGGTCCACCAACCACTTATATTATGCCATGCTAAGTATAGTCATCCCGACTATTTAAGTACACCATTTGCGCTAAGTACATGAAATAGCGCTTTACCATTTAATCAAAAAAAATGACAGTAACGAGATTATTGATGCTAAGCTTAGTGACCAACTTGAGTTGGCTGAGTTGTAAGCTCCATGTTTGGTGCAACAGAGGTGAAAAAACACACAGTCCTCACTCTTGATGCAAGTAAAACACACGCAAAGCTAAGTGAGGGGCACAATGCACCCTCACCTCTTTAAAAAGAAGAAGGACGGCCGTCCTCACTCATGGCTAATTGCCTGCAACTTATACTGAGAAGATCGATCTCCCCCTGGGAAAATGTGGAAGAGTAGCCGCCTGTGATGTCATCTGGCCCAGTAGGTTAACCCAAGCGCCTCACGGCAGGGTAAATGACAATAGTAAGTGATTATATTACTCACGCTTTGTAACCATCATACCCTTGTAAGGGTCCTATCCCATGTTTAAAAATTTGTAGGTCCCCTTAAATAGAACCTAGAGTGTTGACAAGCAATGGCATAATACACCTTAATATGATGGTTAAAAAGGCTATCAGCAAGTGGTGGAATGTGTGTGTGTGTGTGTGTGTGTGTGTGTGTGTGTGTGTGTGTGTGTGTGTGTGTGTGTGTGTGTGTGTGTGTGTGTGTGTGTGTGTGTGTGTGTGTGTGTGTGTGTGTGTAGCAGTTCTAAATATATACATATACGCAAAGAACAAGAACTATTCACAGACAATAAATTCTAGGTAAATACAATGGAATTCTACAATAATTCATTTGCTATTAAAAATAAATTTTGTACAAGGTAGTAAAGAGAACAAAGTAAAACAAGGGAAAAAGAAATCCCCAATTTAGAAGTGATGTTCCTTTAAGGTAAAAGAAAGTCCAGATATCATCAACCACGTCGAACAATATGTTTTAATCAAAGAAGGTAGCCCTCACCTGCACCCATAGTAAACAAGAAAACACTTGGTTAGCAATTGTTACTATGTACAGGTGATGCATGGGCATCCCACTTGTTATCCATATCCCAATGAAAAAAACAACTGTCGTAATTTGATATATAGAAAAAGAAATTCTTTTGTAAAGTTCTTACTGTACAAAAGTTTTAGGTATTTAAAAGCTGAGATTTCCCATACAAAAAGCTCCCATCAAAGTATTTCCCGAATTTTAAATACAAACCAGAGCCTATTTTATAAATTTTGAGCTACTATTCTGAAAAACAACAGCCAGGCAAGTCTAAGCATTCAAGAAAAAGCATTACCCAGAACCAGCACAGAAGCAGACAGCAAAAAGTTGAAGTAAGGCTAAAAGGCCGAGACCAGCTAAAGCAAAGTCGACAAAATCTATTACACTAGAGAGAACCTATTAAACCATCAACCCTTAAAACTTTTCCTTGTAGCCGTGTCAAGCAAGTAGGCGAACATCATCCTACATACTAAAATGAGATAAAGAAAGAGCAAATACTGGCAATCTTAGTTTATTGTATAGCTGAGGGTCCAAACTAAAACCAGGCAAGCAGTAACCAATCAACAAACTGAGCAGGTGGCGAGCCACAAAAAACTATCAGCAATCTTACAGTAGGTGATGTAAGAAGGTAAAAGAGAGCAAGTAAAAATGTAAAAAATACTACATCAATAGGGTATGTGATGCTATTCAACATTTACAAATCTTTTCAAGATAAGGCAGCTCCTCAGAAACCAGTACTCAATATGACAGCGAGCTTACAATTATCTCAAAAAAAATTGTGAAACAGACCCCAAAACTAAGCCACATTCGATCTAAAGTCTATCCAATTAGCCAGAGTAACTCAAACCAAGAATTTTACTAATTACCCAAGCATTTTTACAGTCATATAAAACCAGCCCGGCACAATCAAGAAGGTCTTGAAGTTTTTTTTAACCTTTCGAAACTTTTCAAAAACTTGCAGTACCTCAGTATCCAACACATAATCAATATTGAGCAATTATTTTATGAAAATCAACAACAGCAACCCACATAGAATCACAACCTCCAATCCATGATAAAGCCATCCAATGACCAGTAGTTAAAACCATAAAGCATGCTATCTAACTTAAGTTTATCCCATTACTCATAAACTTAACTAAATCCACTCAGCCCCATTTTAAAAGCAAGCCGAGTGACAACAATTTCCAGAAATAAAGCACCTGTAAACTCAGAGGAGAAGACAACTCCACAACCGCATTCTCTTTAATTTTAGGCATGTTGCAGTCCCCACAGTTAACAGGTCACATAACAATTGCTAAGTGAGTTTAGTACTCACATGATCACATTCCTTGTGGAATTTATAGACGACACAATCCAGTTGTAGGTGATAAGACCCGACAGTAACCAGCTATCACCGCACTCCAGTTTATCGCTTATAGCCCAGGTCATCAAGGATTGAATAGCGCAAGATCCATGAGTCGTAAGCGCAGAAGCCGCTAGTTAGTGTAAACACCTTTCTTGAATAGAAGGTAGCGTGCGACAGAGCATACAAAAGGACAGGGTTACAATATGCAGGCGGTAGCAAGAACATGCCATACAGGTGATACAAAACGTTAGGTTTAATAGGCAGCAAGGACTCACTATTTTAATAATTACAAAAATGAGGCTAAAAATGAATCCCATTATCATTTACTGCTAGTGAAGAAAGTAAGAGAAATAGTAAGTGATTGTCAATAGCTAGTTAAGACTTTTTTTAACTAAAGCCAAAGCCCACCTCAAAAGATTTCCTATACGGTAAGGACTCCGACATTAGAAGGATTCTAACGAATAATTACCACTAATACCGACATATTATAAGAGACTAATACCAGTCGGATTTCCAAATAGGTATGTTCCAAGGGGAAATATATGGCATGAAAAAAAGTTATAGTGTTATAGTACTCAAGAAGTGAGGGCACATAAGGAGGGTTTTTAGTACGGATAATATGCAAAAAGAGGTTGCAATGAGGGTCTATATAAGACAGGCATATTCTATCACAGAATGCATTGTAATCGACTTAGGCATTTCTTATCTTACCAGCGGCTTACAAGTTTCTTCCATAGCTTGTCTTTAGCTGTGCCTTTATACTTTATCAGCTATGGCTTATATTCAAGAACAGGCATTAGCGATATCTCTTTCTCATCTGCAGCAGTCAAGAGAGTCCATCCGGGAGACCACCATACTCCGTTATGAGCGTCTTCTATTCCGTCAATTAGGAACATCTGTTGCGCAGACGAAATGGTGGACATATCAAAATAGAATAACAGGGGTGACCCTTTGGGGTCGAGAACACTTCAGGAATAACATCCGTATGGCGACGGTCAGGGAAGCCCTAGGTATAGGGCCATAGTATTATTATATGGGACACTTAATAAAGCATGGATTTATTGATTGGTAATATTTGCTAGCACAGTGTCTACCACATCATAAAATATATTTGTATCCTCATTTTGGCCAACCCTTACGAGGATACTTTAACCAGACACCCCATACCAGGGAGTTAGGAATGATTTTAGTTAACCATATCTTACCTTTGGCTGAGCGCCCAAACATTTGTTACTATTGTGACAGCTGCCTGTGTGATCATGTAATGGATGGGTTAAATGAGATGTAATGGTGAAAAAAAGAAAAAAAGTTTTATAGACTCAACGCCATGCTTTTTTAGTCTAATTATTTGTAGTGAAACATAAGTAAGGACCCATGCAAGTGTGTGTGTGTGTGTGTGTGTGTGTGTGTGTGTGTGTGTGTGTGTGTGTGTGTGTGTGTGTGTGTGTGTGTGTGTGTGTGTGTGTGTGTGTGTGTGTGTGTGTGTGTGTGTGTGTGTCCAACCATTCCCAGGCACCATATTCTACGAGGTAGTAGACCCCAAGAATAGGGGCCTACTACCTCGACAAGAGAAAAAGAACATTCGAAAAGAAAGGGTTTTCTTTACAAAAATACTTACTGAAGAGTATTTTATTCTTGTTTAACGAGAGTAATCAAGTTTTGTAGGTCATACTTCCAGCCGGACCATTTATGCATTTTTAAGGAATTGTAGATACATGCAACAAGGTCTTTTTTAAGAAACCCAGTATTGATAAACTTGGTAATCCCAGAGTGTTGATTTCTTCATAGGCTGAAAAGCTGTCTGACGAGGCATAAACTATAAGGAACACCATTCCTAGACATGTGTGTAAGGAGTTTTTAAAGGGTCTATTGCTTTTCCTTTTGGTAAATACAGAGTATTTGATCTTGAGATTTTCTCTTTTCCAGAATAAACGAGTATAAAAACTACCCAAGAATGGGGGAGTTAAAGTAATCTCGATATTCAAAAAGTGAGTCCTAGAGACAAACCATTTATCAAGCCTCATTATTCTATCTGAGAAGGTAGGTTCAATATTAAGACAGGTCGGATAAATCTCTCTAAGCGTTTCTTCGAACACGGGATTGTTCAGGCTACATAGGTCATCCATAAACCTAAACGTATGAATAAAGTGTGAAAGTAACAAAGCCCTGGCTGGGTCACTCATCATTTTTAAGATCCGAATTCAAAGTGACAAAGATAAAGATTACACATAACAAGAGAACAAGAAAATCCCATTCGGATCCCTAAAATCTGTTTAAAGCAAGTATTCCCAATTTGGAGACAGCAATTATTAAGGAGCCAAAAGATATATTTATATAGATCGTCTTCTTTAAAAACGACAGGTGTCGTCATTTTAAATTATTTTACCCAACTTGTATTCTTTTTTGTCGAGATAGAAGTATAACCAAGTGTTGCTCTATAGGAGAAAGCAATCTTTATCAGATAAAATACGGTATTAAACAGACCAATAGACCCTGATAGAGGGATATTTTCATAACATTGTGTTATGTCTACCCATAAAGATAGAGAAAATGTTTTTTGGGAGGTTAATAGAAACCTCGGTTGCATTCTTAACAATCCAAAACGGGCAGCAGTCTAGATTCACAAATCTTCTTAGATCATTACTCTTATGGCGCAAGTTGCTTCAATTTCTAATAGAATAAAGTTTAAGCAAAAGGTGATGTCATTCGTAATACATGAAAACAGACTATTGGATGCATTAGAGATCCACCTAAACTTATGTTTATGAATTTTATAAGTTGGGAAGAGTACAGGTAGTTTTTGAAAGATAGGAAAATAGCCAATTTCAGATAATTCATCATTTAGAAGTGTAGAAGTTCTAAGAGGAGAGGTATCAAGTTTAAGAAAATCAATTCCATTAAGCCTGGAAAAAGCAGCATCAAACGCTAGTTTTTTACAGATAAAGGAAGTAGTGTTGGATGCTTTATCTAGGCCTACAATTAACCATCTCTCCTTAATGTCAGAGATGGACGTCTTAATACTGGGAGTTAGCCAGGAAGACTCAATACTTAACCACTCTCGTGGTAAGAGACTGATCTTTTTCTAGAAAATTTCTTTAAGTGTAGATGTAAGTAGAAAGTGATCTTCAACCTCTAGTTGGAGTTTTAAGGCCATGTCGGCCAAACATTTGAGTAGAGCCAAGAAGGCAAGCTAAGGATTTAGCGGAAATGGAGGGATATGATTCAAACCCTTACCCAGGAGGCTCCTTACATGTGTATCAGCTATAATTTCTAAGTTCGAAGTACATACATGTATGCCAAAGTTAGTAAAAGACTTACAAAACTTAGGATACAAGTGACAAACACAAACATGAACCTCTTCATTGTGGAGGAAATCATTAGAATAAATAAGATTTTTGATAGATGGCAAGTACTTCCAGCCAATCATAACATCTTTTACCAATAGATTAGGTCCAAAAACATGTCTAAAGCATTCAGTAAAGATAGATTAGGAAGTAATAAATTCCAAAATCTTGCTAGTAAATAAGCAGTGTGTAAGTATTCTATTACAAGCTTCTTCCTTCGGAGGTAGGAAAATCTTGCCACCCACAGGTGCTCCTTCGTACATGCACATCACATATTCCAAAGATTTTGGATTAGTAGGTTTCTGCCACTACCTCTAGTAAAGCTCTTTGTTCTCCCTCTACCAAATACAGAATCACTAGATGAGGGAGTCAAGAAAGAGGTGTAAGAAGCCAACGGGGGAGACAAGAGTGTTGGGCGTTTGGATGCTTGCGTATCTTCATCATCAATATTCAGCATGATTTTCCCAACCATATCTTTGATTCATTTATAGCCTCCATAAGTGGTTAGCATTGTGCCACAACCTTCAAAGCCCGGCTCTTGGAGGGTGTCGCACATAAAAGATCTATAATGTATAAAGGCGATTTGAGCTAAGACCAAATCCCTAGCTTGTCCACCCAACCATGAACAAAAAGAGCGACAGATGACTCTTCAGCTTTGTCAGGAAAGATATTTGGAAGATTGTTGAGGGCATACCAAATAGCATGGTCAAACCAAATGATGCTCAACTCACGTGCAGCTTTCGGATCTAAAAATCTGCATGCACACTTAAGGTAAGATCTGAACACATTCCACACCGTTTCAGTGTAGTAATCAGCATTGTTTTTGCTAAAGGTCATCATGCCTTTGGTTCTTGCATATAAACCTGTATTAGATCCGCATTTTTTTTCGTCAAGGAAATTCATATTGAACGGAGCTTTAATTAGATCACCTTTGTCCAGAAGCTCAATCCCTTTAAGAACTTTAAGCTTGCATTCTTCTATAGTGGCAGGTGCCAGGTTGGCAAGGAAGACCCAAGTTTCCATAGAAATGGAAGCGAGAAAGCCTTTATTAGGGAACAACCAAAGTCTGTGTTCTACACCCAGGGATTCTACTTCAATCTGACATGAAGGTAAAAAAGGGAAGGCTCTAGAGATCTTAGGCACCATATCCAAAAGGGAAGCCTCACTGACAGAACAAAGGTCCTTTTGAAATTCTTTTACAGCTTCCAAAGCAGCAACATCTCTAGAAAAAGGCTGTTAGGAGGAGGGACTATTGGAGTAGAGGGATCAGTAACAAAGATGGGACTAAGCCCACAAAGTTTTCTGAGGAGATTGGATAATTCTAAGCCTTAAAAACCAGCCTCGGTTTTATTCTTAACAAGGAGGGCAAGAACTTTCACCTATTGGTCAAACGAAACAAGTTGAACAAGTGACAGACTAGAATCTTTTGAGGTATCAGCAATTAAAGCTGAAGCTTCGCTATCTACATTTCAGCACAAGTAGAGAAGCAAAGGAAAGGGGTTCCATAGGGAGATTAAGACCTTGGGAAAGGGAGATAGTCTACAAAGATATTAATACCAAAAATTAGATCAACATCTTATTGACGAAAACAGTAGATAGACCAACATAGATTATATAAAGAGCAACTTCTTTTTGAGTTTTACAGCCCTATGAAGATAAGGCCTAATCCGAAGTGAGATACTTGGAAAGACATTCTCTAATTCTCTAGCAAGTCGTAATTTCTCCGAGATCCGGGCCCTTTTTACTGGGTCAGAGCAGACCTGCAGTGAGTTTTCGAGTATCCTGGTGGACAGAGATATTAAAAAAAATTATAATGAAAAGTCAAGGCAAAAAGGTCATTAGAAAGAGAGAACAAGGACAGTTTGAATAGAATGGTAGTGCTAGCAACCTTTCACCAGTCAAGTCAAACAGGACCACTACAACTGTGTGATAGCACCCCTGCTTATTAGAATATAATAAATTATATTGTAACAGGCACTAAGTCCTAGAACTAAAGTTTGAGAGAAATAGACAAGTCAATCTCTCTTTTGCATTTATTGTGAGTGTAGCAGTTCTAAATATATACATATACACAAAAGAACAGAAACTGTTCACAAACAAGAAATTCTAGGTAAATACAATCGAATTGTACAATAATTCGTTTGTTGTTGAGGATAAATTTTGTCAAAGGTAGTGAAGAGAACAAAGTAAAACAAGGGAAAAAGCAATCCCCAATTTAGAAGTGATGTTGCTAGCTTGTGAGCTTTGCAGTTTGCTCATTTGTCTGCTTGAGATAGTGGTTTGCTCTCATGTGGGAGAGTTTTGTGATCTCGAGCATTGTTTGCCATTGTTTGGCATGGCCATGAGAGGTGATTTTTGTTCATGGCGACTGATGTGTTGGTATTGTGGCCACAAGGGGCATATTAGGCGCCGTTGCTTCAGACATATGATGCAGCGGAAGAGGCAGATGCATGGTGCTACTATGAGGACACATGCTAGAGAGTATGCATGTGACGAACATGTCACTTTTGAGTCTAGCTTGCCTTCAGACTACTTTGTGTCTTGCGATAGCACATTGTCTACGCGTTTTTACTAGACGAGCATGCAGTTTTTCACGTGACGCCACGTCGTGATTTGTATTGCTCTTTCTCTAGTGGGAGACTTGATTGTGTGCAGTTTGCTGATGGTTCAGCATATGACATAGAGGGTGTTGAAGATGTATGCATGTCTTTACCTAGCTGTTCATTGCTTACGTTACAAGATGTACGTTATGTACCAGGACTCAATCAGAGTCTCATTTCAGTGCATCAATTTTTGCAGAATAGTGGACATCGTGTACTGCGTGGAGAGCGGTCATTTCAGCTGCATAGGGGATCACTGGTGATAGCCAGAGGTGCTGGAAGTGGTCTGGTATACCCTTTGCATATTTCTGACACACGAGGTGGTGTAGTGTCTGTGTATTTGCAGCCATGTTTAGAGCGAGAGACGAGAAGTGTCTCTTTTGCGGATGTGTTGCATGGAGAGCAGGTTGTGCATTTGTCTTGTGGTGACGTTCATGCAAACAGTGGTATCTCTTGAGATGCACAGCTTGGCCAGCCATCAGTTCAGGTGACATTAGTTGAGCCAGAGACCGATGCATTGTTCTATGATGCCTCTGATATGTTTGAGGGCAACAATGTCCTTCAAACAGCTGTGTGTGATTGCAGTGGTGCTGATTTTTTGGTTTTGCAGTCATTCCCAGCAGATATACCTTTGCCAGACAATGTCGACATGGTGATGCATAATCAGGTGGTTCCTGATGAGGATGCATATGGCACTGAGGTTGTTGAGAGGGATAGGTTGGCACACATAGTGCATATTTCGTCGGCTTTCGGGTCTCTCATGTCTGACCTTTTGGTTTCAAGACCTGATCTTGCTTATGCGGTTGGTGCATTTGCAGTGGGAGTTGTCAGTCATGCGATGACTGACACTGGCATTGTACATTGTGGAGCCATGCAGGTCGTCACTCGATACCTGCATCATGAGTGTCATCGTAGCTCTAGCCCTAGGGGTATGCATGTTGCATCTACACTAGAGCATGTTTGGAGTGAGCCAGTAGACATAGATTGAGATTCGAACTCTCACCTCTTGTATATACTAGTTGTAGGCTAGTCTTCTCGCCACTTATCGGCACACAGCCTTTAGTGGGAGAATGTTAGGTAAAGGCGGTGTGCCTCACCATGCTTTGTCCATGTCCGTCGAGAAGTGTCCGACCGGCCACATTTATATCCTTATACTTTATACATACAAAGAATAAGGAGCTCTCACTCACATTCTCACATGGTGCTCCACTCACATCTTGTGTCGTCTCTCTCTTCCCCTCTCTCCCCTTTGCACTCTCTGTGCACGCGCGCCGCATCCGTGCACTTACACTTAGTTTATTGTATTGAGGGTCCAAACTAAAACTAGGCAAGCAGTAACCAGTCAACAATCTGAGCAGGTGGCGTGAGCCACAAAAAGCTGTCAACAATCTTACAGGTAGGTGATGTAAGAAGGTAAAAGAGATCAAGTAAAAATGTAAAAAATACTACATCAATAGGGTATGTGATGCTATTCAACATTTACAAATCTTTTCAAGATAAGGCAGCTCCTCTGAAACCAGTACTCAATATGACAGCGAGCTTACAATTATCTCAAAAAAAATTGTGAAACAGACCCGAAACTAAGCCACATTCTATCTAAAGTCTATCCAATTAGCCAGAGTAACTCAAACCAAGAATTTTACTAATTACCCAAGCATTTTTACAGTCATATAAAACCAGCCCGGCACAATCAAGAAGGTCTTGAACTTTTTTTTAACCTTCCGAAACTTTTCAAAAACTTGCAATACCTCAGTATCCAGCACATAATCAATATTGAGCAATTATTGTACGAAAATCAGCAAAACAGCAACCCACATAGAATCACAACCTCCAATCCATGATAAAGCCATCCAATGACCAGTAGTTAAAACCATAAAGCATGCTATCTAACTTAAGTTTATCCTATTACTCATAAACTTAACTAAATCCGCTCAGCCCCATTTTAAAAGCAAGCCGAGTGACAACAATTTTCAAAAATAAAGCACCTGTAAACTCGGACGAGAAGACAACTCCACAACCGCATGCTCCTTAATTTTAGGCATGTTGCAGTCTCCATAGTTAACAGTCACATAACAATTGCTAAGTGAGTTTAGTACTCACATGATCACATTCCGTGTGGAATTTATAGACGACACAGTCCATTGTAGGTGATAAGACCCGACAGTATCCAGCTATCATCGCACTCTAGTTTATCGCTTGCAGCCCGGGTCATCAGGGATTGTAATAGTGCAAGATCCGTGAGTCGTAAGCGCAGAAGCCGCTAGTTAGTGTAAACACCTTTCTTAAACAGAAGGTAGCGTGCGACAGAGCATACAAAAGGACAGGGTTACAATATGTAGGCGGTAGCAAGAACACGCCATGCAGGTGATACAAATGGTTAGGGTTAATAGGCAGCAAGGACTCACTATTTTAATAATTACAAAAATGAGGCTAAAAATGAATCCCATTACCATTTACTGCTAGTGAAGAAAATAATAGAAATAGTAAGTGATTGGCAGTAGCTAGTTAAGGCTTTTTTTAACTAAAGCTGAAGCCCACCTCAAAAGATTTCTTATGCGGTAACGACTCCGACATCAGAAGGATTCTAACAAATAATTACCAATAATACCGACATATTATAAGAGACTAATACCAGTCGGATTACCAAATAAGTATGTTTCAAGGGGAAATATATGGCATGAAAAAAAGTTACAGTGTTACAGTATTCAAGAAGTGAGGGCACATAAGGAGGGTTTTTAGTACAGATAACATCCAAAAAGAGGTTGCAATGAGGGTCTATATAAGACAGGCATATTCTATCACAGAATGCACTGTAACGGACTTGGGCATTTCTTATCTTACCAGCAGCTTACAAGTTTCTTCCATAGCTTGTCTTTAGCTGTGTCTTTATACTTTATCAGCTATGGCTTATATTCAAGAACAGGCATTAGCGATATCTCTTTCTCATCTGCAGCAGTCAAGAGAGTCCATCCGGGAGACCACCATACTCCGTTATGAGTGTCTTCTATTCCCTCAATTAGGAACATCTATTGCGCAGACGAAATTGTAAACATATCAAAATAGAATAACACAGGTGACCCTTTGGGGTCAAGAACACTTCAGGAATAACATTCCTGGTGATGGTCAGGGAAGCCCTAGGTATAGGGCCATAGTATTATTATGTGGGACACTTAATAAAGCGTGGATTTACTGATCAGTTATATTTGCTAGCACAGTTTCTACCACATCCTAAAATATATTTGTATCCTCATTTTGGCCTACCCTTATGAGGATACTTTAACCAGACACCCCATACCAGGGAGTTAGGAGTGATTTTAATTAACCGTATCTTACCTTTGGCTGACCGCCCAAACATTTGTTACTTTTGTGACAGCTGCCTGTGTGATCATGTAATGGATGGGTTAAATAAGATGCAATAGTGAAAAAAGAAAAAAAGTTTTATAGACTCAAGGCCATGCTTTTTCAGTCTAAATATTTGTAGTGAAACATGAGTAAGGACCCATGCAATTGTGTGTGTGTGTGTGTGTGTGTGTGTGTGTGTGTGTGTGTGTGTGTGTGTGTGTGTGTGTGTGTGTGTGTGTGTGTGTGTGTGTGTGTGTGTGTGTGTGTGTGTGTGTGTGTGTACGCACGCGCTCACGCTTTCGCAAACGGATGTGTGAAGAATTGGTGGTGAGTGTGTGCAACACTTGCTCGCGTTACTACAGAGACTGCGATGTATGTGTAAACAGTAATAGGAGATGTATCCAAGGCTCGCATGGGGTTATTTAACCAGAGTACAAAACGTGCATAGATGGGTATTGATTTACTCGCAACAGCAAGTTTGGTAAGCCATAACAAAGGAGTCCGTAATTGGGTTGGAGAACCGCTTTGTACATGAAGCTGGCCACCTTACATTGGTCCCAT
Source organism: Adiantum capillus-veneris (assembly GCF_014529385.1). Taxonomy (NCBI): domain Eukaryota; kingdom Viridiplantae; phylum Streptophyta; class Polypodiopsida; order Polypodiales; family Pteridaceae; genus Adiantum; species Adiantum capillus-veneris. Next base: position 66,011,393 of record NC_140947.1, on the reverse strand, counting down.
TAGACACTTTATCAACCAAGTAGTGATTAGTCAAATTAGAACAAGATTACAAAAAACATTCTTGGCCAATTTCAAGCCATGTGTATATACAAGGTAGGCATAACTTTGTAAATAGGAACCCACATTGATTTATTGAATTAACCAAACTCCAATAACCGTATAGTCACGGACTGTCAAAAGGATTGCTCGAGCATAAAGTACTACCTGAAGCAACTTTTTTCTGTACTACCTGACCACACAACAATATAAGAGGGTATTATTTCTTAAGCATGTGTTTGATTGCAAACAAGTATATGTGGTATGTGATTGCTCACAAATATGCGAGATGGTGTTAAGCATTTTTGTAAGTAGGACAAAATGAAGCTAGGGTGTAGCACCAGGTATTAAACTGGATATTTCTACCCATGTGTGGGTATATGTAACAAAAACAAGGGACATGCTTACGTTACCAACATCACATTTCTCTGATGGTGTGTGTGTGTGTGTGTGTGTGTGTGTGTGTGTGTGTGTGTGTGTGTGTGTGTGTGTGTGTGTGTGTGTGTGTGTGTGTGTGTGTGTGTGTGTGTGTGTGTGTGTGTGTGTGTGTGTGGCGTTCTCTCGTCCCTGAGGAAAAGTCCATTTGGTGATATTAAGTGAGTATGTTCCAAGCCATAACAAGGTATATATTGTGTGTACATAAGGCTCGGTCAGACATCAAGAGTAACCTTCATGACTTCTTTTATATGTTGACATGTGCGTATGTGCGTATGTGTGTGTGTGTGTGTGCGTGCGTGCGTGCGTGTGTGTGTGTATGTGTAGCAGTTCTAAAACTATATATATACGCAAACGAACACTAACTATTCACAGACCAACAATTCTAGAAAAGTACAATGGATTTGTACAATAATCTCTTTGCTGTTGAAATAAATTATGTACAAGGTAATGAAGATAACAGAATATAGCTCAGGAATCCTCAAACCCAAAGTCTCGGAAATTTTGCTTCACAATAAGAGATCCACCATTTGTTAAGAACAGAACGTTTTAATCAAGGAAGGTAGCCCTCACCTGCACCCATAGCCACAAGAAAACAATTCGTTAGCACGTGGTTGTACGCAGGTGATGCTGGGCATCCTCGTTGTTATCCATGTCACCATTAAAAAAAAATAGTTCTTAACTTGTAATTTGTGTTTTTTTAGATTAAAAAGTTTCTTTTTAGAAAAAACAAAGTTTCATGGCTTTTCTGCCAATCTGAAATGGAAAGTGATCATCCTCATAGAGCAGCCATACATCTGATTCTTCTGTTTTTTATACAAAGCTTTCCTTAACCAATCCTTAAGTTTTAAGGAGTTAAGTAAAATATCCAAAAAAAATTCCAAAACTTCATTCCTAATCAGATAGGAGTGACCTTAAAATCTATTGATTTATATACAAGCAATCTTAAGCCAGACCTAATCTTACCACTTCTTTTGTAAATACAATTTTTTGGACCTGATCCTTTATTTAGAACCAGATTCATAACCAAGCTAGGATCACACCCCAAAAAAAACAACTCCGGATTTACCTCTTTACATTCCTGAGATACTCCTATCTTAGACAAATTCATAACTTTATTCAACAAATACCCTTTCTATTATGTTATGTCTAACATATCGCTGCCATATGTTAGCTAATCAAATGTATAACATAGTACACTGGACGAATCAGTCATAAAAGAGTCAGCTCAGACATCGTCCGAAAAATGTATCAAAAGTCTCCAGCTAGGCTCACATAAATGGAAAATTTATGATAACCTCATCGAATCAAGCACCCCCCCCCCCCCCCCCCCCCCCTTTTGTTTAATTTTTATAAAAAACAACCTACAAGCAGCTTATTGTTTTATACACAACAAGCTGTTTAGAAAAAAGACCAGTTAATATCCATTTGAGACAAAAACCAGCAGTCAATGGCCAGGACTTATTATTGAATATTCAAGGTTCCAAATGGCTAGTAAAAATCAGTGTGTATGCTGACTAGGTGAACAGCAATAGAAAAATTTCATTAATAATCTCCGTTAGTGAAGTAAAAAAGTCCAGATACCTTTGAAAATCGGCTATCATTCACTTTCCTGTATATGTTGCCATTCATTTACTTACAAAATATCCGAAACTATGTCAATACACCAGCAGTATTCAGTAAAATCCGAAATTTAGTAGTTTCAACTTCTGTTCTAACAAATTTAGTCCAAGATCAGTACCATTATCTGGAGTACACTTTGTTTTTTAACTTACCAAGGTACCCGAACTTTCATGCTCACTTTTTTTTGTCTATTTTTAAGTTTAACTTAATTTACGAAATTCCAGCATTCAATCCGAGCCATGATGTATACCCTACGACAGTGTTAACCTCCTTTTGGGAAGACACATAGAAATCCCAATTTCCATTTAGACATCATGCCCTAGTAATTAGTGCAGTCATCATGAGCATACCATCACAACCTGGGAGTAATCCCAGCTAAACAACAGTTTTCCGAACTCAACCATTATTTGCCACTCACTTTATAAGTGAATCCCAACTTCCCTTTTGTTCTTTAAGTAAACCATGGTGAAATTCCCAATGCTTCATAGCAATATGAGAAAACATATCATAAACAAGAACGAAAAAGCTATACAGTGCTGGTTTTTTTTCAAAAAATAGTTTTTTAGAAAGTTTCAAAATTTCCATTTAGCAGAAAAACACACTACAACCAGATCATCCGGCTATACAACAGTTCAAAGAGCAGAACAGATTTAAGTTAACCTGTAGATTAGGAGCCGAGGGAACCTCCACGATCGTTTTTCATATTTTTTCGGCATGATGCGACCACAGCTTTAGCAGATACTCTCTCACACAGTAATGAACTCACACACGCATAGAGGTGAAACGGAAAAAATGCTGCTAAGTGAGTATGAGTACCCACATTTTTTAATAAAAGTTGATTCCATCTGCAGAAGACGTGACCCACAGTAGTACTAGCCCTCCTATCGAGGTCACATTATGCGGGCAAATCCTTAGGGATTACACCAAGCAAGAGATACGGCAGAATCAGGCACCATACGCGCTTATTCTGCTTACCCTAATCGGCTGCAGATACCACCCTCACAGTACAGGCGGTAGCGTGCAGCAGGAGGCACGCTCACTCAATGCAAGGAGTAAAAGCCACCCACACACTATTTCACAATTTACCCTAATAAAAGGTAAAGATAACATTAAGTTACATGCAAGGACTGGTATTGCCTGCCACCTTATGGCCCCCAAAAAAAATTAAGCATTCCCATAGTCTATACCCAGTCGGAGTTATTGCAACCGGCGGCCTCGAATCTATTATCATATAATTCCCCAAACTTTATGATAAGCTCTTGGCATACTAAAAGGTGAGACATTTACCACCCTTTGGGTAGTTTTATTTAATTTTCCATTTTGGTCTCGGAGTTGTATAGTGTGTTTTAAAAGAGAAAGTGATATTTTTTCCAAAAAAACCGAGTCCAGAGTCAATTTTCCAGAGCCACTCCAGCTACATTGCATACTTGGTGAAACAAACCTTGCTACAGAGCATTTTCTGAACAATGAAAAGATAGTATTAAGTTAAATGCACGGTCAGCTCATATTGTACACCACATACCTAATTTGTAATGCATAACAAACTATTCCATAGTCGTTACTTGGTCCGTAAATTAGTTAATAACTTTATTGTATTAAGCCTCGGATGATCATACATAGCAGTTTTACACTTACTTCCCAACCCTATAGTAAGCTTTATGTCATTCAGCTATCACTAGGGTAAAAAATCCACCTATCATAAAGGTGAGAGTATAACCAGTTTTGGGTAAAAATTCTCTCTGGTCTAGGAGTAAAAAACCTGTGGGTCTATATAAGATGGGAGATATATTTACAAAAAACAAAGTCCAGAGTACCCTTTCCGAAGTTTAGCATCTTCAGCTAATCTGCTTACCATGTGTATTTAATAAATTATGGCATACAATCAAGAACAGGTTTTTTCCATAGCAACTGCACATCTTTATCTGTCCAGTACATCTACTCGGAGAGCAACCTTACTCCGTTATGAACTTCATTTATTTCCGCAGTTAGGAACCTCAGTTTCTCAAACCAATTGGTGGACCTATCAGGACCAAGTGACTCGAGTGACTCTTTGGGGTCGAGAGCATTTCAAAAACAATACCGATTGGCGATGGTTGCTGAGGTACTGGGCCTAGGGCCACAGTATTATTACATAGAATATTCAATAAAGCCAGGTTTTTCAGATCGGTTATACTGCTAGCCCAGTTTCTACCTTCTCATAAGATTTTCTTGTACCGTAGTTATGGTCATCAATTAAGAGGTTATTTTAACATTACTCCCCGCACTCGGGAGTATGGGGTAGTCTTGGCAACTCGTATCCTACCTTTGGCTGATCGTCCAAACACATGCTTCTACTGTGACAGCTGCCAAAAAGGGCTCCTAAAATAATCATCGGCTAAGCTTTTTTATTCAGTGAAAGATTTTGTGTGTGTGTGTGTGTGTGTGTGTGTGTGTGTGTGTGTGTGTGTGTGTGTGTGTGTGTGTGTGTGTGTGTGTGTGTGTGTGTGTGTGTGTGTGTGTGTGTGTGTGTGTGCCCACCCATTCCCAGGTGTGTGTGTGTGTGTACCTTAGTTATGGTCATCAATTAACAGGATATTTTAACATTACTCCTCGCACTTGGGAGTATGGGGTAGTCTTGGCGATTCGTATCCTACCTTTGGCCGATCGTCCAAACAAATGCTTCTACTGTGACAGTTGTTTGTGTGATCATATAATGGGCATAATAGAGATGTAGATGAAGGGCTCCTAAAATAATCATCAGCTAAGCTTTTTTGTTCAGTGAAAGATTTTGTGTGTGTGTGTGTGTGTGCCCACCCATTCCCAGGCACCATATCCTATGAGGTATTAGACCCCATAGAATAGGGGCCTTCCACCTCATGAAGTGTTTGTATTAATTTGTAAAATGCTATGCTATGGTTAGATTTTGTTCTGATTTAAGTAGACTTATCAAATTTTGTAAGTCAAACTTAAGGTAGGTCCAGTTGTGTTTTTCTAGGGAGTTGCAGATGCATGCAACAAGGTCTTTTTTTGTAAACCCATTATAAATGAACTTGGTAATCGAAGTATTGATTTCTTCATATGCTCTAAAACAGTCGAAAGAGGCATATATTATAAGAAAAAGAATTCCTAGACAGGTGTGTAGAGAATTCTTGAAAGGTCTATTGCTTTTTTTCTTTGTAAATTCAGATGACACAAGTTTAAGCCTTTCTCTTTTCCAAAAAAAGCGAGTGAAAAAATTTCCCAAAAATGGGGAGTTAAAGTAAACTCAATATTCAGGAAGTGTGTCCTAGAAATGATCCATTTATCCTGCCAAAGAACTCTCTTAGAGAATGTAGGTTCAATACTAAGGCAAGGTGGATAAATATCATTAAAAGTAATCTCAAACATGGGATTGTTGAGGCTACACAGGTCATCCATAAATCTAAATGAAAGTGCAAAGTGTGTAAGTAACGAATTACTTGCTAGGTTTTTTAATATTTTTAGGAGCCATTGGTATTCGAAGTAACAGAGATATAGATTACACATAATCGGAGAGCAAGCAAAACCCATTGGGATCCCTAGAGTTTGTTTGTAGTAGGTATCACCTAATTGGATACAACTGTTATTAAGTAGCCAAAGATATACTTATATAAATCATCCTCTTTAAAGATGAACGGTGCGGATTTATTCGATTTTTTTACCCATCCTTTATTCCCTTTTGTGAGATGCATATATACCCAAGCTCCTTTCTGTGGGCAAAGGCAATCTTCATAAGACAAGATAAGGTATAAACAAGCCCATACGGTCCATCTAAAGGGATATTTTCATAACATTGAGTTATGTCTGCCGTGAAGATAGAGTAAATGTTTTCTGGGAGGTTGATATATACCTCGGCTGCGTTTTTTATGACGCAAAAAGGGCAATAATTTATATTTCTGAATCTCTTTACATCTCTGTGTTTGATGGCATAGATATCTTCGATTTCTAGTAGAACAAAATTTAAGCAGTGGGTGATATCATTCGTAACACAAGAGAACAGGCTTTTTGAAGCGTCAGAAATCCATCTAAATTTATGCTTATGATTCTTATATGTTGGAAAGAGTACAGGAATTTTCAGAGAGTCGGGACTATAACCGAGTCCAGATAATTCATTGTTCAATGTTGTAGCTACACAAAGCGGAGAGTTCTCAAGTTTAAGAAAGTCTTTACTATTAAGTCTTGAATTGGCAACCTTGAAAGCTAATTTCTTACATATAAAGGACGACGTATTTGAGGCTTTATCTAGGCCAATAATGAGCCATTTCTTTTTAGTGTCAGAAATAGATTTTTTCAATTTAGGCGTAAGCCACGTGGTATCAGTGCTTAGCCATACTTGTGGCATAAGACTGATCTTTTTCCAAAAAAATTCCTTTGAGTGTTGAAGTAAGTAGGAAGTGAACTTCCTCCTCCAGTTGGAGTTTTAAGGCCAAGTCCGCCAGGCATTCAAGTAGTGCCAATAAGGCACTTTGAGGATTTACTGGAAAAGGAGTGTTGGGGTATAAAGCCCTATGTGGTCGCCCAGGTAAGTGGGCGGGCGGCCAGGTATGTACACATATTCTTTTGTAAAAACCTAATAAGAACTCACTATGCTCTACAAATTATAGTAGAGCGAGTTCACCATATCGTCGTGCTCTTCTTTTCGCACTCTCTCTCGCGTCGCACTTCCGCTCGTACTCCTTCAACTGGTATCAGAGCTCAGATCGAGGCTCGGGGCAGCATTTGCAGGTAGCCAGAGTCACCTGCTCAGATTGGAGTGAGATTCGACAGGCGAAGACATGGCCCAAATTCCTGTGGGTGAGCCCAAAGGGCGCGGTGTTCTCAGAATTTCATTCTGAGATCATCTCGGCCACCATTTGGCTTCGACAAAGTTCTGCGCAGGCCATTTTCAACTACTTGGTCTTGGTGAGTGCAGATCTGACTCTGCAAATTTTGGGTTTTCGGCCTACGACTGCAGGTGCTGAGGATATCGGCACTCCCAGAGTGTTGATTTGTGGCTGTCTACACATCGAAGGACGGCTCACAGTTCTTGGAGGCGTGTCACATACGACACGGGCGCATCTACACACAGATTGTAGGCGACATCCACTAGTTCATCAGGTAGCTTGTGTTTGCTGCTTGATATTCCAGATTTCATCCTTACATTGCACGTACTTCCACATGGGATGTATTGTCAGAGATGATGTATGTCTGTTGAGGGTTTGTTGGCTGTGAGTCACGCAGCAAACAACCGCCACAGCGGTTACAGCATACAGTGGGAAATTTGTGGATGTATGACTTTGTGGGAAGTCTATGTATTGTCAGATTTACTGCAGCCTTTGGTGAGGGTCGAGTGAGGTTTTATTCAATTGGGGGATTCTTGAATGTTGAGATCCTTTCGGTGATACAGGTCTTGGAGCGATCCCTCGAGCACCCTTAGATAGGTAGCTAGGATGTATTGACTGTGAGTTAGACAGTTGGGATTGCATCTTTGCTTTACTGCCGTTGAGGCATTGTCGTAGTTTATGCTGACAGGACAGTGAGAGACAGTACAGGTGCAGGACAGGTTTACCCACAGCTTACAGTGTCAGAGAGACACTGTTTTTGAGCTGTTTTTGGTCTGTTTTTTAATACACCAGAGCCATTTTACAAAGGAGACTCTGCGGAATCTGAAGCTTTCTTGGTTCATTTGACAGGTTGATATTGGTTCAGAGGTCAGTTTACAGGGGAAACTCTGCCGAATTTTCCCCAAGAAAGTAAACTACTGTGAAGCGTAGCTATGGCTGGATCACAAGACACTACTCTTTAAAATATCAAGAAACTGGATGGAACCAATTTCCCATTGTGAAAGAAGCAGATTTGGCACGTGTTGGTACAAAAGAAGCAGATAAAACCTATAAAGCTCAAGGGGATAAAACCAAAAGATATGGACGAAGATGAATGGAGCGAAATGGATGAATTGGCACTTTCTACCATTATGCTGACTTTGGCAGAAAGCGTTTACTTCAATGTAGCAGACGAGATGTCGTCTTATCAAGCATGGTTAAAGCTGAGTGATCTTTATGAGAAGCAGAGTGCAGCTTCACAGGTATACTGGATTAAGAAGCTTGTTGACTTGAAGATGAAAGAAGGGACACCTATGTCCAATCATCTGAATGAATTCAACACAATCTATAGTCAGTTGTCAGCTCAAGGTGTCAAGTTTGATGAACCCGTTAGAGCTATGTTCCTGTTGATCACATTGCTGGAAAGTTGAGACACTTTTCGCACACCTTTGAGTAATTCTGCACCTCCAGATGGTTTGAACATAGCAGGTGTAGAAGGAAGTCTGCTTACTGAAGAAATTAATAGAAAGACAATGGACAAAGGCAAAGGAACAGCCTTAGTTGTCAGGGGAAGGACCAAAGAAAATTACAAAGGTGGAAAGAGGAATCGGTCTCGTAGCAAGTCCCGCAGTGCTAAAGGCAAGAGTGACATAGAATGCTACCATTGTGGCAAGAAGGGTCACATGAAAAGAGACTGCAGAGAATGGAAAGCAGAAAAAAGCAAAGAGAAAGCTGAATACCATGGTGAGAAGAACAAGTCCTCAGTGAAGATTCAAGAAATAAATGTGACAAACACTGTTGCAAAGGATGAGAGTCTAGTGTCAGGAGACATCTACTTCTTGAAGAATACAATGGACTCAGCTCTTCTTACAGCATCTGATGGAAATGCACTGAGTGACTGGATTATAGACTCAGGGGCATCACTTCATGTGTCTCCAAACAAGGAGTGGTTTACCTCTTATGTGACCACTAAAGATCATGTTCGGCTAGGCAATGGTCAGACATGTGAGATCTTAGGTGTTGGAGATGTTCAATTGAAGTTTCAGAATGGCTCTTCTTTCACATTGAAGAATGTGAGACATGTTCCCGCAATTACAAAGAGCTTGATCAGCACGGTTTTACTTGATGATGCTGGCTACGTCACCACTTTTGGACAAAACATGTGGAAGATATCCAAGGGTTCTATGACAGTAGCACATGGAGTAAAGTCTGGAGGACTTTACATGATTTATGTATCAAATGTCTCTAAAAATGTAATCAATGTAACCGAGCAGCCGAACGTTTCTTTGTGGCATAGCCGGTTAGGACATATGTCCAAGAAGGGAATGGAAATCTTGTCTCGTTCTAGTTATTTGCCTGGCTTGTCATTTAATGATTTTGAATTCTATGAACATTGTCTGTATGGCAAGCAAACACAGCAGCCACATAAGCATAGAAGCAGTAGAAGAGATACACAGTTGGCACTTGTTCATAGTGATTTGTGTGGACCTATGCCTAACCTATCTCTAGGGGGAGCTTCTTACTTTATGACATTTATAGATGATTACTCGAGGAAAGTATGGGTTTACTTTATCAAGCACAAGGATGAAGCGTTTAGTGTTTTCAAAACGTTTGTGACACTTGTGGAGAATCAGAGTGGCAAGAAGCTTAAATGCTTACGCACTGACAATGGTGGCGAGTATGTTTCAAAGGCCTTTCAGGACTTTTGTGAGTCAAAAGGTATAAAACGTGAACTTACTGCTCCTTACAATCCTCTCAAAATGGTGTTGCTAGGAGGATGAATAGGACCATACAAGAGCAGGTCAGAAGTATGTTGTCTATTGCACAACTGCCAAATGGGTTTTGGGCTGAAGCTGTATCAACAATTGTTTATCTTATAAATAGATCTCCTAGCAAGGTTTTGCAGAAGGATTTAGTGGCAGAGATGGTATGGTCAGGCAAGGTGCCCTCATACAAGCATCTCAGAGTCTTTGGCTGTGAGGCATATACTCACGTTGCAAAGGAATTTAGGAACAAACTTGAGCCAAAGAGTAGAAAGTGCATCTTTCTAGGCTATGGTAATTCTGGTGAAATGGGGTACAGACTTTGGGATCCCGAATCTAGAAAGGTTATCCGCAGCAATGATGTTCACTTTAATGAAGCCAAATATCATTCCAAACCAGAGAGGGTTGAGGAGATTAGAAGAGTTGTCTTCCAAGAAGATGGACCTGCACGTGCAAGACAAAATGTCAGGGCTCAAGAGGAGCAAGGACAGGATAGAGTGGAACCACAGGTTGTGGCTGAGCCTGAGCCACCTATTGTGCGTAGATCTGGATGTATCACGTGACCTCCTGATAGGTTTGTTCCATCTATGAACTATATCATGTTGACTGATTGCAATAAGCCTTCATGATACAAGGAAGCAGTGCAAATGAAGGACTCTGGGAATTGGCAATTGGCCATGCAGTCAGAGATGACAGCTCTGCATAAAAACCAGACATGGAAGCTAGTTAAATTACCACAGGGCAAAAAGGCTCTACCTTGTAAATGGGTTTACAGGTATAAGATCACCACTCATGATAGTCAGCCAAAGTACAAAGCAAGGCTTGGTACCAAGGGCTTTAAGCAAGAACAAGGCATTGACTTTGATGAAGTCTTCTCTCCGGTGGTCAAGATGACTACATTGAGATGCTTTCTTGCATTGGTTGCCATATTAGATTTGGTGTTGCACCAAATGGATGTCAAGACAGCGTTCTTGCATGGTGATTTAGATGTGGAAATTTACATGCAGCAGCCAGAAGGGTTTGTTGAGAAAGGCAAGGAAGATTGGGTATGCCAGTAGTTAAAGAGTCTTTATGGCTTAAAACAATCACCGAGGGCAAACGTAGTGAGTTCGATCACTGTCTATATACAAAGAAGGCTAAGGATAGTAGTTGGCTGATCCTTATTTTGTATGTGGATGACATGTTGATTGTTGGCAAGCACTTGGAAGAAATTTCAGCTTTGAAGTCAAAGATGGCAAAATCGTTTGACATGAAAGACATGGCTGAGGCAAGTCATACAATTGGTATGCGCATTGAGAGAGACAGATCAAAGAATTTGATTTGGTTATCTCAAAAAGAGTATATTGACAAGGTTTTGCAACGTTTCAATATGGAGAAGGGAAAGGCATTGAGTGTTCCATTGCCACCATATGTGAAACTTATCAAACAAGATTGTCCTGTGTCTGAGGAAGAACAGGCTGAAATGGATAAGATTCCATATGCGTCTGCAGTGGGTAGTTTGATGTATGCAATGATAGCTACTCTCCCAGACATTGCATTTGCAGTGGGAGTAGTAAGTCGATACATGTCAAACCTAGGCAAGAAACATTGGGAGGCAGTGAAAGGAATATTGAGATACCTGAAAGCTACAAAGAGTATGCGCATATGCTATGGGAGTCAGGAGCTAAGTGTAAAGGGTTTTACAAACTCAGATTATGCAGGTGACTTAGACAACCGAAGGTCTACGTCGGGGTATGTCTTTACATTGGCTGGTGGAGCAATATCATGGCGTTCTAGATTACAAGATTGTGTTACTCAATCTACTACAGAGGCTGAATATGTTGCAACATCAGAGGTATGCAAAGAATCAATTTGTCTTAATCGACTAGTAACAGATTTGGGAATCAAAGAAGAGATGCCTGTGTTCTATTGTGATAGTCAGAGAGCTATACAATTGGCTCGCAATCCAGTTTATCACTCAAAGACAAAGCATGTGGATGTGAAGTATCATTTCATCAAGGAAATGCTCGAGGATAAGCAAATTCAGCTTGTCAAAGTTCACACCACAGAAAATCATGCTTATCTACTTACAAAAGGACTTCCCTCAGAGAGCTTTGCCCATTTTCGCAAGCAGTTAGGTGTAGGGTAGTACATCACTTCTCTACATCTCTTGTATATTAGCTTGTATAGTAGCTTCTCTCACACTAAGTACCACATTGGACTTTAAGTGGGAGGTTGTTGGGGTATAAAGCCCAATGTGGTCGCCCAGGTAAGTGGGCGGGCCGCCAAGTATGTACACATATTTTTTTGTAAAAACCTAATAAGAACTCACTATGCTCTACACATTACAGTAGAGCGAGTTCACCATATTGTCGTGCTCTTCTTCTTGCACTCTCTCTCGCGTCGCACTTTCGCTCGTACTCCTTCAAGGAGGAATATGATTCGGGCCTTCACTCAAGAGGCTCCTTACTTGTGGATCAGAAATGACTTCTAAGTTAGATGTACAAACATGTAAACCAAAGTCAGTGAAGTTTTTATAGAATTTTTGAAATAGATGACAAGAGCAGATAGGTATCTCATTATTATGGAGAAATTCATTAGAATAAAAAAGATTCTTAATAGGCGGCGAGTATTTCCATCCAATCATCACATCCTTTAGTAATAAATTCGATCCAAAAATATGTCCAAAACATTCTGATAAAATAGCTTGGGGAGTAAAGAAATCCAAAATCTTGCTTGCAAACAAGCAATGTGAGATAATCTTTTTACACGCTTCTTCCTTTGGCGGTAGCTAAAGTCTTCCACAAGCACTCCTTCGATCCTGCATATTACATATCCAAAAGGTTTTTGATTGGTAGGTTTCTTCCCCGACCTCTCACATAACTTCTACCTCTCCCACTTCCAAACACAGATTCACTTGAGGAGGGAGTTAAGAAAGAGGTGTAAGATACTGCCGGAGAGACAAGAGTATTAGGACGTTTGGAAACTTGAGATTCATCCTCTTCAATATTCGGTTTGATTTGCCCAACCATACTTTTGATACCTTTAAAGCCGCCATAAGTGGTTAGCAGAGTACCACACCCATCCGATCCAAGCTCTTCAAGAGTGTCACACATAATTGATCTATATTGAATAAAGGAAATTTGAGCTAAGACCAGATCCTTAGCTTGTCCACCAAGCCAAGAGAAAAAGAGGGAAAGGTGAAATTATTCTACTTTATCAGGAAAGATACTAGGCAGATTGTTGAGGGCGTACCAAATAGCATGGTCAAACCAAATTATGCTTGACTCGCATGTAGCTTTGGGGTCTAAGAATATGCAAGCACACTTAAGGTAAGGCCTGAACACATTCCACACTGTCTCGGTGTAGTAATCAGCATTACTTTTACTAAAGGTCATCATCCCTTTAGTTCTTGCATATAAACCTGTATTCGAACTACATTTTTTATCATCAAGGAAACTCATATTGAACGGAGCTTTAATCAAATCCCCTTTGTCCAAGAGCTCGATCCCTTTCAGAACTTTCATTTTGCATTCCTTAATAGTTGCAGGGGCCAAGTTGTCAAGGAAGACCCAGGTTTCATGGATATGGGTGCTAGAAATCCTTTATTTGGGAACATCCACAGCCTATGGTCTACCCCCAAGGATTCTACGTCAATTTGCCGTGAAGGTAAAAAAGGAAAGGCCCTAGAAACTTTCGGTACCTTGTCCACGGTGAACAAAGGTCTTTCTAAAATTCTTTTAACGCTTCTAAGGCAGCTGCATCTCTACAAAAGAGGTTAGTCAGTGGAGGGACTATAGGCGTAGAGGGAGCTATAACAAAGATAGGACTAAGCCCACAAAATTTTCTAAGAAGATTGGAAAGTTCATAGCCTTTGGAAGAGAAAGATGTTAAGTCAATATGTGAAAGTCCAAGCAGATTAGAAGTAAATTCCATCAAAAGGTTGATACCATCATATTTATTTCTTACAAGGAGAGCTAGTACTTTAACCCATTGGTCAAATGAAATAAGCGGACAAGAGACAGACTAGACTCCTTCGAAGCATCGTAAATTAGGGCAGAGGCTTCTCTATCTTGTATACATTTTAGTACAAGTAGAGAGGCAAGGGAAAGGGGTTCCACAGGAAGAGCAAGCCCTTGGGAAAGGGAAACAATCTGCAAAATTATCAGTAGTTAGAATTCCATAGTATTGGAAGAGGAGTGTAGACCTAAAGATCTAACACAAAGAGTTACATCTTTTTGAATTTTACAGCCCTATGTAGATAAGGCCTAATCCTAAGTGAGATATGAGGGAAGGTCTTTTCAATTTCTTTAGCGAGTCATAACTTCTCCGAAATCAGAGCTCTTTTTTCTGGGTCAGAGCAGACTTTAATTCTTGCAGTGAGCTTTCCCACAACCAGGTTAACAGAAGTAATAGATTATGTAAATGATAGTATTTAAGGAAAAGTTAGAGACATGAATATATAGTGGAATGGTAGTGCTAGCAACCTTACACCAGTAAGGTTAAAAAACCACTGAGACTGTGTGATAGCACCGTGGCCTATTAGAGTATAAAAATTATACTATAATAGGCGAAAGTTTCTAGAGTCGTTGTCTGAGAGAGATCAACAGCCAAGTCATCTCTCTTTTGCGTTTATTGTGTGTGTAGCAGTTTTAAATCTATATATATACGCAAACGAACACTAACTATTCACAGACCAACAATTCTAGAAAAGTACAATGGATTTGTACAATAATCTCTTTGCTGTTAAAATAAATTATGTACAAGGTAATGAAGATAACAGAATATAGCTGAGGAATCCTCAAACCCAAAGTCTGGGAAATTTTGCTTCACAATAAGAGATCCACCATTTGTTAAGAACAGAACGTTGTAATCAAGGAAGGTAGCCCTCACCTGCACCCATAGCCACAAGAAAACAATTCGTTAGCACGTGGTTGTACGCAGGTGATGCTGGGCATCCCAGTTGTTATCCATGTCATCATAAAAAAAACATAGTTCTTAACTTGTAATTTGTGTTTTTTTAGATTAAAAAGTTTCTTTTTAGAAAAAACAAAGTTTCATGGATTTTCTGCCAATCTGAAATGGAAAGTGATCATCCTCATAGAGCAGCCATACATCTGATTCTTCTGTTTTTTATACAAAGCTTTCCTTAACCAATCCTTAAGTTTTAAGGAGTTAAGTAAAATATCCAAAAAAATTTCCAAAACTTCGTTCCTAATCAGATAGGAGTGACCTTAAAATCTATTGATTTATATACAAGCAATCTTAAGCCAGACCTAATATTACCACTTCTTTTGTAAATACAAATTTTTAGACCTGATCCTATATTTAGAACCAGATTCATAACCAAGCTAGGATCACACCCCAAAAAAAACAACTCCGGATTTACCTCTTTACATTCCTGAGATACTCCTATCTTAGACAAATTCATAACTTTATTCAACAAATACCCTTGCTATTACGTTATGTCAAACATATTGCTGCCATATGTTAGCTAATCAAATGTATACCATAGTACACTGGACGAATCAGTCATAAAAGAGTCAGCTCAGACATCGTCCGAAAAATGTCTCAAAAGTCTCCAGTTAGGCTCACATAAATGGAAAATTTATGATAACCTCATCGAATCAAGCACCCCCCCTTTTTTTTATTTTTTTTTAAAAACAACCTACAAGCAGCTTATTGTTTTATACACAACAAACTGTTTAGAAAAAAGACCAGTTAATATCCATTTGAGAAAAAAACCAGCAGTCAATGGCCAGGACTTATTATTGAATATTCAAGGTTCCAAATGGCTAGTAAAAATCAGTGTGTATGCTGACTAGGTGAACAGCAATAGAAAAATTTCATTAATAATCTCCGTTAGTGAAGTAAAAAAATCCAGATACCTTTGAAAATCGGCTATCATCCACTTTCCTGTATATGTTGCCATTCATTTACTTACAAAATATCCGAAACTATGTCAATACACCAGCAATATTCAGTAAAATCCGAAATTTAGTAGTTTCAACTTCTGTTCTAACAAATTTAGTCCAAGATCAGTACCATTATCTGGAGTACACTTTGTTTTTTAACTTACCAAGGTACCCGAACTTTCATGCTCACTTTTTTTTGTCTATTTTTAAGTTTAACTTAATTTACAAAATTCTAGCATTCAATCCGAGCCATGATGTATACCCTACGACAGTGTTAACCTCCTTTTGGGAAGACACATAGAAATCCCAATTTCCATTTAGACATCATGCCCTAGTAATTAGTGCAGTCATCATGAGCATACCATCACAACCTGGCAGTAATCCCAGCTAAACAACGGTTTTCCGAACTCAGCCATTATTTGCCACTCACTTTATAAGCGAATCCCAACTTCCCTTTTGTTCTTTAAGTAAACCATGGTGAAATTCCCAATGCTTCATAGCAATCTGAGAAAACATATCATAAACAAGAACGAAAAATCTATACAGTGCTTGGTTTTTTTTTTTAAATAGTTTTTTAGAAAGTTTCAAAATTTCCATTTAGCAGAAAAACACACTACAACCAGATCATCTGTCTATACAACAGTTCAAAGAGCAGAACAGATTTAAGTTAACCTGTAGATTAGGAGCCGAGGGAACCTCCACGATCGTTTTTCCATATATTTTTCGGCATGATGCAACCACAGCTTCAGCAGATACTCTCTCACACAGTAATGAACTCACACACGCAGAGAGGTGAAACGGAAAAAATGCTGCTAAGTGACTATGAGTACTCACCTTTATTTATACAAGTTGATGCCATCTGTAGAAGACGCGACCCACAGTCGTACTAACCCCTCCTATAGAGGTCACATTATGCGAGCAAATCCTTAGGGATTACTCCAAGCAAGAGATACGGCAGAATCAGGCACCATACGCGCTTATTCTGCTTACCCTAATCGGTTGCAGATACCCCCCTCACAGTACAAGCAGTAGCGTGCAGCAGGAGGCACGCTCACTCAATGCAAGGAGTAAAAGCCACGCACACACTATTTCACAATTTACCCTAATAAAAGGTAAAGATAACATTAAGTTACATGCAAGGAAATGTATTGCTTGCCACCTTATGGCCCCCAAAAAAAACTAAGCATTCCCATAGTCTACACCCACTTGGACTTATTGCAACCGGCCTCGAATCTATTATCATATAATTCCCCAAAATTTATAATAAGCTCTTGGCATACTAAAAGGTGAGAGATTTACCACCCTTTGGATAGTTTTATTTTATTTTCCATTTTGGTCTCAGAGTCGTATAGTGTGTTTTAAAAAAGAAAGCGATATTTTTCCAAAAAAACCGAGTCCAGAGTCAATTTTTCAGAGCCACTCCAGCTACATTGCATACTTGGTGAAACAAACCTTGCTACAGAGCATTTTCTGAACAATGAAAAGACAGTATAAAGTTAAATGCACGAACAGCTCATATTGTGCACCACATACCTAATTTGTAATGGATAACAAACTATTCCATAGTCGATACTTGGTCCGTAAATTAGTTAATAATTTTATTGTATTAAGCCTCGGATGATCATACATAGCAGTTTTACACCTACTTCCCAACCCTATAGTAAGCTTTATGTCATTCAGCTATCACCAGGGTAAAAAATCCACCTATCATAAAGGTGAGAGTATAACCAGTTTTGGGTAAAAATTCTCTCTGGTCTAGGAGTAAAAAACTAGTGGGTCTATATAAGATGCGAGATATATTTACAAAAGACAAAGTCCAGAGTACCCTTTCCGAAGTTTAGCATCTTCAGCTAATCTGCTTACCATGCGTATTTAATAAATTATGGCATACAATCAAGAACAGGTTTTTTCCATAGCAACTGCACATCTTTATCTGTCCAGTACATCTACTAGGAGAGCAACCTTACTCCGTTATGAACTTCATTTATTTCCGCAATTAGGAACCTCGGTTTCTCAAACCAAGTGGTGGACCTATCAGGATCGAGTGACTCGAGTGACTCTTTGGGATCGAGAGCATTTCAAAATAAATATCCGATTAGCGATGGTTGTTGAGGTACTAGGCCTAGGGCCACAGTATTATTACATAGAATATTCAATAAAGCCAGGTTTTCAGATCGGTTATACCTGCTAGCCCAGTTTCTACCTTCTCATAAGATTTTCTTGTATCGTAGTTATGGTCATCAATTAAGAGGATATTTTAACATTACTCCCCGCACTCGGCAGTATGGAGTAGTCTTGGCGACTCATATCCTACCTTTGGCCGATCGTCAAAACACATGCTTCTACTGTTGACAGCTATTTCTGTGATCATGTAATGGGCGGTATAATAGAGATGTAGATGAAGAGCTCCTGAAATAATCATCAGCTAAGCTTTTTTGTTCAGTGAAACATTTTGTGTGTGTGTGTGTGTGTGTGTGTGTGTGTGTGTGTGTGTGTGTGTGTGTGTGTGTGTGTGTGTGTGTGTGTGTGTGTGTGTGTGTGTGTGTGTGTGTGTGTGTGCGCACGCCCGCACGCGTGCGAGAGAGAGAGAGAGAGAGAGAGAGAGAGGAATTGTAGAATGATTGAAAGTTACATAAGACAGTAAATTCAGCATATGACACATACTTTGAGAGAGAGAGAGAGAGAGAGAGAGAGAGAGAGGTTCATCCTACTATTGAAATAAAGATACAACTAATTGAAAGAAGCATTACAATGGATTTCATCAATATAGATTTCAATTGAAGGAAAAGTTACACCCAATAGAATTCATACAAGTTACATTGGCACGATTTGAACTAAGCCACTTAACTCTCTACAAACAGTCTGTTTTTCCCTTCGTTGCATTATTTTGCATCCACTGTTAGAAGCAGCTAACGGCTACACCAATCATGCACCAAGTTGTGGATATGTTATGGATGTACACAATATTTACTTTTCATTGTATAGGGCTTGGGCTCATTTAGGAGTTCCAAAGTTGTATGAGTCTAGGCTAGAGAGCTCACTTTATCCCATAGTTGAAGGGTTTGAGGCCCAAAACTATAAAAGAGCCCTATGCTTAATGAGAGGTCATTCTTGAGTGGTCCTTTTGAGAACTCTCTCCCTAGAGGAGGTCTTGATGGCCTAGCCTTTGAGCTTAATGCCCATGCTTAGAAGGCTAGTGCTAATCACATGTAATTAGTATAATCTTCTCTTAATTAATTTAGTCTTCATTATGTTGTCAATCATGTTTATCTACTTTCCTTCATTGTTTTGAAGTGTTGATCTTCTCTAATCTAACTCTTACTTATGCTAAGCTTCTCCGATTAGTGGAGTCCTTATCTAACTCTTTCGATTAAGCGGAGTGGGTGTACTCGTGATTGAGGAATTAGAGTTGTCCTCTAATGGTGTGCTTGCGTGTGTGTAGGTTTAAGAATCCATGAGCTTAATTTGATTATGTGTGACTTGATTTGGACACCATGATGGGCATGGTTGGGGTGGCCGACTTGAATGCGATCTTGTGTGCTTAATCGTCAATGCATGTAATTAGAGTTGTGCTTGAGAGATTCCAAGATTAGTGTGTTTCACTTCGTTGCATGATGTGTGTAGATGATTGCTTGAAATTGATGCTTGATGTGCGATTAGCATTAGTTGTTTGGGATGATTTCTATTTGCATTGGAGGATGCACGCTCTTGAATCCTCTCAATCTTTGCATCCGATGACGCTCTCGCACATTATTTGTGTGATGCCTCCAAGCCCTAGCCGGGTCATGCTCTCTCTCTCTCCGGATTGATAGATTTGTGGGAGATTGCCTATGCTATGGCGAGCCTCCAACATTGGCGCCACTGCCGGAGAGAGAGAGCATGACCCGGCTAGGGCTTGGAGGCATCACACAAATAATGTGCGAGAGCGTCATCGGATGCAAAGATTGAGAGGATTCAAGAGCGTGCATCCTCCAATGCAAATAGAAATCATCCCAAACAACTAATGCTAATCGCACATCAAGCATCAATTTCAAGCAATCATCTACACACATCATGCAACGAAGTGAAACACACTAATCTTGGAATCTCTCAAGCACAACTCTAATTACATGCATTGACGATTAAGCACACAAGATCGCATTCAAGTCGGCCACCCCAACCATGCCCATCATGGTGTCCAAATCAAGTCACACATAATCAAATTAAGCTCAAGGCTTCTTAAACCTACACACACGCAAGCACACCATTAGAGGACAACTCTAATCCCTCAATCACGAGTACACCCACTCCGCTTAATCGAAAGAGTTAGATAAGGACTTCACTAATCGGAGAAGCTTAGCATAAGTAAGAGTTAGATTAGAGAAGATCAACACTTCAAAACAATGAAGGAAAGTAGATAAACATGATTGACAACATAATGAAGACTAGATTAATTAAGATAAGATTACACTAATTACATGTGATTAGCACTAGCCTTCTAAGCATGGGCATTAAACTCAAAGGCTATGCCATCAAGACCTCCTCTAGGGAGAGAGTTCTCAAAAGGACCACTCAAGAATGACCTCTCATTAAGCATAGGGCTCTTTTATAGGTTGGGCCTCAAACCCTTCAACTATGGGATAAAGTGAGCTCTCTAGCCTAGACTCATACAACTTTGGAACTCCTAAATGATCCCAAGCCCTATACAATGAAAAGTAAATATTGTGTACATCCATAACATATCCACAACTTGGTGCATAATTGGTGTAGCCGTTAGCTGCTTCTAACATTCCCCCCTTCCTAATTTGGCGCACGTCCTCGTGTGCCGTTGAAGCAAGACACGGTGACATGGTAGAAAGCAAGTCCAAGGAAGAAATGTTGAGCTTCAAAACATAAGAACAAGTAATGAGCATCAAAGGCCACCAATAATGAATAAAACATGAAGCATAAATGATCAATCATGCAAAGTGATTTTTTTTGCTTTTAAAAGATGGGTTAATCATAGTAAAAAACTAGACAACATAAAGCAAAAAAATACTCACACTATTGTGAAGATTAAACCACTTGAAATTTCAATTTTATGCATGAAACACAAGTAATCAATTATGACCCTAGGCTAATGCAAGTTCATAAACCTACTAGCCTAAAAACTATGTGAACAATCTTAATAAATCATTCAAGTCTATCATGTCTATGGGCTATAAAAAAACTCATAATCTATTAGTACATTGTCAAAGCTTTTTGAAGCTCATGGAAGTTTTGATTTAGTCATTCATTGTAAAATTAAAGCACAATCACAAGGCTACCACCCCAAGGCAAGTCTAGGTGTGACTCTCAGCTCCTTGAACCCTCAAGAAGGTGTTCCAAAAGCCTACTAGCTTACCAAGGCGATGGCTAACCCCTATCAGCCCAGGGCATCGGTTTAGGGCCTTGACCAAGCAAGCCAAGGTGATTCCCCTCGCCTACCAAGTGCCAATAAGGCGCTAGGCCTCACATATACACAACATAACATAGAATTTTTATTTTCATGTGCCTTAGTAGCATTTTTGCTACTTTTTTGGACACTTCTTTGCTTCATGGTTCATTTTTTAGCACATTTTTATGCTTCCTTTATGAGATGTTTATGGCAATTGTACTAAAAAAGATTAAAGCCTAATCACAGCCCTAGGTCATGAAAAAAATGAGTGGAATATTACGACTATCACTAAGAATCTAGGACTTGCAAGAAATGAACCTACATTAACCTAAGGTCAAGGCTAATTACCTATGATTTACACACATAAAACCTAATTTTTTGATGAGTTTAATTTTCACAAAGCAAAGTGTCGAAACTTTAAATTGCCTAGTCTTTCTAACATGAAAAAACCATAGATTAGAAGCAACATTTCACTTAAACCAAGCAAGAGAATGGAGAGATGAACAAAGAGCCAAATCATGGAAGGATTACACCTATTCATGCTCTTTGAGCATCCGTGAGCAAGCATCCTTTGTGTAGAGAAGCCTCTTGATCTTTTTATTTGCAAAAAGAAGCCTTTTGAAGCTAAGTATAAACACAAGCTACAAAAGACAATTATTGAAATCCAAATGCACACAAAACATTAATAAAAAGATAAAGCTAGGGTCTTGCATACCCGAATTTGCCAAAGGGAAAAAACCCAAGGGAAAAAAAATGCCTTTGGTTATGCATATGATGCTCTAATGTAGCAAATTTATGCATACATAACAACCATGAGAGAGATAAAATGCTTCCACATAAGCAAAGTTTGCAATTTTTTCCATCTCTCATGCATGTTTCAAAAGTGGATTTATTTCTAGCTCAAAGAAATATGGAATTTTACAACAAGCCAAGAGCTGAAAGTAATGCAAATTTTGATGAAATGAAGTGGCTCTCGATAGCCAAATTTTACAATTAAAAGCTTTTCAAAAAGTTGGCTAACAACTAGCTCACATGAAACTTTTTAGTGCAATCTATGAGCTAGAAATGACTGCAACTTGATGAAATGAAAATAAATGGCTCTTACTAGCCAAAGTATGTACTTGAAAGCTCAAAAGTTGGCTAAACACTAGCTCAAATGAAAAAATTTGAATTTTTAGACCAAGCTATGAGCTAACATTACAACTTTAATCCAAACATGGAATGGCTCTAATTAGCCAAATTTTGCAAAGTTTGCAATGATAACCCCTTCTTGGATCAATGAAATCACACTCCTGCCACATCCCTTCAAAACAACTAAAAACATTAGTGCTTTTAAGCATTTGAGCATCCAATACAAGCACTAAAAGCATGCACAATTAATGCCAAGCCCAAATTTTACTATCCCATGGTCATTCAAAGAAGTTTGATTTTAGTGCTATGCAAGGATTTTACATTAAAATCAAGCACTAAAATATAGAAGCAATGCCAAGTTCAAATTCTAATGCATTCTTCATTCACAAACTCAAAAGATATTGATCTCCCATTTTCATCCAAATAAGCTCGATTCTAATGCTTCCCAATGATTGTTCATTCAAATCAAGCATTAAATTTTATCAAGCAATGTCATTTTCAAGCATAAAGTCCCGACCAAGCAAGCACAACTCATCATCGAGTGTAACCCTCACATGAAGCTCACATACATTTCAAATAGAGCTTGTCATATACGGCAATGAGAACTTCAATCAAGCCGAGCACTAAACCACGCACGAGCCAAATTATTAGTGTAGGGCATGCAATCATCACACAGTCATAGCTTTACTTGATGCCCACATGTTGCTCTTACATAGCAAATATGGCATACATAGAAAACTAAATCCCAACTGATGGTGCATGGCTCTTGATAGCCAAAATTTGAAAAGTGAATTATTCTACACTGTCAGCTTCCCATTCAAAGCTCAATTATTTTTTAGTGCGTAAGCATTTTCTAAATTAGGAAAAGCACTAATAAATGCAAGAGTCAAACACAAGTCATACGCCTTGCATCGAAAGACCTAGTCCAACACAATGACCACAGATGAAAATGAATAGCTCATTCATATTTTTTAATGAAATGAATCCCTTCCAGCCCATGCTTTTCATTTGCGATAAGAAGAAATTGTGCATTTAATGTTTTGGATTTCATGGGCTCAAGTAGGGTTGAGAGAAGCATTCTGAGCTCGAGGTGATGAAAAGGATGGGACTCCCCTTTTTATTTTTATTCTTAATCTCTTCATGTCTAAGTGGGAAGCACAAAGAATAAGATGACACGGAGGGAAAATGAGTGAGTTATGTGTGTGGTGGGTGAAGGTGGGAACCAACCCCCACTTTATGTCCTGATTTTTTTTTAATTTTTGTTTTATATTGCAGTCGTCTGATGACCTGCCGAGTGAGAGAGAGGGAGTGTGTGGGGCTTGCGAGATGAAGGTAGCAGTCTGTAGAGGCGCGGGCCTAGCATGGTGGGAAGATGCGGGGTTCACTGGCTTGGGCAAGCGTGGTCGAGGCCAGAGAGGGAGGGATTCTGCAACCAAGCTACTCAGCAAGTAAAATGGCCTGAGTTATGCAAGCGAGGCCAGCGCGCGTGAGTAGAGGTGGTAGGCTTTGAGGCACGAAGCCTTGCATTCACTAAACCTGTAGCATGTTGATATCAAGCAGATGGTGGCCAAAGCCTAGTCCAATCTAATTCCATCGTATTGCTTAGCAAGACAGTAGGTATTTGCAATAGGCTGCATGCTGGCTGCATCTTGCCCCCCACAAAGAAGCAGGAGCCCATCTCCTAGTTGCCCTATATGCAAGAAATTGGTGTGTGTATGTGTTTGCAACCTGTAGCAGGCGATTGTGTCGAGCATGGCTGTGTGTGTGTGTGTGTGTTTGGACAGAGCCGGCCAGCGCTGCAGAGGCAGTCGAGCGGTGGGAAGGGCAATGTGTGTGTGTTTGTGGGGTATCAGTATGGAGTCTGATGGCCCGCAATGCAGTAGAGATGTGGAATTTGTACTTGAAACCAATGCAGGCCGGCATGATGACGACAATGTTTGAACAAGAGGGAGTTGGGGTGAGCTAAGGTAATGAGTTGGGTGTTTGTGTATATGTGCTATATTATGCTGTGAATGTCTATGATGTGCCGAGCCAAGTAGGTGACACTGGGACATGGCGGGCATCTTCTTGCTTGGATCTGGGCTAGGATGCTTGGTGTGCAACTTGCAAGGCATTCAATGGGATTCGGTTTTGAGTGCTTCTGCTCTGCAGCCCCTTGGCGAAATCAGTCCTCCAATCACAAGCAGTTGAACACCAAAAGAAGCCCTAACAGCATGCACAAACAGAGAGAGTTGAGGCAAGTCGAGGGCTTGGAAAATGTCACAAACTCGTAGTTGAGCCCTAAATTAGATTTTCAATTGTGTACTTGCACTCTACCAAGCCAATTGCTAATGATATCACCATGTTAATGGTCTCGACGTTTACAAGCAACTGGAGTTATTAACGCATCCCAGGTGGGCCCTTTCTTTGTCATCATAGCATGATAGCAGCTGGCTAAGACCTATTACGCCCCAGGCAAGTGGGCATGAGAGAAACAAAGGCTGCAGCTGAAGAGTCCAGGAAAAGCGTGGTCACCGTAAAGGCGTCGTGGGGTTATTGACTGTAGTCAAGGCGTTAAGCAGATGTGTGCAACAAGGGCAGGGTCGGCGAAAGCATCAGCCAGCTAAAGTTGCAAGTGTAAACAGGTGGTGTGTGAGAGACAAAGAACGTATGGGTAATGTGTCCGCTTGCTTAGCGAGAGAGTATAGAGAGAGAATCTCGAGCAAGTGTCGCACGCCAGGAGCGCCAATCACGGGGGCAAGCCAGACATGGCACGTGTGTGTGATTTTTTGTGGTGTTTGAGAGCTACAAGCCAAAGCGCAACCAGCAAGCAGTAATGTTTTTGTTTTTGTTTTTTTTTTTTGAAAAAATCCATTATGGGTCCGTTCCCACAAACACATCATGCGACATGGCTTCCCTACTAAAAACAGCTTCATGAATACTTAATTCTTCGTTGGTCCTCACTCAAAACGAACGCATGCTCAAAGTTGGTGTTCGATTCCATCTTTATAATGTAATTTCAATAATGTCTTTTTGCGCATGGGACATATGGACCAAAAATTGGTCAATTGATTGATTCATCACAATTGTGTACGCAAATGTTCCTGATTTCTTCGTGTTCAAACGATTTAAGCATGAATTTTGATGACCAATCCGAAAGCTAATTCAGTCCAAAGCATAGTACGCATACATTCAATTAGGACATACATTCCTCAATTGATTCATCATGCAATCTCAAAAATTTGTTATCAAGGCGGTTTACATCAAGCATTGCATACACACATGAATGTAGTGCATTACTTCTCAAATGTGAATTTGTACCCGATTTCAATCATTGCAATTTTGAATTGCTCATATCCCAAAGCCCTAATCATCCAAATCAAATCCGATTTGTCATTTGGTTCGTACCTATCCCAAAGCCCTAATCATCCAAATCAAATCCGATTTGTCATTTGGTTCGTACGGTTACACACAATTGATTACGGCATTTGCACATGCACAAATCATTGAATTTTTGGATATTTTCAATCAAATTGGCACACCGATCATAATGATAATCACATAAATCATCTTCAATTGAGTACCAATGGAATCATCCAAAGTCAATCAATTAAATACACACCGGTCTTTTGGGCCAAATTAATCATCATAATTGGTAAAATACCAATTAATCATCCACAATTTAGGCATAATTGGCCATTAATTATGCACACACACCTAAATTTAGACCGTCGATTTGTGCAAAAATTTCATTAAACACTCATTGCATTTCATTAATTGCACACTTGTCATGAGTATATACATGCTAAATTAACTCAATTTTAATCAAAAATTGATCAAATTTTAACTCAATTTAGCATTGCACACACACAAAAATTAGGTACACAAATCCAATTTTTTGCTCAATTAACAACGAAATTAGGCCAATTCCTAATGTTTGCACACACAGTTCTTGCAAAATCATCAATCTACAAGCATTTAGGTGTTCAATTTGACCATAAATCTTCTCATCAAAGTTATTTAAAATGGACACACACATTCAAATCTTGCCCAAATTTTGGCACTTAGGCCTACTCCATGACCGGAATAGCCTCACATACGCATCAATTTAGTGATTTATACACACAATTTATGCAAAACTACCATTCCTCAAGCATCTAGGCATCCAATTTCATTCCAATTTCATCAAATTAGGCATAAATTCTATCAATTAGACACACACACCTAATTTTAGCAATGATTTAGCAACTCAATGGGATCAACTTAACCAATAAAAAATTCAGCGGAGTAGGTCAATCCACTTACAATTGATTGCATCCAAGCTAATCCTTGCTCCACACGACGATTCCATCATGCACACACATGTGTGCAACTCCGATTCGGTCCAAAATTGATCAAAAAATTGATCAAAATCAACACTCAATCACATGATTAGGCATAGATTAGAGCAATTAAGAGTGATGATCCTCCTCAGTTAAGGGGATTCAGCATACATTCCAAATCAAAATTAGTGGTTAGGTTGGCACAATTACCATGAATTTAGCATGGAATTAGTACAATTAGCATGAAATTAGCATGAATGGGATGCAAAATTAGTGAAGGTTAGTGAAAAATTAGCAAAATCAAAAGAGAATTTAGGGGTTTTTGGGGTGAAATGACTCTATACACATCCAATTAAACCTAATTACACTACACACAAATCAAATCCTACCTAATCACAAAAAATCGGTAATCAAATTACTCTTATCTTTTGCAACCTCAACTCCACTAGCGTAAGCAACCCGTCCCCAGCAACGGCGCCAATGTTGGAGGCTCGCCATAGCATAGGCAATCTCCCACAAATCTATCAATCCGGAGAGAGAGAGCATGACCCGGCTAGGGCTTGGAGGCATCACACAAATAATGTGCGAGAGCGTCATCGGATGCAAAGATTGAGAGGATTCAAGAGCGTGCATCCTCCAATGCAAATAGAAATCATCCCAAACAACTAATGCTAATCGCACATCAAGCATCAATTTCAAGCAATCATCTACACACATCATGCAACGAAGTGAAACACACTAATCTTGGAATCTCTCAAGCACAACTCTAATTACATGCATTGACGATTAAGCACACAAGATCGCATTCAAGTCGGCCACCCCAACCATGCCCATCATGGTGTCCAAATCAAGTCACACATAATCAAATTAAGCTCAAGGATTCTTAAACCTACACACACGCAAGCACACCATTAGAGGACAACTCTAATCCCTCAATCACGAGTACACCCACTCCGCTTAATCGAAAGAGTTAGATAAGGACTTCACTAATCGGAGAAGCTTAGCATAAGTAAGAGTTAGATTAGAGAAGATCAATACTTCAAAACAATGAAGGAAAGTAGATAAACATGATTGACAACATAATGAAAACTAAATTAACTAAGAGAAGATTATACTAATTACATGTGATTAGCACTAGCCTTCTAAGCATGGGCATTAAGCTCAAAGGCTAGGCCATCAAGACCTCCTCTAGGGAGAGAGTTCTCAAAAGGACCACTCAAGAATGACCTCTCATTAAGCATAGGGCTCTTTTATAGTTTTGGGCCTCAAACCCTTCAACTATGGGATAAAGTGAGCTCTCTAGCCTAGACTCATACAACTTTGGAACTCCTAAATGAGCCCAAGCCCTATACAATGAAAAGTAAATATTGTGTACATCCATAACATATCCACAACTTGGTGCATAATTGGTGTAGCCGTTAGCTGCTTCTAACATCCACCTAGTAAGAAAAAAAAAATGTGAGGGCTCGTTGTCCG
This sequence comes from Adiantum capillus-veneris, assembly GCF_014529385.1. Lineage (NCBI taxonomy): Eukaryota > Viridiplantae > Streptophyta > Polypodiopsida > Polypodiales > Pteridaceae > Adiantum > Adiantum capillus-veneris. The sequence goes on along the minus strand of NC_140947.1, from coordinate 65,983,541 downwards.
CAGTCTCCTCCACTATGTCACGCCGGAGTTGAAGAAGGTTTCATTGCTCCTTATTGTGATCATTGTCACAATGTTGATCTCTTTGTCCACCACCTCCACATCTATGACAGTGTTGTATTCAAAGCTTGCCGACTCTTGATCAATAGGCCCAAGCTAAGAGTAGTCTGCAACAAATTGAGATCGCTTGTACTAGAAAGAGATGAGAAGTGACTGTGTGCCGATCATGTACTTGGCCACCAAAGTGTCCAGTGCAATCACTCAGTGAATCCCATCCACCTATTTATCATATCGCCCTCTATCAAGAAACTTTTCACAGATGCAAGAATCTAGAGATTTACATACTAGCATAGCCTTCGCCACATGTATGTGGCTGGTATGAAAAGGCTCCACAAAATAAACTTATAGGATATAAATTAGCAATCTTCACCAATTTGGTGGGTACAATTTTCGGAGGGACCTTTGCACATCCCTAAACAGTTTGTTTCAGAGAGCTTCATTGATTGTCGTGTTGGTAGGGAGAGGGAGCTTAACCAACGTACCTTTTTTATTTCTCTGGTTTAGCTAGTAGAAGTGCTCATAGAAGAAAATGCTCTTGATACATCTTCCAGCATATTGTAAAACACCAATGTGAGCGTGGATTCTATATATGAGCCCTACAATACACTCCACTGGCTCCCATTCCACGTACGAAGAAGGATAGACATCTGCAAGTGCAATAACCAAAAGTAAGAGACCACTCAGTCTATCATCTGAATAAAAATTAGGACTACATGACATCCATTGTTTCCATTGAATAGATCTTTGGAGAGCATTGGTTGACTGACTGAGAATTAGTAGGAATACATTTACATAGTTTAGGGGATAACACTCCTGAGGGTTATTTGTTTTTGTTTTTTATTTCTTTCAATACAGTTCTACCTCTTCAAAAAGAAAAAAAAAGTACAAGACCAAAAGACTACAAAAGGAATGCTAAGTAAGCACTTACAGCTGCATCGTGGGTGATGCACCATTGAGACATTCCCACATAAGAGTGAGTGTAGACATATTGAACTAAAACCTCCTTCACACTCTTCTTGCCGACCTCCACTTTGAAATCTAGCACTCGTGCTTCCATGCATAACGAAATAAATTTGTTGTAGAGACTCTTTTCCTCCTTCTTGGATGCATGAGAACCCAAGAACCTTTGCATATTGTTTGCTCTTGCCATTGAATATCTGTAGTGATGGAGTTTGATAGGGAAATAGAGCAGATGCTACTGCTTGGCCTCCTTGGTGGACTAATGGTGAGGCTAGGTGGGGAGAGAGTACAACAATCCCTAGAGCTTTTAGAGTAGGAAGAAGAAGATGAAGAAGCCATGGTTCTTTCTGAGTGGAAGAAGAAAGCCTGAACTTGCTTCTAATGGAGGGAGGATCAGTTTTGAATGCTTCCTTAATGGATGAATAGCTTTTTTTGGCAAGAGCATGATAGCTTTTTATAGCTGACTTTGAATACCTTTACTGCTATCAGAGTCCGTCTACAGGGGGTCCACACATAGAAACAGTAAAAATAGGATTTTACCTCATGTTTGAGCAGCTTTTTTATATTTCTTGATCTATTTGAGCTATTTTCTACATTATGTTGCCTTGTTGTTGATTGGATGCGCTTCCTTTTCTCTCTCTTCAATATGGCCCTCTAAAAGACCTCTGAAATCTCCTAATGCAACCATCAAGGGAGTTTATGTGTTTAAGTGATCCAAGGAGTTTTTCCACTGAAAGAGTAAGTGTAGTGTTATTTGGCAAAGGTCTTAGATACCATCTAGGCTTTCTAACGGGGAATTTTTTTCATATGTTTAGAGTAAGCTGATGACATGTGTGTGTGTTGTTGTATTAAGATATTATTTGTACACAAAAGTACATTTTGTTCAAAAGCCTACTGGATTTAGATATTAAGAAGGTGATTTGCACAAAGACAATTCTGCATTTGATTCATTTTTGTACAATATAATCAGAATGATGTAGCATTCCAATAATCTTATATATCAAGACTAAATCATAAAATGAGAATGAAATATGCCTTCATCTCTAAAGGCCGGATTGCAACAACACTAAACTCTTTTAAGCAACGATAGAATTCTCACCTAAATAGTAGCAAGAGTCGATGCAAGTTGGCCTCCACTTCCAAAGCAAAAGTAAGAGGTGATTGAGGTAGCATAGTTGTGGAATTGCCAATCAAGGCCCTTTGATAGATAGTGATGTGTGTAGGGGGACGTTTGTTAGAAGCGCAATGTCGACCCAGAATCAAGGCCCTTTGATAGACAGTGATGTGTGTAGGGGGACGTTTGTTAGAAGCGCAATGTCGACCCAAAAGGTAAAAGGGGGGAAGAAAGAGTGCATAGCTAGTCACGAGGTCTACAGGAAGGCACTTGCTGTGAGAGAAAATAATTTAAATATAATAAAATAAGCATCTAGCAACCCAAAAGGGGAAGGATCCGACGGGTATAACAAGCTTGAGGGTCAACTAGTAGGTGCTTTTACAAGAAGCAACCCCCAAGGGATTTTAGGACAAGGATCCAACTATCTCAACGAAAACAGAGAACATTGGTCCAATGGTAACAAAGTTACATTAAAGTTACCCCAGGTCCAAAAAGTTCTAGAGTATGTGGGCTTAGACAGACATATACAGTGCGTTTATATAGATATTTCCAAACCAAAAATCTCACATGAGGAGTAATCCGAAACATATACAACAAGGCAACAATGTGTGTGTGTGTGTGTGTGTGTGTGTGTGTGTGTGTGTGTGTGTGTGTGTGTGTGTGTGTGTGGAGATACAACTTATTTGCATCACATCAAAAATCATAAGAAATAACAAAGTTCCTTCTACATACCCCAAGAGTTTTAAAGCTTTGTCAACCCTAGTAGAAAATAGTGTAGATGTCGTACATAGTCTTTCATGGATGTTTTCTATGATTTTTGCATATTTCTCAGGGTCATGGATAATCCTCATATGAGCAGTCTGTTTAAAGGTAGTATGTTCCTGAAAACAAAAGTATTAACTTAATTACACATGGGTGATAAAATTTGGATTAACCTGCGATCTAAAACCGATAATGTTAAAAGACTACAATAGACGTGAGCAGGAACCTAGTCTATAGTCAAGGAAAGACTACCTAACACCTGTCAACCTAACAAGGAATTATAGACAGTGGGTCAATCAAAGCCTATAGACAAAAAAAAAACAAAAGCTAGAATCCCAATTTGCCGGTCACCTGGAACAACCTTGTGTTTAGGAAGTGTGTGTCGATATATTAAACTTAATATATATACACAAAAGAACATTACGTTTAAAAGACAATCGGCTTTAGAGAACTAGACAAAGATTTGTACAAAAATGACTGTCTTATATTCATTTTTGTACAATGTAATAAGAATGAGGCATCATGCCAATGATCCTATACAAATTTAATAGAGCTATGAAGGTCATCCAAGTTGAATCAGTAGGGATCATCAAAGTCGAACATTAGCTAAGCCAACATACTTTTAAGTAAAGATGACATTCTCACATTCATCCATATAAACAAAACAGATTCGTTAGCCTTGAATACTTATTACGTGTCAACGAACCTATCAATTATTATCCTTATCCTACTTAAAGTTATTTTGACTTAAATTACTATCCAAAAAAGTTTTATTTATTCATGGATTTTGTAATCATCAGAAGGCCATCACCGATACTTATGGAAGTGGCTTTGTACATGTTTAACAGTAAGTTTTTTATAAACTGTAATTCATTATTAATAATTTTTCAAGTTTACATAATCCAAGTTAACCAATAACTTTCACCTAGTAATGTAGTAAATCATAAGAAGGCCATTTCCTCTCCTGATACAAGTGGAAAATTGTAATCCATTCTTCACCATTTTTCAAGTTTTGCATAACCATATTTAATCCATATTCTTCTATGCATCTTTCCATTATGTATTTTTTTAAGTGATTAGGTGAACATTATTTATGCACCTATTGATGTATTCGATTTTCAAGCCAAAAACTAGGCCCATCAACTTGCTATGCCTAAGTATATGAGAACCAACATGTGAGTAATGAAGCCCATATATTTTTCCTACCAGTCCATCGTCTCAAAAGGTTAGGAATCCCATCTCGCGGCATTATGCTAAAAATGTTTTTTTAGTTGTGATTGTATACTTAAAAATTCCAAATAAAAACTTTTTTTAAAATTTTTTTAGGCCAAGAGCTGAGCTCACGAACATTCCAATCCAAAATATTGAGAAATAAAGTGAATCAGTGGTTTAAAGCTTTAAAAACCAGATCTCAAGTAAAGCATCCAAAATTTAAGCAAGCTCACAGTTTTTTCCAATACCACGGTTTTAAATAGTTAAGAATCCCATCATAAGATTATACCAAAACAATATATATCAGCCAAGGCTAGGGAAAAGGTAAGAACCAAAAAAAATGAATTTTTTCATGAAACAATAGAATGTCAAGAAACGTCTAAATTGTATCAACAAATCAAACAATATCCACTCAATTATCCGAGATCCATATGGTATTTCCAACAGTAGTTCTAAATTCTGCATCCTATCACACGAAAAGGTGCCATCCTTCAAAATAGTTATGGCATAGTAGTGATTTCCACAATAATATTCAAACAAAGGTCGATATTCTCATGTTTGAATATATCAACAACATCTCTAGCAAAAATACTATAAGTGCCACATGTCTCTAGCAAAACCAGAGAAGAAGTACGATCCTCATACCAATATGTACTACAATCTAATTCTTTTGAACCAAAGTAATGCAAAAAGTATCACATAACAATAGCAACAATAGGCCATTCAAAATTTAGTTAATACTCCAAGATTTATGCCTAAGAAACTAAAACAAATTTCAAACAACCATGATTTCCCCTCATGCTCAAACGAGGTATACCATCACGACAGGTACATGTTACAATTAATGTAGGTTGGGTATCCTCACTAATGCAAACCATTACGGCCCAATAATTCACCATAAAAAGCTTTTTGCTTTTTAAAATGTATACCAACATGGTTCAAAGTAATTAACTCTTGATTAACCTTCAAATTTTACTTATAGAAAATACCAATTTATGCGCAACAAATTCCAACATCCGCAACTGTGTAAGTTATTAAATCATGAGAACATGTTTAACTTAATCCAAGGAGAAAATGAAATAAGATCTAAGAAGCAAGAGGTTGCTCAATATTATCCATGTTGACAGAGTTACTCATTAGCAAAGACATCACACAACCCTCACTCACTTTTTTATGAGAAAAACACAAGCAATGCAAGGCTTAGGGAGGGAAACAAAAATCCTCACCTATTCAAATAGGCTGCACAGGGGTAGGAGTGCTTTAAAATCAAAGAAATTACAAGTCCTAAAATGATCGACACTTCATGTTAACAAGGTGCCTCTTCCATTGGCCTTAGCTCAAATGGCTCTTTGAAGTTGGTCCCCCCAATTGCTACACTAACATCCAACAAGGATTGACTAATATTCTTATATCAGCACACTCTCTAGTTATCTTGTAATTCTCCTAATGGCTCTCAAAACAAAAAATCTACCCATTACTCTCTAGTTATCCTTGGAGTTGTCTCTACACTTTGATACCATTAAAACCCCGTTAAAATGCTACGAACGCATGGAAGCGGGCCTAAAAGTCGAAAAGAAGAGAAGGGAGTGTGTGCATGCAAATCATCCCACCATATGTGTGCGAAGCATCCTATTATGAAGCATCCTATTATAAAGCACGAGTCCCTTGACTTTATGAGTACCACACAACTCTTGACCTTTCATAACCTTCATTTTCACATTTGGTTTGCCTTGTTTAGACTAATGAAAAAAGGATTTCAATTTTTCCAAAATTGTGGGGACCCACCTTGCAAATTGGTTTTAAGATTAAAATCCCCAAGAAGGTATTAGGAAATGATAGGAGATCTCCCAAGGAAGATTATGAGACCTACGAATCGTTCTCACTTGACTATTATACCCACTCTTAGCATGCACCCAATGCTATCAACATGAGAGCTATATTCGGCATGGGTCCCTTGACTTTCCAAGTACCACGCAACTCTTGGCCTTTCATAACCTTCACAAGCACTAACCTTCACATTCACATAGGATCTTGCCGTGTCTAGAGTATTGAAAAGGACATCCATTTTTCCGAAATTGTGGGGACTTACCTTGCAAATAGAGTTTAACAATCCCAAGAAGATATTAGAAATGATAGTGTCTCCCGAGGAAGAATACTACCACTCATTCTCAGCTAATTATAATACCCACTCTTATCATGCACACAATGGACTCAACATGAGAGCACTAATGGAGGTTACAACAAGAGCTTATCCTGAGTGAAAAAACACTGCTTGATAACCCAAGAATCAGTAAAAGGGGAGGTGTAATTGAGAGCCCATTATTTCTACACAGAAAGAAAATCAAAGCCCAGTGCCATCCAATGAATGCTCCTTCCCGATGTACATCTTGGCACTGAAACATGGCCGACAAGGCCGCAATTTGCGAGAGGGCTGCACACCATCCTTAGGAGACTTGGAACGCTGCATTTTGCCCTAAATACAACCGTCACATACATGTCTCAATGGTGCCTCAAAGGAGGCAACGAAGCAACCATATGAAATTTCTGCAAATGCAGCAAATTGGCAAACTTCAAGACACAAACAGTGGAGAGCACTTACTGTTGTCCAGAACTGTAGCCTGCTTTTATACAGCAAGCTCTCATGACCGGCGCACAGATAATCATTGACAAAGAATGCAAATGAAGAATGTAGAGCAGAATTTTTTACCGAGGACCACCCTCACAAGAAAATTGGGAGATCACTGGGCAATGTCACATTGAATGCTGCACTTGATCGAAACCCTTGTTAGACCTCAGAACCTTTCTCCAAAGCGGACAAACAACGATCCTGATCCCATATTGCAATCTTTTATATACTCTGCCCTGATTAAACCTAGCTTTATACCTAACCCATAGGACATACCATTACCAGCTCGCCGGAAAAACTCTGTTGGGTTTCCCCTAACATCCTTAGAGCTCCCTAGATCTGTTCCATACTCCACAAACCCATACGTGTGTGTGTTCATAATTGGCACGCGCAACTCACTAGCCAGCTGCAAAATTTTACAGAATCTTTAGAAACCAACCACAAGCAAACTCAGGACGATATAAACAGAAAAATTGAAAACTTGGCTCACCTCCAAAAACTTTCTGCAAGCTCCCAACTCGCCCATGTTGTAACCTCGTACGGAATAAGGACCTCCCAAGGTAAATGCATCATAAGCCGCTAGGTCCCCAATGCAGCCTCCATAACGACCATGCAAAACCAGCACTGGAGGTGGGGCCCTCCTCTCCCCCTCTTCTACTTTCTTCAGCTGGAGAAAATGGGTGAGGGTTATCTGATGCCTGTTAAATATGGGATGCTTGGTTCCAACTCCAAGCCCCTGATCGACCTGTAAGAACCATCCTCAAAAGTAAAGCACCGTAATAGAAACCACTCACAAACAGCTTCATCACACTACTAGAATATTACTAGGAGGCACTCATAGTCCCATTCTGGACTAGACATAATATTGAATCTAGCACTACAGCTCAGCCCCTATCAACAAGGGGATCCAACATAGGCATCGTATGTACAAGAGCATCTAATTTTGCCTTTGTATTAGTCTTACATCGAGAATGACTTTCCTTCTTTTGAGCAATTAAATGTTTTGTGTGTGCAGTATCTTAATCTTGCTTGTATTGCTTATTGATTTTGTTTGTGCAAAGCTCTTTGGTTGCTTTTGTGCGAGCCCTTGATTGTACAAGTCAAGCTCACATCAAAGGCCTGACAGGAGTGTTGCTGACAGCCTTCCCTTGAACTCTTCCATTGTTTCCTGCCCCAGGGGCCAGTTCATTAATTGGAACTGATTGACTGTCACTTAGATTGTCATAGCTCAAATAGCAAATGAGCAGTATTAGCAGCTACACACAACAGGGCGGACCTGCAAAGCCTACACATCGCATGTGTAATGCATGAGCACCACAGCGCTGGCACCAATCAAACCCGCAAGCGTCAGCTTGGGTAGCTGCCCACTCAGCCAAGCATACTGGTGCTTGATATTATTGGGCACGCTAAAGTTGGCTCCTCACCAAATCAGTAGTCTCTCGCTCGAAGGCTGAGGCTGCAAGCTAGACTGCAACGATTTTGATCATCTTCAATAAGCCGAGTCATCTCTACGCTCGGCAAATTCAGCAACCAACACACTAGTAGCAGAAAATTCAACACAAGTGGCATAGCACCCTGCACATCAAACTCAGCCGCAACTGCTATTTTTAGCAAGCAAAAGTCAAGGCAGCTCCTGCTCTGTCTGGTGCTCATACACATCAGCAGCGGCACACCAGCGCACGGCTACAGTTTCAGAGCCATACTCGATGTGCTCATTGAAGCAAAGGAAATGGAGCACTTTCCAAAGTTGACAAGCAGACTACATAACCTTTTGAAAAATTTCAATTTCAAAACTTTTGTAAAGTGCTTACTAAGAGGCCTTCCACACAAGTGCACACAACATAGTCTTTGGCAGCAAGAGGGGAAAAATTCACTTGTGCACAAATCAATGGATGCACTTTGCTTTAAAATGCCTCCTTTTTATGGCTATGGAAACCAAGCACAAATCATTAAAAAATTAAAGAGAACCCAAAGGCATCATCAACGACAAATATTGTCTTTGCATGAGCTCATCACCCAAAGAAGATCAAGATCGTCATCAACAAAAGTCAAGATCAACCAAGAAGTCAATGAGAAGATGGAGTCAATGTGGCAAGAGTAGAGTACAAGAACGGAAGCCCAAGCAGACTACCACGACCACAAATGAATGATGGCAAGCTATAAAAAGGCAAAGTTTTGTAAAGCATATATGATTAACACCCACGTCCTCATTCTCTTGTATCATTTTTGGAGATAGCCCCTGAGTGCTTGGTCTCACTTATGAGCACTAGTTTAAGAAGAGCGTACCATAAGATAAGTCACTTTGGCACTTATGATTTATGACCTACTTTTAATCTCTTATGAGTCATAATAGACTGTTATTATTTTCTGAACTGTTATAAGCACAAGAACCTTGAAACAGTATTCATTGTTCATGTCCCAAACACTTTTCTGATGCATAAAAATGCAGGGATTCGTGAGCATATTGGCTGTAATTCATCATGCGTGTAGCTGAGAACGGCTATAACTGCTTTGTACTAGAATTTCCTATGCGGGAGAAGCTTCTATTGTTATCTGCTTGCGTAGGGGGTACCCACACGAGTACTTCTTGGTCGAAATCTTCTTCTAAACTTCGTAGGAATGCTGAAATTTGTGTGGGCAGCAAGCATTGAGCTTATCTATGTGTGTCTATTCCCCACAGGAACGCACACAAGCTCTATGGACTGCCCTACACCTTCGCCGCACGCTTCGTGGCCTCTACGCACCCTTCACGGACACCAAAGCAAGAAATCGCCTGGAATCTTCTTTTGGACTTCGTTGGAATGCTGAAATTTGTGTGGGCAGCAAGCATTGCGCTTGTCTACGTGTGTCTATTCCCCGCAGGGACGCACACAAGCTCTATGGACTGCCCTACACCTTCGCCATGCACTTCGTGGGCTCTACGCGCCCTTCACGGACATCAAAGCAGGAAATCGTTGAGGAGAGAGAAAGAGGGCCTAAACTAAGAGCTGGGAGACGAGGCACTGTGTGTGTGAGTAAACTGTTGTAGAGAGGGCTGAATTGGTAGCACTTTCTCTTCTACAAACCAACGTTGGATTTTTCCCTGCTAGATGGGGCCACAGAGAGAGAGAGAGAGAGAGAGGGCTCGCAAAACTGGCATTTCTAAAATGTATTTTTTTTTTAAGCCTTAATTTATTGTTAAATCATTTGACCGCTTTCACACACACCCGGCCACTATTTATGAAGATTTCAAACCTTGGCCTTGAAAACGAGCCTTAAAACCCAGTTTTCTAGCCATTATGGAGCATTAATAACTCGGCCGACTTCGTGTCTCTCCCGACTCAGTCTGCCAACTCCCGCCAAGACGTATTTCCACTATGTCCGGCCGGCCACTTTTTTGGGTGGCCACCGCAAAAAAAATAAATTATAGCTTTTCTGAGCGAACTAGGGACACCATCTTATTCATGTGCTTGTTCTGAACTGTTCTATGCTGCGCCCGGCTACTGTTCTTCTTATCATACTATCCCGAGCACGGATAAATTTCCAAATGGCACGTTGCACCGGGAAATTTACCCGTTCATTAAATTATTAATTGGTATCAATAAACTCATGAATCATTTGTGTGCACAAAAATCATTTTCATTTATCTGTAGCCTTAGCTAAAACTATTACATCCCTCTGGCTTCTAAACACTTATCCTGAATTGTAGGACTTCATGATACTGATGCAAGATGTCTTGGAAATCTTGTAATTCTGATTCTATCATCCACTGAGCATCTAGAGGGTAGTAATTCTTAAAGTTTACTAAGTACTTACAATGAGTTCTTCCAGAGTTTAGGTGGCGCTCCTGATGGTATACAATCTGTCCTCGAAGAAGTATTTCTTCGGTTTCATCTACCTCAACGGAATCTGACGTAACTAGTTCTGCAGGAGGTTCACCAATGAAGGGTCGTAGAAGGCTCACGTGAAAAGAATTATGGAATTTCCATGTCGGTGGAAGATCCAGTCTAAATGAAAATTCGTTTACCTGTTCTGTAATCTTAAACGGGCCATAATATCTATTGGAAAGGTTTACAACTTTCCCCTTTTGATTGGCCTGTTTCTTAAGTCTCGCTTTATCAAACTTGAGAAGAACAAATTGTCCTTCAGCTAGCTTGAGATCACGGCGATGTCTATCAACTGCTTTCTTATGCTTTTCTTGAGATCTAAAGATAGCGTGTTTCACTTGTGTGTAAGTGCAGGTCTTAAACAAATTCATCAACTATGAATATCTTAACCTTGGTGAGAAGCATTAGAGGAAGATGTGGTTTGCCATAAATAACCTCAAAAGGAGCTTTTCTTATAAGGAATGTACAATGTTATTATAGGCAAATTCTGTGAGAGGTAGATACTTCTCCCATTCTAAGCACCTGAGCTACCAGTAGATACTTCTACGAGATGTAGATACTTCTCTCATTCCCAAGGTACCTGAGCTACCGGTAGGGAGTGAAATAAACCAAGAGTTTTATGGCGATCAAACTTAGCTTTTTGGCATGGTACACATTCTCTGACATATTTATCTATGTCAGCTCGTAGTGTTGGCCAATAAAAATACCTTTCTAAGGCTTGTGTTGTTGCCTTTGTGTCCTACGTAAGGAGAAGCATGTGCTTTATCCATCACCTTTGTTCTAAGTGGTCGTGCCACACTGTTAGGTGCAGCGGAAGGAATGTTTGCGCTTTGCTCAAGATGAGTGCTCCGAACTGTGCTCAAGGTTCCTTTTGTTCTCATAGAAGGGAGAGCCTTCCGTTCTTCATGAGAGAATGCTATGATCACAAACAAAGTAAATGGACATTCTGCGAGCAAGTGTATGAGACTGAGAGATAGAGAGAGAAGAGAGATACGACACCAGAGACGTTGTAAAACCTTTCTCCGAAGGCCCCACTCTCGTCGGCGAGAGTGGTCTACTTATGATTGCACAAACTGGTACAAACGGTATGCATGGGATTGATGCAAGTCTAGACTATGTCGACGGTGACGACGCGACCAACCTAAGGGCTGAAATCTGCAATCTTGTATCTGCTGTCCAAAAACGCTATGGGCTGAAATCTGCTACAATCCAAAAAACGCTGATTTGGGGGGGCTATTTCTATGGGTCTTTGTCGCTGAAAATCTGCAGGTTTAGGGCTGAAAACTGAGGTTTCTTTGGGCTGAAAACTGATGGTCTTTCCGGGCTGAATCTGCTACTCTTTGAGGGGCTGAATAGGTGGATGCTTCATTGCTGAAAACGCTGCCTAAATCTGTCAAAGGTTGAAATCTGCAAACGCTAGGAATGTCCAAAACGCTAGGGCTGAAGACTTCAGAAAATGCTAGGCTGATGTGTCTCTGCAAAAACGCTAGCTGTGTCTGAGCTTCTTCTGGCGATGGATGCTGATGCAAAACGCTAGGCTTGGGCTGGGCTAGGCGATGATGCCTTCTGAGAAAACGCCAAGGGATGCTAATGGTTCTTCTTGCTTGGAGGGGGAAACCGCCAAGGGGTCTTGTTGAGAAGTTGCCTGCTCAGCTTGGCTCCTGTTGCCTCTTCTGCCATTTAGTGCTAGTTTTGGTTTGCTTATATACAAACTTACTCAATTTGCCCTACCTACTTTCCAACAAAAGTCACTTAGAAAATACTAAGTGAAAAATGTCACAAAAGTCACTTAGAAAATAATAAGTGAAAAATGTCAAAAATAGGTAAAATAGACTAAATGCACTGGAAAATTCCCCTGAAGGATTCTGATGGATTCTGATGGGAATTCTTATGATCATGTTGTGTGCAATCGAAGAATATGCATCTACACTAAGTGACTGGGCATGCACGGTCTACGAATAGACTCACAAAAAGTGCCAGATCACTTCTAATCTAGACTAACTGGACTGACTGAACCCTGATCATGCTGTAGCTTGTCCACGGACACATAGGGTTGGATGTGTCACGTGACAACCCCTCCTTTTCAAAGTGAGGTACTGGTAGCGAATTGTATGGCGTCGAGGGAGATCGCCAATAGCATCCGGAATCCTAGAAGGGACTCTTCGCCGGCCCACTCTGATGTGTGGGTCGTGCGGTACTTGAACTTCATAAAGTCTGCAACGCTTGCTTCTTTGGGCCGCGCCGAAAGCGACACAAAGTCTTCTGTGGCTCCTTCAATGCTTCAACTTCGTCGAGAGTCATGCTTCTTTCTTCTTCAAGAATCTCCATGGCTGAAAATTCCTGAAACCACTTCCAACACAAAAACATGAAGATACCCATTCCATGTAAAGTGACTGGGAAAAATCTCGTCTTCTCTAAAGACTGTGCATGCAATGTTGATGAACAAATAGACGGAGTAACAACCCGTTCATCAAACACATGCAAACAATGAGATCGAATAGTGTCTTTCTGATCTAAATCAATCAACTGTGGCAATTCACAACGGAAATGCCCATGCTTGATGCTCAAACTTTGATGTGCTCGTTCTACAACTGTGTCATGCCAAGGAAGAGACATGGAATGTGACTTCCTTGAATGCATACTTTTCAGCTTTTCATGAACAATCCGCATACATTCGTGCTCATTCATGAGTGAAACGTGCTCAACGTACAATATGTCATGCCTAGTAAAAGGGATCACATAACGACGCTGACTAAAATACAGGAAACGATCACGAATGAAACACTCGTACAATGCGTGCGTATCAATCATGCGAACACATAATACTTCCTGTGAGGATTCTTTGGACCTAGGCTCGAGAGCCAAGACAGGTTCGTCGGAATCTATCGAATCTTCCTGTGGGGGTTTTGTGGACCTCGACTCGAGAGCCAAGATCAGTTCTTTGTGAGGGGGTGCTGTGGACCTAGGCTCGAGAGCCAAGATCGATCCTTCGTGATTGATCGAATCTGCTACGAGGTTAGCTTCGCTAGAAAAAGTATCAACTAACACCTCATCCTTGTGAACAATCACATCATCTTCATGCAAATCATCATGCTTGTGAGAAATCACATCTTGATCATGCAAATCATCATGCTTGTCAGTGTCACCCAAAGCATCATACTTCTCACAATCATGCAAATCCTGTGTGTCATGCTTGGAAGAAGAAGAGACTGAGAGAGTCTCCTTTCCCCAAATCTCTTGCATTTGTGCCTGAACGTGAGAAAAGAGTCGCCAGAACTCTTTGTTTTGTCGGTCGCTCTGTTCTTGTCTTGCTATTGATTCCTTTCTTGATGCTCCTCTTTCTGTTCTTCTTTCTGCGTGTCTGCATTCCATTTCTGCCATTCTTTCTGCATATCTTGCTTCGCGTTCTAACTTCCTTTTCATAAACATCTAGGCCAAAGCCTCCATAGGAATTAGTGCAATTCTTGACGTAGATGGGGAAGAGTCGGAAAAACCTCCTGGTGGGGAAAGTTCTTCTTCGCCTCTCTCATACTCATCACCTCCAAGCGAAGTATCCATTCCGCTTCGAGTGATGATCATTCTGAAGTCGTGGGTTCTCTCTCAGGATGTGATATGATTTTGGGCATTAAATGGTTTCGTAAACTCAACGCTCTCATTGATTTTGAAGCTAACACTCTCATTTTACATGCCAAATCTGATTCCCCCTCATCATTCGTGCTGAGGAGGGCTTGCATTCTTTGCCTCTCATCTCTCATGTGCAGGTAAAGCGTGAATTACGACGAGGAGCACAAGCGGCATTCATCTATGCTGCTCCAGTTTCCCAGAGCATTCAGGCTCCAGGTAAGTATTCAGAGTTGTTTACGAAGTTTAAACATCTCTTTTTGCAGGATAACCTTCCACCTCGTCTCCCACTCGAGCGGTCGGAGGACCATCGCATCGAGCTTATGGAGGGAACGCAGCCTGTCAGTAAGACTCCCTACCGTTTGAACAAGTCACAGGAGGAAGAGTTAGAGCGACAAATCACGGAGTTGGTGGCTAGAGGATTCATACGTCCTAGTGTAAGTCCTTTTGCTACCCCTATTTTGTTTGTTCGCAAGAAGGATGGTTCATCTCGTTTGTGTGTTGATTACAGGGCATTAAACAAGATGACCGTAAAACAAGTTTCCGATGCCTCGCATTGAGTATATCCTTGATAAGCTCAATGGGCAAAGGTTTTCAGCAAGGTCGATCTCAAAAGTGGATACCATCAGGTACAGGTATTCAAAGGCGACATTTTCAAGACCGCCTTTCGTACTGAGCGAGGGCAATGGGAGTATCTTATTATGCCTTTTGGATTGACAGGAGTCGTGGGTTCGTTCAATCGTCTCATGGTAGGTCGTTTCGGCGATATGGTAGGTGTATGTGTGTTCATCTTTTTAGATGATATTCTCATTTTTTTTGCCTCATGGGAGCAACATGAAAGAGATGTTGAAAGGGTACTAACTCGTTTGGATGAGTGTCGATTGTACATTGCAGCTAAGAAGTCTGAATTTTTTCTTACTGAAGTCACTTATCTGGGTTATATCAGATCTGCAGAAGGCGTCAAGCTAGGTCCCGCGAAGGTGGAACAGGTTCGTAATTGGGATTTGCCCAAAACTGCATATGATGTGCGTTCTTTTCTTGGTCTATGTCAAGCATATAGTTCGCACGTAGAGAATTTTGTACGCATTGTTGCACCTATGACTGATGTTTTGAAAGGGGTAAAGACTCGCCGTCAGCGCGTAGACTTGCCCGAGGCAGCCATTGAGGCTTTCGCAGCTCTCAAGGTGGCGGTGACAGAAGCTCCATGTCTTATCCTTGCTTCTTGGGATGATCCCTTTGAGGTATGGACGGATGCGAGCAATGTCGCCATAGGCGCTGTGCTCCAGCAGCATGGTCGTCCTATAGCTTTCCTTAGCCGGAAGCTCAATAGTGCGGAAAAGAATTATTCAGTTTATGATAAAGAACTTTTGTCTGTCATTCACTCTCTTAAGCATTGCAAGCATTTTTTGTATGGTAGAGAGTTTACAGTGCGCACAGATCATCAAGCCCTCAAGTGGCTCCAGTCTATGCCTAGTGCACATTAGAGTGATCGCCAAGCGCGGTGGTCACAATTTTTTGAGCAATTTGGCGGTTTGATTGAGTATGTGCCTAGAAAAGCTAACCCTGTTGCAGATGCGTTGAGTCGCAAAGGACAGATTTTTGCTCGAGTCAAGAACCGCATTTTCTATACAGGGTGAGTCTTTTGACAGCATGAAGAATCAGTATGCAGATTCGGAGTTTGGTAAGTATTGGTTGCAAGCTCTTGCTTCCCAAGGGCCCAGCAACTATCTCATTCGTGATGGATTATTATTTTTTCGTCAGCATTTATGTGTGTTGCCCTCTCTCAGGCCAACCATATTGCATGATGCACATGATTCTCTCACGGGTGGGCACAGGGGAATGAACACCACATTAGAAAAGATTGAACGATTTTTTTATTGGCCTAAAATGCGGAAAGATGTGTTTCGTTATGTCACACAGTGCACTATATGTCAAAAGATAAAAGCTCCTCGGGGTAAGCAGCAAGGCCTCTTGCTTCTACTGCCTATTCCCGAAGGACCTTTTCAGGATATCTCTATGGATTTTGTGACTAACTTACCACCAAGTCTGCATTCAAGGAACACTCAATGTTTAACAATTGTTGATCGTTTCAACAAATTTTGCATGTTGATTCCTTGTAAAGCCACAGTTACTGCACAGGATGTTGCACGATTGTTCATTAAGCATCGGTACCCCCTCTGTGGTTTGCCAAAGTCCATTGTTTCAGATAGGGATGTTAAGTTCACGTCCAACTTTTGGCGTGCACTCTTTGAAAATTTTGGCACAAAGTTGAATTTTCCATCGGCTTTTCATCCACAGTCAGATGGTCAAACAGAAATTTATAATCAGTTTGCTTTTGATGTGTTAAAATCTTATGTTCATGATCAGCAGTTTCAATGGGAGCTCTATCTTCCATTGGTTCAGGCTATTCTAAATGATTCCTTTTCTTCTGCTATTGGTCGAACTCCATATGAGGCAGCTTTTGGCCATCCGTTCCAGTCACTTTTGACTAGATTGGTCAGTCAAATGCCTGATGCCAATGCGGAGAGTCAGTCATTGGATGAGATTTCTGAGAGTGTGAAGCTTCGGCTAAGCAAGGCTCAGGAATCTTATTCTCGACAGGCTAACAAGCATCGTCAGGAGATCTCAATCAAGGAAGGAGATTGGGTGTATCTACGAATCATGAAACAGCGTCTTAAGCAAGTTGGAAAGAAATGTCCTAAGTTGTCTTTTCGTATGTATGGTCCATTTCCAGTCATCAAAAAGATTAATGAGGTTTCAATGAAATTGCAGTTGCCTAACTCATGGTCAATGCACAACGTTTTCCATGTTTCGTAGTTGAAAGTGTTTCAAGAAACACCTCCAAAGGACGTCTCGGAAGAAGAAGAACCGGAGATCATCGATGAAGCTGAAGTCATGGAGCCGGGGCAAATTTTGTTGCATCGGTTTCGCCATGGTTCGAAGAAACAAGTACGACAATATTTTTTGAAGTTCAAAGATCGAGGAACCCATGAAGCGGTGTGGGTAGACGAAGAGTTCTTCAAGGATTATCCAGAGTTATTGGCAGACTACAAGGAAGCCATGCAGCTCGGTACCAGTACCTCACTTTAAAAAGGAGGGGATGTCACGTGACACATCCAACCCTATGTGTCCATGGACAAGCTACACCATAGCAGGGTTCCCGTCAGTCCAATCGGTCTAGATTAGAAGTGATCTGGCACTTTTGTGAGTCTATTCGTAGACCGTCCATGCCCAGTCACTCAGTGTAGATGCATATCCTCTGGTTGCACACTACATAAGCATAAGCATTTCCACCAGATTCCATCAGAGTCAGTTTGGGAATTTTTCAAGTGACTTTATCCTATTTTTCCCTATTTTTGACATTTTTCACTTATTTATTAAGTGTTTAAGTAGGGCAAATTGGGTAAGTTAATATATAAGCAAAACCAAGTTAGCACAATTGGGCAGATGAGCAAGGAGCACAGCAGGCTTTTTAAGCAACAGGTACTCCCTCCCTCTCTCAACAAGATCCTCCCCAAGCCATCTTTGGTGAGCCATCCCCATCCAAGACCTAGCGCCATACCTTCTCCCTCTTGGCGTTTATCCTCCAACAACCATCGCCATCAAGTGCTCCCCCCTTGGCGTTTTTCCTTGCGACCAACAGCCACAACACTTTGCGTTTTTGATCGCCAGCCCACTGCAGATTTCAGCGTTTTAGATCAGCGTTTTCAGCATTGGAAAGGCCATGACAGCGTTTTACAGCAGGTACAGCAGCAAGTAAAATCAGCCCCAAAAACGCAGCCTGATCAAGCTAGAACCTCAACGTTTTTATCACCGTATGAGCCTCGACACATCAGGGATTTTCAGCCATAAAAACAGCAGCAAACCAGTCATTTTCAGCCCCCCAAAGTGGTCCAGATTCTCAGCCATTACCCCTTTGTGGACAGCAGATAGAAGAGCATCGAATTCAGCCTTAAAGTCATCATCGTCGTCATCGGCATAGTCCCCGTTGGCATCAGCTCATGCATCATCATTGTACACCTTTGTGCAATCAGAAGTAGACCACTCTCGCCGACGAGAGTGGGGCCTTCGGAGGAAGGTTTTACAACCTCTCGGGTGTCGTATCTTTTTCTCTCAGTCTCATACACTTGCACGCACAATATCCACTCACTTTGTTCGTGATCATAGCACTCTCCATAAAGACGGAAGGTTCTCTCCTTCCCTAAGAACTAAAAGGAACCTTGAGCAAATATAGATCACTAATCTTGAGAAAATACAACATTCATTCCGCTGCACCTTACAGGGCATGCATAAGAGGGGAGTCACTCCGCTCCTTTGTCAACAAATTACCCCGATTTTTGATATAGAGTCACTGATGTCCCTTTGGGTTTCAGCGATATTGCTGAGCTAACAGTATTCTGCTGTATGACTTTACGAACTGGAATTCCAGAAAATGAATATGATACTGATTGATTTGTACTTGACTTGTTTGAGTGCAGGAACTGATAGGCGAAATGACTGCAGCATTTCAGTCTCATAAATCTCTATAGACATGATTGCAATATGGATTAGTTAATCGGGCATCTGTGAGGTCCCGACTGGATCTAGATGCGATTGCTAAATACGTTGCCGATTAATCATGGTCGGAGATTTGGAATGGATTTGAATGTGATTTGTCATGTGATGTTGTAGCGCGGATAATGCGTCGTGCTCTCTACAGTGTGGGTGCCCCTCAGTGCAATGAGCGTGACAATCTCACTCAAACAAATGAAAACTCTCTCAAACAGAATGAAACACAGAAGCAACGGATAACAACACAGAAACAATGGATAACAACAGAGACACAACAGTGGACCAGAACATGTGGACTCGACTAGCTCCAAGAACCATGTACAGACGCTGGCGTGGCAGCACACTCCGCTCCAGCCCAGGACTCACAGGTACAAATGGGGTGTCGAGGCTCAGATGTGCAGGGATGGTGAAGCAGTGCTCTGTGTAAGACTCTCTAGACGACTACGTGCAAGATAAGATGGAACTATCCCAAAACGACTACTGATATGTACAACCATAGGAGCCACCAACGGCCCATAAATGTCCAGCCAGCTAAGTCTATCTCCAAACTGAGTGGTGGTGGTGACCTGGCCACGACGTCCACTAGACCACCGTAGGGTCCGTCCAGTGTGAACCAGACCAACTGTAGCTAACTGTCCAACTGCCTATCCTGTGAAGTGACACTGTAGCAGGCTACAGGTTGCCCGCCACAAGACTGGTCACCGTCTCGGTGAGCCAAAACTGAATGAAACTGCAAAAGTAACTATATGTACTATGAAAGATGAGGTAAGAGCACAGTCCTGTCACCCAAGGGAAAGGGTCGTCCCCACTGCTGCTCCAGAAGCTTCCGGCTCGGGAGGAGCCATCAGATCAATAGTGTAACCCTGCGGTTGCTGTCCTGTGCTTTGCATACCTTGATTTCTTGTGGTTGTACCAGCCATCTGCTGCACAGCGGATGGGAGTACCTGCCCTGAAGTGAACTCCGGACGCCTAGTAACGCAATCATGGCGGTGTGCACCAGTAGCACCATCACAGCAAGGAACACTCTGGCTCTGCATGTGTGGCATCGGGATCTGAGACTCTTGTTGAGTGAAGTACTGGACCTGGGGCTGTGGGTAGTGTCCCATGAACTGCTGAGAGGGCTGAGAGGGACCTGCTGGGTAGTGTACCATGAACTGCTGAGATTGCTGAGAGGGACCTGCTGGGTAGTGTCCCATGAACTGCTGAGAGGGCTGAGAGGGACCTGCTGGCGCTGCAAAGGTGGCTGGACTCTGGACCTGTATCCCTGGCCTAGTCCATCCATATCCCACAGTAGCCTGGGTAGGCCTGTTATCATACATAAGCATTTCTTGAAATCCTTGCACCTGTGCTTTGAGGTCATCAATGATTCTCGACTTTATCTTCAATGCTTGTTGTAGTGCAAAAATCGTTGCATCTCGATCTGCGATGGCACTCTCGGCAACTCGCAGGGATCCCTCCATAGCTGCGTATGTGGCGGAGTGATGCTGGTGGGTTGCAGCTAGCTGCTCCACGCCTAGCTCGATGGTGGCAATAGCAGCTCTGGAGTCCTGAAGCAACTTCTCTGAAAGCTGAAACAGAGAAGTGGAGTCGGTCCTACCTGAAGATCCCTCAGATGGATGTGATGCTGGAGGGCGCACATGAGGCATTGCGGGCGAGCTAAAAGTAGGTGCAGATGGTGGCACAACCGGCGAGCTAGAAGTAGGGACACTCGGTGTAGAAGGTGCTTCAGAGATTGTTGTTGTAGGTGGAGCGAGTGATATGTTGACCGGTGTATGAGTGAAGATGGGAGAAGAAGGAAGAGGATCTTGTATGGGTGAAGTGACCATCCTCACTTGAGGAGCGGCAGTAGACACTGGTGTCGGCACAGCAGAACCAGGTGTAGCAGTGGACGTATGACGCTGAAGATGTACCCTAGTCTGCTGTCTCTCAGAAACTGGCAAGGAGAGTAGAGACTTCACTGTATCCTTCATCACTTTCGCCTTGATCTTCTTTTTCTTGGTGACTGTGGGGTCTACTTGCATGCTCAAGGGTTTCCTTTTCCCTTTCGAGGTTCCCTGTTCCTCATCCACTTCATTTATGTTGATAGGTATGTTTATGATCCATGCCAAGAGAGGCGCCGCAAAACATCTAAAAGTTAACTGCACAGACTGCACTTGGGCCCGAAATCTTTTAGCCCTAGACTGCAGAGAGCTGAAGAGAATTTGGTGGAATCCACATGGGATAGTGTGGATTAAACAGTATAGCCCGTCGCAGTGGGAGAATGTAGTGAGAATATCTGTTTGTACCTTGTCTTCTTTGGCATCCCGAGCCAGAAAGTAATACCTGAAGATTGCGAGAAGCCGTCTGTTTCGCTCATAATTTGGGTGATCCGAGCTCAATAGCTCTTTACATGCTTGAATTGTCGCGTCCTTGGGCATCAAAGAGAAAGTGCGAGTAGTAGACTTCACAGCTGGAAAGTTGGTCATACCCATGGCATGGCCAAGCCTTGTAGCTGTTAGCTTGTGGCCCCGGACCTTTGGAAAGTTTTTCAGCAATTGATGTATCAGTTCTGCTGGAATAGTATCAGGTAGATTTGCATCAGCCAATTCTGTGAGACCCAGAGTCCTTAGCTGAGCAGTCGAAAGCACCTCACTGAGAGATGGTCGAGGTTGCTGCATATGAAAATGTAATGAAAATGCTGTGCGATTTTTTGAAGAAGCAGGCCTCTTGATCTCATGAGTGATAATTTGCGGCTTTTCTTTTTTCTGAGCCACCTTTGATTGTTCCTCTGGATCACTGGAAGCACCTGACTCTGAATTTACATCTGAATCCTCAGATGCTGCTGAGTCTGCTTTGTAGCTTTCATCACTTGGGTCACTGGAGGTAAAGTCATCTATGTCATGGCTGCTGCCGCTTGCAGATACTTCATCTGCTTCGCTCTCTGATTGTTCAACCCGAGCTTTTCTCCTCGTCATCTCTACCTTTTTCTTGCTACCCCGCCAAGGTGAGGTCTGATGACAAACAGAGGATGACAAACAAAGCCGCTGAGTAGCCAATGGAAAAGTAGTAGGATGCAGACAATTTAGATTTCTCCGGCTAATGGAAAAGTAGTAGGATGCAGACAATTTAGATTTCTCCGGCTAACTCGTTAGGCTGGGCGAGTAATTTAAGGTATTCGAACCAGGCGAAAGAGGGCGGTTAGGGCGAGAGGGTGCTGGGAGAGGGTAGGGGGCGAGAGGGGAGGAGAGAGAGGGTAGGGGGCGAGGGGTGAGGATAAGGACGAGAGGGGGGATAGGGGCGAGAGAAGTGCGGGAGAGGGTAGGGGCGAGATGTTTGGATAGGGGCGGAAGGGGAGGAGAGGAGAGGGTAGGGGCGAGGGGTGAGGATAAGGACGAGAGGGGGATAGGGGCGAGAGAAGTGCGGGAGAGGGTAGGGGCGAGATGTTTGGATAGGGGCGAGAGGGGAGGATAGGAGAGGGTAGGGAGCGAGGGGTGAGGATAGGGACGAGAGGGGTGTGGGAGAGGGTAGGGGTCGAGTTTTAGGATAGGGGCGAGAGGGGGTGTAAGAGAGGGTAGGGGGCAAATTTTAGGATAGGGGCGAGAGGGGAGGATAGGAGAGGGTAGGGGACGAGAGGTGAGGGTAGGGGCGAGAGAGGGGGGATAGGGGCGAGAGGGGGTGTATGAGAGGGTAGGGGGCGAGAGGAGAGGGTAGGGAGCGAGGTTATAGGGTATGGGCGAGAGGGGAAGCTGGGAGAGGGTAGGGGCTAGAGGGGTTTAAGTAAGGGTAGGAGGAGTAGGTAGGGGCGAGGGGTTGGGAGACTAGGGTTTATTAAGGTAATGGGAGTTAGCACAACAATAGCAAAGTGCTAGCAGATACAAAGATAGGATAATTTTGAGCAGGTACGAAGAGAGGACTCAGATAAAGAAGGGTATTAAGGCTTGCACTGATCATTAGTAGCCAGCTTTGGAGCACCAAAGAGTACTTTCCCCCTTTCTTTCTTTCTGCAGCAAAGCTGAAAGTTTATTTGCACTAAAGGTTTTTTTTTTTTTTTTTTTTTTTGCGGCAATTGGAATCAAAAGTTCTTTGCCAAAACTCTGCCATATTCTCTATATAGACAACCTCAATCGTCGTCTAAGCAGTCGTCTAAGCAGAATGCCCAAGTAGATTCCACTTTTTTCAATTGAACAAAAAAAACACTCTGACTAGAAGCTTACTCTGACTAGAAGCTTGTGACTAGAAGCTTGACTGATAGCAGCAGTTTGGAAGGACCTTAATATTTGACTCCAAATAACACTTAGGATAGAAACAATTAGAGGAGCGACTGAACTGTTGAAGTTCCGATAATATTCAATTACCAGGAGGAGGACTGAGTGGAGAAAAGATATCTTAGAGGAGAGGTGGAAACTTACAAACATAGCAAAAACTGAGACAGTAACAGAACATCTATTCTGGTGGAAAGCTAGAGGGGAGGAGAGAAATGGGCCATCGAACATACAGATGGCGGAAAGTTGCATACCCTTTACTCAGAGGAGTAATAGCACTTGATTCTGGAGCCATTTACCAGTGGCAAAGGGACGCCTTCCAAAGTGACTAACTGGACAGCCCCCTGTGGAAAAACCTCCTGTACTCTAAAGGGCCCTTGCCAAGCTGGAACCAGCTTCTTTGCTTTTTTCAAATATTTTGTCTGATAGAGTAGCACCAATGTGCCTTGCGTTATTTTTGGCTTTCTGAGGTGGCGATCATGCCACGCTTTGCGACGAAGTTGTTCCGCTTGCAGAGCACGAGAAGCTGAAAGGCGGCTTTCATCCAATAAGGTGAGACGGGAGATAGAGGCAGATTCCATGCCCCCACTTGCACGCAGACTGCCCACCCTAGGGGAACCGGAGTTGAACTCAAATGGAGCTATGGCTTCCAAACCGAAAGCGAGTTGAAAAGGCGTTTGATTCGTTGTTGCTTTGAAAGATGTGCGGTATGTCCAAAGAGTGCCGTGCACAGCTTGAGCCCACGATGCTGGATGGAGATGACATGCTTTCCTCAGTAGAGCGATCAGAACCTTGTTGGTGCTCTCGGCCT
Organism: Adiantum capillus-veneris; assembly: GCF_014529385.1. NCBI lineage: Eukaryota > Viridiplantae > Streptophyta > Polypodiopsida > Polypodiales > Pteridaceae > Adiantum > Adiantum capillus-veneris. The sequence continues at coordinate 65,959,720 of NC_140947.1, read as the reverse complement.
GTCCATTGGCTCTAGGATAATAAGAGCACGACTTGCGATGAAAAATCTTGTAATTGGCCAGCAAATTTGAGATCATGTTATTGACAAAATGAGTGCCTCTATCACTGGTGATCTCTAAGGGACATCCAAATCTGCATAAAATATTTTCATATAAAAATTTGGCCACTGTATTGCTGGTGCAATCCACTGTCGCTAGTACCTCTGCCCACTTTGTTGCATAGTCTGTAGCCACTAGCAGATATTTGCAATTACCTGGTTGAGCCGGGGGATATATTGGTCCCACAAAGTCCAAACCCCATCTCTCAAAAGGTAGCCATGCCATCGAGACCTGCAAAGGACGGTTGGATTGCTTACTCGGCTTCGGCCCACATCTCTGGCACACATCACAAACCTTAGAATATGCTATTGCATCCTTAAAAATGTAGGGCCACCATAGACCACTCTGTAGTATCTTCTGAGCAGTGATGTGACCAGGATAATGGCCACCAGTGGGACCATTGTGGGCATCCTCCAGAATATGCTCCACCTCATGAGGCGAGACACAACGCTTCAGAACACCATCTGGTCCCGCTTTGTAGAGCTGGCCCCCGATCAGAGTGAAAGGCCTGGACTTCAACAGCAATCTCCTCTTTTGCAGTGGGGATGCCCTTTCTGGGTACAGCCCAGTAGATAGAAAATGTAGGACCTCGCCGTACCATTCCGGTGTTGTATCTATTTTAAAAAGACTGCTATCTGGAAAGTCATCCGCAATCCCGGTAGCTTCTTCGCCTGTGTAAATGCGAGAGAGGTGGTCAGCCATTACATGATGCTTACCAGGACGGAGTACCACTTCAAAATCAAACTCCTGGAATAGGAGGAGCCATCGCCATACTCGACCTGCAACCTGTGGCTTATTAAGCAGATAGCGCAAGGCATGGTGATCAGTGATAACTGTGAAGTGGACCCCTAGCAAATAGTGACGAAATTTGTGTAGAGCATACACTATAGCCAATCCTTCCCTCTCTGTGGTGCTATAGTTTCGCTCTGCCTTGGTGAGCAGGCGACTTGCATAATGTACAGGGCGATCCAAGTTGAACTCTTTGCTAGGCTGAGTCAGCACAGCACCCACAGCCAGCAGACTGGCATCTGTATGCACATGAAAAGGTAGGGCCCAATCCGGGGCAACTAGAATAGGCGCTTCAGTGAGACGTTTTTTGAGGTATACAAATGCTTCGGCCTCAGGTGTTGACCACCGGAAGGGAACAGCAGCACTGGTGAGCCGGGTCAATGGTTGAGCCACCTGTGCATACATACGTATGAACCTCAATGATAGCCGGTGTGGCCCACAAAGCTCTGAACACCTTTGGGATTTATGGGAGGAGGTAACTTCAAGATGGCCACTATCTTCTCTGGGTCCGGTGCCAAACCTTGAGCAGACACCACATGGCCCAGCAGTGTGCCCTCTGTGACCAAAAAATGACATTTGTTCGGATTGAGCTTCAAACGTGCCTCTCTGCACCTGAGGAAGACTGCAGAGAGCTGAGCAAGATGCTCCTTTAGATTTTCTACTGGGGTCGAACATTGAGCACCCGAGAAGGTGGAAAAGTCATCCATGAATATGCGAAGGTGATCAGTAAGCAGAGGACAAAAGATGAGATATACTATGCGATTGAAAGAAGGCGGTGCATTTTTAAGCCCAAAAGACATCCTAGTGTAGATGAAAATACCCCAGGGAGTCACAAAAGCTGTTTTGATTTGGTCGTCAGGATGTATTCCTAACTGATTGTAGCCGCTGAACCCGTCCATAAAACTATACAGTACATGGCCAGCGACATCTTCGAGGACTCTCTCAGTAAAAGGTGTCGGAAATCCATCCGGGATTGTGACCTTATTCAGAGCCCGATAGTCGACACAAACTCGAATTTTGTTGGACTGCTTCTTTGGGGCAATAACCATAGGAGACAACCATTCTGAGTGCTCTACTGGTACAATAATACCTGCTTCTTGCATCTTTTCCAACTCGATTTTGACTGCTTCTGCATACTTGGGATTCAGTTTGTAAGCACGTCCTCTGACCGGCTCTGCTGGGATTCCTTCTAAATCGTGGTAAGACCAGGCAAACACATCTTTGAAAGAGCGCACGAAGGAGATTACCAGGTCGAGTAGAGCAGGGTGATCCCCTAACCAAGTGGCTAATAAGATGGGCTGATGGCTGTCAGGGCCTCCTAGGTTGACCTCTCTGACTGGGTCCGGCGATGCAGTGGTCGAGGCTGCGTCAGGTGGAGAAGATTGTGCCGCCTCTGTTAGCCTTTGGACATTATGAGCTGGCGTCTGATCAATGTTGAAATCAGCATACTCTTCCTGCAACCAACCTGATGGAAGCTCTGCAAATGGTAAATCCTCAGATACCTCAAAGTGCTCCGGCATGGGTGGAGAGTCAGATGGAGTAGAGGCTAAGGAGGGAGCTGGGGTGTTGGCCAACTCTTGCAAGGGAGACTTTTTTCCCCTTCTATGGTGGGTTATAGGCTCACCCAGGCCGACGGTTTCCATGAAGGGACCCTTTGAAGGATGGGCACCAGAGACCGGTTCACTTGGTTCTGACTCACTTGAGACTGGTCCACTTGGTCCACGTGGTTCTGGCTCACTTGGCTGACTGGGATTCTTGGTCTCAGGTGTAGCTTCAGATGTAGGATCAGGGGGATAGGGTGAATCTGTTGGCAAAGGTTGAAGAGAGACTACATAGCATTGCATCGAAGAGGTGGCTTCTAACCACTGCAGTAAGTCTTCATCGGACCCATCGGGAGGGACCGGCTGGTCCAAGTCAGGGTTGGACTCTACTGACAAAGAGCTATGCTGAACAACCGGATCCATACCTCCTTCGAGACGAATTTGTTGCATAGGAGAGCCAGGAGTGTGTATCCACATGGCGTCGGTTCCCCAGTCGTGAAGTGCTTTCGTATGTCGCAGCCATGGCCTACCAATCAGCAAGGGATAACCTCCCTCTACCAGGGGAAGATTAACTACCACAAAATCCAAGTTAAAAGTGAAATCTTGTACCTTCAGAGGCACCTTGTCGACTATGCCCACTGGGTAGACTGTTCTCTGATCAGCCAATGTAACAGTGAAAGGAGCAGGTCGGGTAGGCTTTAGACCTAAGGCCATCATAGTGAATTCGGGCATCAAATTGATTCCAGATCCTCCATCAACGATGACGCCGGATAGCTGGTGCCCAAGAATAGATACAGTGAGGCGAGGACTTTTATAATCGGTGAGGGGAGCAGATGGATAGGAAATCAAATAGGACTCTGAGGGCTGTACAGGGAGGTGCCCGCCACTAGGCCCAGCCCCCGGGTACAAAGACTGAATGACTAACAAGGTGTCACTTCTAAGTGTTGCATCAAGCCTTAGCATGTCGTATAGTGACACCTGCTGAAAAGTATTTTTCAAGATGGCTTCTGCTGTGGGCTTGGCGCCTTCGAACTGGGCTCCTTTTGTGACCTTAATCTCTTCCAAATCAGCCACTGCTTCTAAGAAGGCTCCATCAATGTCAGATAACAAGGAAGTTGGTTTGCTCTGAGCAATTGGGAAGGACTTGTCCTTTGGGTCAGGTAGACCAGAGTGAGGAAGTGGAGACTGGCGAGGTGGACCTGTGGGTAGACTGAGACCAAGAGCTGCTCTTTGTGCCCGAGTAAGGACACCAGCAGGCTCCTCCACTTGCAGAGGCTTAACCACATGAGTAGCAGGTGAAGGTTGAGGCACGGTGTTCACAGTAATCAAATTTATCTTCGGAAAGGTGAATTCGGGCTGGTTCTGAGTCGAGCCTGAAGACGTGGATGCCCTTTGCTTGGGACAATCTTTACTGTAGTGATCCTTCGAATCAGAGCAATGACGACAAGGAGGGGACCCCTCGGGTAAAGGACACTTGCTCTGATAATGCCCATATTCTCCGCATCTGTAGCAGAGTATGGGCCGATTGGAAGGACGAAACGGGGGACGAGGTGGTTGCTGCATGGAATTTGAGGCTGAGGTGTAGAAACTTTGGGGAACTGAGGGAGTACTGGCATGGTAAAAACTGTAGGGTGCAAAGTTGTTGTGCATACCTTGCTGCATAGGGGGTGTTGTCAGCAGAGGAGGCGGCCGTAGGGTGAGACCATGTTGGATGCAGGTGCTAACCCTTGTTGGAGAGAAGGACCAAGATTTTGTTGTATTTGACGCAATCCCTTGAGGTAGTAACAATCTTTATCCTCATGTCCAGCTTTTTCACAGAAGTGGCAGTAAAACCGAAGGGGGCATTCCTGTGGTGGGTGCCCTGGAGAGCGGCATGAGCTACACCAAACCATAGCCTTAGTCTCTTGCTGACACTTGAGCTCTTCTAACTCGCGCTTAATCTGTTCCAATGCCTCATTATGTGTAGGCTTCTCTTGTCTAAGAGAGAAGGACCTCTCCTCTTGAAGAGCTCGTTGTAGCTTTAGGGCTTCCAGTTCCCTACGTAAAGAAGTTAAAGGATCAGTAGGACTACCTTCCGAGAACACAGAGGAAGTATCTATTTGAAGAGAGTTGTTGAAGAGCTTCCTTGCTCCCTCTATTCTAGTAGCAGCTGCGATGAACTCGTCGAGAGTGGCGTCGGGTCGGAGACTCTCTCGGAGTTTTTGCTGAGAAGTTTTGGGAAGCGCCTTCTCCACCCACTTTTTAATCATGAATTCACCGGGTTGTTGGGGAAGCTTGGCCACCAGCGACTTAGTTTTCGTCATAAGCTCCGCAAAAGTCTCCTCAGGTTTGAGCACCATGTTGGCCAACTCATCCAACACCTTCTCCTGGTAGTCACCTGGCCTGAAAGCTGCACAGAACTGCTGTCTTAAGGCTGCCCAAGTTGCAAAATGGTTCTCTGCAAATTGGCTGTACCATTTATCTGCTAGGCCATCCAGGGTGGATGGAAATAGTACCAAGTAAGCATCTTCTCTGTTCAGCCCACGTCCCCTACAGAGAGATACAAATCTTCTTGTATGGTCGTCAGCATCTTCTGAAGACAGCCCTTTGAATGTAGGGAACTTGATGTTCACCTTGGCCAAAACACTAGCTAGTGGCTCCATGATTCCTTGCTGAGTCTGTTGCACAGTAGCTTGTTGTAGAAGAATAGGAGAGAGCTTTTCCGGAGAAGGTGATCGCGAAGATGGGGAACCTGATGAAGGAATGGGTGATGTGAGATGTGGAGGTATAGGTGATGAGGTTGAAGGATTTCTACAAGGTGTCAAAGGTCGTCTTCTGTGATAGTACTTCAGAGGGCTCAGTAGTGGGCTTTGACGCTCAACTGACTTCCTTGTATGTGTCATACAGTGACCTCCAAACCACCCAAGCTTTGGGCAAGAACCTTGACCTGGCTGAAGACTGGTCTAGACTCTACTAGACCATACTAGACCAGACGAGTGTCTAGACCAGCTGGACCAGGGACGAGGAGGACTAGACCAGGGTCTAGACCAGAGAAGTGACTAGACCAGCTAGACCAGGGTCGAGGGGGTCTAGACCAGAGACGAGGGCAAGCTGGACCAGGGCGAGAGGAGACCAGACCAGCAAGGCGAGAGACTTAGACTGCACAGGCGAAGCGAAGAACCCAGCTACTCAACAAGAGTGAGACTTCAGTTGAGGTCCCACCGTGATCGCCAAAATGAGAGCACCTGTAGCGCGGATAATGCGTCGTGCTCTCTACAGTGTGGGTGCCCCTCAGTGCAATGAGCGTGACAATCTCACTCAAACAAATGAAAACTCTCTCAAACAGAATGAAACACAGAAGCAACGGATAACAACACAGAAACAATGGATAACAACAGAGACACAACAGTGGACCAGAACATGTGGACTCGACTAGCTCCAAGAACCATGTACAGACGCTGGCGTGGCAGCACACTCCGCTCCAGCCCAGGACTCACAGGTACAAATGGGGTGTCGAGGCTCAGATGTGCAGGGATGGTGAAGCAGTGCTCTGTGTAAGACTCTCTAGACGACTACGTGCAAGATAAGATGGAACTATCCCAAAACGACTACTGATATGTACAACCATAGGAGCCACCAACGGCCCATAAATGTCCAGCCAGCTAAGTCTATCTCCAAACTGAGTGGTGGTGGTGACCTGGCCACGACGTCCACTAGACCACCGTAGGTACCCTGCCACGTGTCACTCCCAGCCAAAGGGTCCGTCCAGTGTGAACCAGACCAACTGTAGCTAACTGTCCAACTGCCTATCCTGTGAAGTGACACTGTAGCAGGCTACAGATGTCCTATGATGTCAAGTGATGTCATGTGATGTGACTGTCGATTGGTACATGCGCCAGATGTGTTGTGCCTAGTGCGTCGGTACTAACAGTCAGTGTCTGCTAAGATAGTTTCTGGCCTTTGTCTGTTTTGCAGGCGTAATTGAGGGCGATTACAATGCTTTCAAGAGGGGGGTATGTCACAAACTGGTGACGTGGCACTGTCCCAAACACACACATAGACATGGACGGGGCTGACACGTGGCACCATACGGAAACCCCCGCAAAACACGCTGACATGCTGACGTGGCACGCCGTACGGGCAGATGTATGGATTTTCAAAAATTGCGCAAAGATGCTTTTGGGGCTCGAATGCTTTAATCTCTAAAATCTTTTGGCTCCAATGCTTTTGAGTAAGAAGCTTTTGATTTTGGGGCTCTACTTTTGGGCATCCCTTGTAACAGTAAATAAGTGGGCAGGGCCTCACTTCTCGGACCATCTGGATGCAGAGTCTGAGAGTGAGCACCTACCCACTCTCTTCTACTTTGAACACAGACTAATACAAAAAGAAATACCGAAAGGGGCGCCAATCTTTGGGGCCAATATCTCTAGGCACGAAACTCTGTCGGGCCGTGTCGACTTAATTGTGAAGCGTGAACTGTTTTGAAGTGAATCTTTGCTCCGTCGCGGTAGAATCTTGACTTGGGGTTTCCAAGTTTGTTACAATTCTCTTTTTAGGAGAGCCAATCCCATTCTTTCTTCACATCTGCGTCAAAGTCGGAGGGAAGGAGTTGAGCATAGAACTCCTTTTTGAACTCCTCCCAGTCCTTTGGTTTGCATTTTCCTAGAATTGTAGTAAGAACACAATTGCTAAACCTAAGCTCACTCCATATGAAAAGGTAGAACAAGGAATTTTAGGAGGATACATCACGTCGAAAGAGCAAAGCACTTATTCTAAGGAAGGTTGTTGTTTTCATTGTCACATTAAGAGTCACATAAAAAGAACATGTCCTAAGCTTGAATCTAAAGACACTAAAGAACCCACAGAACCCACTTCCTCTGTCAATGCAATAAATGAGAACACGAGTGTGACCCAAGTCTCTCATGATCCTCCCATTGAGTCTCTCATTAAGTGTTATGGTCATGTGAATGGTCAGCGTTTTGTCATATTGTATGACCCTGGTAGTATGCATGATGTGATTAGTGACTCTTGTCGAAAGAGCCCGCTTTGAGGTTAGCAAGACATCTCCTTTCGAGGTGTCGGGCTTCGCTCCCGGTATGGACTCTCTCATCACACAAGAGTGCCTTGGACGTTTCGTTCACTGTTCAACAAGTGTCCTTCCGCAGAAAATTTGTAGTCTCTCCTCTCTCAAGATGTGATAAGCTTTTAGGCATTCGATGGTTTCGTGAGCATAACCCTCTCATTAATTGGGCAGCTAGTACGTTCACTTTCAATGCTAAAAGTGACTCTCCCATTGTCATTCATGGGGAGCAAGTTGTTGATGTGATTTGCCACAAGTGATTGATTTAGATCAGAAAGTCAAGATTCAACCCCATTGTTTGCTTGTGTTTGATGAACGGTTTGGCACTCCGTCTCTATGTTCATCTACATTGCATGCACAGGCTCTACAGAAGAGTAGTATTTTTCCAGTCACTTTACATGGAATGGGTATGTTCATGTTTTTATGTTGGAAGTGGTCTCAGGAATTTTCATCCTCGGAGATTCTTGAAGAAGGTAGACGCGTGACTCTAGACAAAGTTGAAGCATTGAAGGAGCCACAGAAGACTTTGTGTGCTTTCGGCGCGGCCCAAAGAAGCAAGCGTTGCAAACCTTTATGAAGTTCAAGTACCGCACGACCCACACATCAGAGTGGGCCGGCGAAGAGTCCCTTCTAAGATTCCGGATGCTATTGGCAATCTCCCTCGACGCCATACAGTTCGCTACCAATACCTCACTTTGAAAAGGAGGGGATATCACGTGACACATCCAACCCTATGTGTCCGTGGACAAGCTACAGCATGATCAGGGTTCGGTTCAGTTAGATTAGGAAGTGATCGGGCACTTTTGTGAGTCTGTTCGCAGACCGTGCATGTCCAGACACTTAGAGTAGATGCATATCCTCTGATTGCACACCCACAACATGACATGTCCCGTTTAGTCCTCATGCATAGCATTTAGTAGCAGATAATGACCAACACTAGCCTTGCAGAGCTAATTGACTTTGGAGCGTGGGAACCACCTCTAAAACCCTTTAGTGACTTTAAGTTTAAATAACTTATAAACTAATGGGATCGTGGAAATCACCTTACGTAAAGCTGTTCGACCTGAACTTAAGGCAGCGTAAAAGGAAGACAGTGCTTGAATTGAAGAGTAGATCGCAGAAGAGAGAAATCAGTCTTCTAACGTTTCTCATTAGCTGGCGTTTGCAGATTGTTGCAGCAGCCAGCGATTCAGATTCAGCCAGCATTGGAAATCAGCCATCGCCAGCAATTCAGCAAGACACAAATCCAGCCAGCGTTTGGGAATTTCAGCCCGTCTCGCTGGCTTAGCAAAATTCAGCCCCAAGCGATCGTCCTTGTTGCAGTTTCTTTGCCTCGACGGAACCATCACGAAGAAGAACCCGGTAAGCCCTAGCATTTTGCATTTCTTTGCAGTTGTGCTAGAGTTTCTAGTTTTCCGCCATTAGCCTCTACGACCTGCAACAATCCCATAGCAGATCCTCGCCGCGAGAGCTTGCAAAGGCGTGGTCTGCTACGGAACAGATTTCAGCCATCACGACAGCCCATTCATTTTCAGATTTGACCGCAAATCAGCCCCGTCTTGGTGCGACAATTGCAGATTCACAGCATTCAGTTTCAGCCTTAGCATCGTCATCGTCGTCCTCACCGTCGACATCGACATAGCATCATTTAGTATTCACAGCATCAGCACCTTGTATCAGATTGTACAATCAATAGTAGACCGCTCTCGCCATAGAGAGTGGGACCCTTGGAGGAGGGTTTGACAACTTGTTTGGTGTCGTATTCTTCTCTCTTCATCTCTCAGTTTCAACACCTTCATTCACAGTGTTCATCCACTTGTTTGTGTCCATTGCACTCTCTCACTTGAGGAACGGAAGGCTCTCCCTTCCGTAAGTAAAAGGAACCCTTGAGCACAGTTCGGAGCACTCATCTTGAGCAAAGTTCAACATTCACTTCACGTGCACCTTACAGAATGATAACTAAAAAGTTCCTTATCGTACACTAAGTAGTTCTTTTCTGCACTGTTTAACTTCCTAATCAGAAATGCAACTAGACAACCATGTTGCTGACGCATAGCTCCTATGGCGCCGTTGCTTGCATTTGTCTATATCTCAAAGGGGTCATCTCATGAGGCAAGGATGAGACATGGAGCCTTAGTCATGGCAACCCTAAGAGCTTTGAAAGCCTCAACGGGTGCGTCGGACAGGACAACATGCTGACGACGAGTCTTAACCCCTTTCAAAACATCAACCATTGGTGCGGCAATGCGTGCAAAATTCTCTATATGCAAACTATATGCCTAGCACAAACCTAAAAATGAACGCACATCATATGTTGTTTTGGGAAAATCCCAATTACAACTTGTTATACTTTGCGGGGTCCAGCTTGACCCTATCTACGGAGCTGATATAGCCCAGACAAGTAACATCAGTCAGAAAAAGTTCCAACTTCTTAGCTGCAATATACAGTTGGCACTCATATAAACGGGCTAAAACCTTCTCTACATCCCATTCATATTGGCCCCATGATGTAGAAAAAATGAGAATGTCATCTAGAAAAATACACACACATATGCCGATCATGTCAACCAAACAACCTACCGTGAGAGGTAGCAACGAGCGCGTAGATTCTCCCCCTGAATTGTATCACTTATCTGATGGTTGTAACTTGTTGGTCTCATAAGTCATTTTGACCTTTGAAGACCTTAATGGAACACTTCATATTATCTCTCTCTCTCTCTCTCTCTCTCTCTCTCTCTCTCTCTCTCTCTCTCTCTCTCTCTCTCTGTGTGTGCGCGCGTGGAATAGAAATTGACCTGGAAAATGTATCTAGCGCCTATGGGAGTCCCATTGATAAAAACAGTGTTATCTCGGGTAATGTTAGTTTGGAAGAAACCAACACGATCAATGCCTGTATCACTTAAAGTTGTGGGTGGGCCATCCATGCTAAGGGCGCCATTTGGAAGTGTACGAGCTCCATTTGTACAAACAGCACTTGTCTCATCTCTTGTAGTAATCTCTTCCAGAACCAATCCATAAGTGAACTTGCTTTGCCTGCTAAAGCTCTGCAGAAGGAATCGAACCATGAGCTCCAAAATCCAAAGACCAAGAAATTACAGGGTGAAAAGCACTATCTGCAAGCTGTGAACAATGACCTCTGTAACATTAGCTTTCAAACCAGCTCGATCTACCCAAATTGAAGGCACCTCTTCAAGTCCCGGACCACCTGTGAACACTGGACTTAGCTTTCTGCTGTTAAAACAGCTAGCTTTGAAAGTCCGATTGCGAGGATCATCCAGCCCATCCAAATAAGGATGCACATAATCCATCTTAAACCCAAGATCATCCTACACAAGACAA